>NC_055661.1:6101296-6467129 GCF_017976325.1 Chelmon rostratus
ATGAAAATGTCTTTCTGGTAGCAACACAATCGCACTCAGCCTCTTCATGGGCTGGATAAATTCCAGGGAATGCCTGGAAGGAAACGTGACTTTCACTGTCTACGTCCAGCTTGCTTACAGTAATATAATTATACAACCAACTGCTCAACGCAATAAAGACAAAGCAGGACCCGTTTCCCATATGGCGAGCTGCAGGTTGCTTATCGAGGATTTGTTTGGAATGTAATTCAGATTGAAGGGAAATTAGATAATCTAAGTTAATATGTGAATGAAGAACGGTGAGAAATGACTCCAACCCGTTACTTTCACTATTTTTACAGTAGCCTCTTGCTGGCATATTTTCAAAATAGAGTAGTTAGCTGATCAAAGCAGAGATGCAATAGAGATTATTCATCATATTCACAAGTTCTTGTTTCTGTTTTTGAACTACAAGACCTAGAGCCACCGGAACCAATATAGGAATTAGAGCAGGACAGGACCTCCAACCACTATTTCCCAGATGACAGTGGAAACATTGTACTGCACTCGTTGCATAAGTCTATAGCCATGGGCGTTTCGAGGAACCGAGACCCAACAGGGCTGTGTGACAGATGAGATCAGATCTGTTAATGGTAACTATACTTCCCTCTGATACAAAAAAAAAAAAAACAAACAAGACAAAACATTTGTTGTCAAATGTATTGGTGTTACTATGAAATGCTTGGCTATCTCATTTCTCAAGACTTTCTAAGAAGCAGCGAGATTGACCAAGGATGGTTTACAGGGCAAATCCAACTGATGGATGGAAATTCACCAAGAGACACCAGCAAATGTTCTCCTTGTGATAGAAAGAGAGAGTACAATGCCAAGAAAATGTTTTGTAATATACCGTGACAAGGAATAATTACTTCTTTGACAGTTGCAGGTGATTGCAGTGCATGTTTAGTGAAGACATTATGCTTGAACCAGCAGCTTGCAGTGGAAGTAGTCTAACGTTGGTGGATGACTGGATGTTTTATCCTCTCCTCTGTTTTCCTTTAATCATCAAGATCTTTTCCTAACCTTCAATCAAGATGATGTCACTCATTTTTGAAGTAGCTAGTCACATGGGTTGTTTTGAAAGACTGTGACAAAAACAAGGACAAGGTGCCCTTAAAACAGTTTAGTCCGGACTAAGGATATCCCCGGGCTTAAAAGGAAGCTGTGCAAATGGCACTTCCTGTAATACACGAGCATTTAGCAAGAGTTCACAGTGTACCAAGACAACACAGCGCTGATTAGGTTGAGTCAGCTCATGCAGGGTGGATGGCTGTGCCTGGGAGGAAACACAACTGCACAGGGATTACCTAACCCATCCAGATTCATTGTGCTGGGGAGGATTTAATTGCAGCATTTATTGCCGGGAAAGAACAAAGGTTTGGCTGAGAAGCCTGGGGGAACCCGGCCACCCACTCACCTACTCGTACGCTCATACTGTGATGTCAGCACACCTCTGTGCCGCTGACAGTCGCAATGACAAAGGACGACCGGAAACGAGAGAATAAGAGAGCGAAGGTGTATAACACTGCTGAGCGAAGGGCTTCTCTGAAAGCTGGGGCTTCACTGTCCTTGAGGCTGGCTGATGCGAAACACACACTCATCCACTGTATTAAACTGGCAATACGACCTTACATCAGCATGTGCTCCAACTCAGTTTCTGTTACGCTGATGTAACAGTGAAAGCAGTCAAAATTCATGAAAAGGTACCTTTTGACATGGCTAAGATCATAACAGGTTCTGAGAAATATGAGCACTGCTAGCCATCTAAACCTTTGTAACAATCATTATAATCAATATTCCAAGAAAAACACAGACGTGATAATTAAGATAAAGCTGTGAGAGAAGTCTTTAACATCCTATTTACAGAAAAACTCCTCCGGTCAATGGAAATTCCTGTCTGAGATCAACAGAGAGTTACACTGTTCAGCCGTCTAGTCTAGTGATGCCAATCGTTGCCCTTGGACAGTCATGTATTCCTCATGTACTATAGAGCGCTCATGTAGTCTATACTATAGGCTGAATGGTTAATGCCGACAGACTCTCTGTCTCATGAGGTTGTATAGAGGCTTTTCTTTGCATGCCCTGGAGTGTCTGTGCCTTGCTTTCAATCCTTGACATTCATCTCAATCCACAGTTAAAAACGGTTGTTTCAACAACATTTCATCAACTATACAGAAGCTGTTGAGATGAGCTTCTTTTTTATTTTAGCTTTTATTACATTAGCTTAATTTAAAATATCTTTTCAACATGCCCCTAGCCTTCAATCGAAAAATGTGTGTTCCTTCCAAACAACCCAAGCTGCACTTACTCGATTGCTTCAAATGTGCAGACTGGGACTCATAAGGACATGTTTTAAGCTCGATTTACACGGCACTCTGGGTTTCCATCCTGTTCAATCCTTCATGTTTTGGTCACTGTGGCGATCCCTCCCTCTCGCTGCGTCTGTGCGTCAGCTGACAGCAAACACAGCGAAACTGTCGGCTGTGGGTTGAATGTAGCTCTCTGGCTAAGTATTCAGCTGATGGGAAGATATGCCCTTGTCCAGTTTTGTTCCTGTAAGAGGACTTTATTCCCAAACAGCCACTCGTTTTGTTAGCGGTAGTAGCAGCGTCTGGCTCTCACATTTTTAACCCCGTCATGTTCTGAGGATGCTGCTGGCATTTTCTTCCCGTCACAACAACAACACACTCCAGATCATCAGATGAAGAGGCCTCATGTCTTTGAAGAACGTCTTGAATGAGAGTTTTGTGTTCAAAGATGTGACTGTCTTTCTTGTGGAAATTACTAAACAAAATCACTCCAGGAACTCGTATCTTTGTGTCAAAATCATGTGACACAGATGCAGACAGAGGGTTCATCTCTGCCTGCATCTCTCAGATATGAGGCTGATTGTGGCTCATGAATGGACACTGAAAACTGAAAAAACGAAAAAAAAAAAAAAAAAAAAAAAAAGCCTGAATGTGTCAAGTCTGAATATTGAATCCCACCAAGGAAACGCATCACCAGGCAATCCTGATAAATCAAAAGTGACATTTACCTGTATGAGTGTGTTCCAAATGAAAGGTCACCTCTCACTCTCCGCCTGCTTCATCACCTCTGGGACAGAGTGGAGGCTGAGGCCAGTTCCGGACGCCTGCATCCGAGGGCCCTACTTCACCTCAAACCACAATTCCGTTCATATTATTTGCATTTACCTCACTCTACCTGAAATTGGAAGTCCTTTTCCATCTCAAGCTGTCCGTCTCCAGCCTGGTGAAGACCTTTCAGTTTTCATGGGGGCTCAGCTGGGATGGAGAGAAAGCTCATCCTCAGCTCAGCGTGCTCCTTTCACACTTCACCTCCATCAGGGTTCTGCCGCGGAGATGAGGAAGCAGGATTGGGATCATCCTCTCATCAGGGGATGCTGTTATGCCACCCCCCGTGAAGTACTGCAGCCAAAGAGATAATGACAAATAAATCAGATGAGGTCCCCGGTACCTCACATTCACCCATGCGTCGCTAATACAGCAGCCCAAAACAAAAGACCACCAACAGGCAATAATAGTAATGGTAAATTACACTCTGGTGGATATCTGTTATAAAACACCTTTTCCTCTGAAGCTGACAGCTTGCCATTAGCATAAAAAGTAGGCCAAGGAGCTGAGGAAAGTCCTCTTACATGTATTAAATGATTACCACAGCAGTTTTGGGACCAGAACTAGAAGCTAATCCCATTAATACCATACCTGTATCAGATGGGAAATAAGAATACATGAAAGAAATTCTCTCTACCGTTTTAAATGCATTATTTCTTTGCCATTATACACATAATCATCTCGCATTGGACATATTGAGCATAATATGGACAGCACATAAGTGCATTATACTGCAATTGTGTGCTGAGATACCTTTCTCACAGTAAATTCAGGTCATGTCTGGAAGTCATTCGAGTACAAACAGCCACCATTCAAGCCTACAGGTGGTGATTGTGTATGTGGCAGTCTACACTCAGTTGTGAGTTTATTAAGTAAGCCTACACTTTGCTGATATTATTGCCAAACTAATTGTTTGTTAAGGGTAGACTAAATATTAGAAACACCTCTCAACGTAATGCAATGCAAGAGCAGGTTTGAAGGTTTGATTAGTTGCAGGGCTGTTGTACTGGACGACATTATTTTTTCGCTTGAGAGATAAAATCTGAATACTTGGTCAGAATTGCAACAGGTAGTCACAAACAGTAGGAACATCTTGCGCCTTGTGTTTCTATTGATGGGGACTGCACAGCTCAAAAAAACTATTGTGCTCTGGCGGACAATTCAGGTCTCCACATGCTCCAAGAAGAAGGCCTCGCTCCTTTGTTTCCACATGAAGCATTAACCAGCTGTTAAATTGGCTCTGCTTTGTGATGCCGATCGCAAATCACTTCCACAATACAGAACGTACACATTAGGCCGCAGAACAAACACAATGAGCAGCTGCTCTGATGACACACTCCAAGTTGTTTTATGTGTGAACTTCCAGTGTACTGCCAGGCCACTGGTGCTTGTGTGTGCCATCACTGTGCAGTCAATAAAACTAAGTGGGGACAAATGTGGACAAGCTTCCCAGCAGACTTGGTGTGACTTTATGCCCGAGGAAGTGATGAAAACACAGCAGAGGCAGTTGTATTCGGAGTAACAGGCCTGTGTTTGTGGCTTGTCTGTGTGCATGGTCTGTACGGCATGTGTTGGAGAGGAGGCGAAATAGAAAAACCCCATCATCCTAGTCTCAGGTCAATGCCACAGGAAGTGTCTGTAATGTTTCCCGGCAGTACATTGGCTTGTTTGTTTGTTTCTGAAGGTCCCTCGGAGCGGTGACTCAGTGAAGGGGGGACCGCTGAAAGCCATTTCAATGAAGAGGAGAATGGAAACATTCAAACCGTGAGATGAACTGCAGGGAAATTCTTAATAAGATGTTTTTCAAACAAAGAGGATAGATGAGTGACTGAGCTTATTTCAGTTCTGTCTATTGATTTTGTTTTTGATGTTGTTGTTATTATGAGTGAAGCAGTTCATGATCAAATGCCATCAAGGTGGTCCTCAGTTATTGAAGGATGTGTGTACGTGTTATTATAATTTAGAAATACATGGTTATAACATTTTAAACTTATCGAAACTGCCTGTTTAAGACCTTGAAGGTTACAAGGATAATTTCATGGCAACTTGAGTACTACATATGAAACATGTAGGCTTGCAAAGACAGATGTATAAACTATATACCTGACGTCCCTCATCGGTCTTATAAATTTCAGTGTGAGGAAAGTCGAAGTTGTCCTTTTAATTTCTTTACAAATATCTCAAAAAATAATAATTGAAAGGAATAGTTCAGTTTTTGAAGGGGTTAAACAAACAAGACAGCACGTTAATGAGTGAGCTAGCTCAGGCTAGCTGTTTTCATTATTTATGCAAAGCTAAGAGTGGCATTGATCGTCTCATCTTACTCTCTGCAAGAACATGAATAAGTTAATCTACCAAAATGCCAAACTATGCCTTTGAAATGAAAAATATGCCATGCATATCCATCAGCATGCTTTTTTAGTAAACACAGGATACAGATCGCATCATTAAAGAGCCGTCATTCCTGAGGACATGACATGTCGAAATACAAGAGCATCTTCAAATGAGGCCAAATCCTTGCCTAGACTGTTCATGGTTCACAGATTTCACTCACGTTAAATTATTCTTCATAATAATTTATCTTTATAATGATACTGTAATTCTAAAACCTTTGCTTAAGGGTAAAAAACACTCTTATTTTGCTGCAATCGCAATAAGAAGTCTGGCTATGTGAGAGAAGGAGACTTCATGATCTGGACTAGAATTTAAAATTCTTTGAGAACTAAAATGTATCTGTGTCTTCGCCACTTAATGACCATGTTTAACAAATTCTGAAGAGTTTTGGTTGGGGTGTCAAATATTCAATTATTTTATAACTGTGATCCTCCCACACAGAACCTTATATTCACAACTTGAATGAAAGGCGCCAGGATTTGTGCTTGGACAGTTGTCTTTTTCCCAAGCCTCTCAACATTTGTGAAGTGGTCGTGGTCGGTCTCTGTGGGAGTGCGTCTGGCAGTGTGTATGTGGGAGCCTCAGGTTGCTCATCTGTCTGATCCTCCTCTGGGGAGGAGAGGAGCAGCCTGCCGCAGGCCCCGCCAGATGCTCACTGTGCCTGTTAAAAAATAACCACTGGAGTGTGCTCCCCCCTCAGCAACACTGTGACCCGGAACTACTCCCAGGGGGCTGTTTAGACAGAGGTCAGCCGAGCCGACAATATGCAAACTGTCCTGAGATTTAAGGTGATAATCTGTGAAACTATTTCTGTGTTTTTTTCTTTGCTGCTGTTCACTACTATGGGTGTTTTTCACCACTTAATACCAGAACTCTGCTAGCTTTTTCTTTTGATTTCTGTTTAGTTATGTAAGACGGGTCTGGCCACACCGCCTACTTTAATTTAGCTATTTTAAGGCGTCTGAATTCTCAAATTTCAAGAATTAAACTGTGAATGGAAGTAGTACAGTCAGTACCAACTGTGCAGTGTGCAGTACCGCCGGCAGCATAGCCGGCAGCATAGCGGAAGTCACACAAGCATTAGTCAGCACATGGAGTACCAGGTGGTAACCAGACTAAGAGTCTGCTGCTAGGCTAGCAGCTCTGTCTGACATTACAGTGCATGAAACTAAATGCTAACATTAGCATGTTGACATGCTCTTACTCAAAATGTTAACACACTGATATTGAATAGGTAATATGCATGGTCACAAACATACAGTTGAGACTAATGGAAATGTCATTATTTTTGCAGATATCTATATACATACAGTATATATCTATATCTATGTTTCTATATATGCAATATATTTATAGAGAAAGACATTTTGCTCTCTTTATTGAGTTTTATTGGCATTGGAATTGACATTAACAGGACACAAATTGTACAGTTTCCTGTTAGTATACATAAACGTCATCATTTTTGACTTTGTGCAACAAAGTAGGTCACGCTGTAAAGATGTGGTGGTGGATGCAGTCAGTACACAGTTGGGACACAACAATCAAATGACTGTACAAACTTTGATGCCATACTATCCAAGATTTGTTGACTGCTGATATTTAGATCGGGCCAAAGTGTTGAACTTAAAGACAGACTAACTGACAAAACTGTCCCAGATTCACACAGTTAAGATAAAAATTACTGTATGACTTTCTCAGCCTGCCTAAATATACAACAATCAACACTGCTGCCAAAGTGCTTTTGTGTTAATCCTGAAGATTGCTTTTGTGCAGCCTTCAGTCAATCCACAGCACCCACACGTGCCACGGCACAGACCCTGTCAGGGAACGCTGAATGCTTTTGGTGTTTGGTTATGTCAGTGCTGCACTACATGCTGGAAAGATGAATGTTTTTGGGAGCAAAACCTGTCACACTGCATTGGAAACAATTTGTTCTGACATAATTTGTGTTCTGTGTCTGTGTGTACTCTTTATTTTATCCTCAAACATCCTTGAAGCCTTGTCGCTTCATTATTGTACACAACACGCTGGATTAATAACTCTTCTTAAAGTTGGTCTGTGTATATGGTAGAGAAGTGCCCTGTAATGAGAGAGGAGCAGGGTTATCTGGCTGAGCTGAAACAGATTTCACAGCCATGAATAAAATACAAGTGTGATGCTCTCTCCAACAAAAGCACCTCCAGCAGTTAAATGACTTGTAGGTGGTCCTTTACCCGCAGGGCATGCCCTGGAGAAATCACTGATGATGATTAACTGGATGTGAATACCTTTTTTTTTCTGCTGTACCCCAGTGGTGGGGTTGCGAAACATCAGGCCCAGACAACAACAGGACTGATATTTGACTCTTAAACACACAGTATGAGTTGGAGATCATAACAAACAATCGGTAATGTCGATGCCAGGAAGCAGCAGGTATTGTTATTCCCAGGGACTGTTGTTGTGACTAAAAATAAGATGTAACACACAAGTGGATGATCCACTCTTATGGGAATATAGGAGTTTGGTTTAATAAGGATGTGGGGCTATGACGAGAGAGATGTATGCAGATATTGTGCTAAAAATGATGCTGATATGTAAATGCTGTGCTTCATACGTACAGTATACCCAAATGACATGAAATAAAGCGTGTTGAAACAGCTTGAAATAATACTGAATTGCAGCATTTGTATTTCCTTGCATTGCACAGTATTTGGAGTTGATCTTAGAAGCCATACTATAAGTGTAAAGCCTAATGTTTTGTTTTTTTGTGTGCTCATCACCTCCACCCTTTTTCTCCAGGTACATACGTACATCAAATACATCTGGGAATGTTAGTCAGTGAATATCTTGTTTTTGCTATCAAAATCACCAGCGAGAGCAGACTACACTGTATCGCTTCTTTGCTTCATTTGCAGACATAGCACAGTATATTTTCAACAGCTAGTGATTTTCTCAAAGCATGCCTTTTTAATTCCAGGCTGCATTACAAGGACCGGTTGATACATTTGTTGTTGATCATGCAGTACATTTAGCTGAAAGCACTACGAAGGTAGAAAAAATGGGTGATGTTTTTACAGTATTTAATTAAACTTTAGTTAGTGAGCGTCACTGAAACTTTATTTTTAGACTACTCTACAAATTCCAGACCTTATCTATTTTGAAATTATTGATTTCTTTCATTTTTTATTGATTTAAGCAGAAATGTTTCAAGCTACCAACATCAACTGATTTGGTTGATGGATGTAAAGCTGACATTTAGCGTTAGCAATCATTTGCTCATTGACACGTCCAGCAAACAGAGAAACATTAGTGCTCTTTTGATGTCTTCCTGACAATATGACAAATGTGGGTCCACCATTCACTGTCTTTTATATCTCTGGTTTGGTCTCCACCATCCCCTGAGAAAAACAGTTTAGTCGTCAGCTGCTTGATGTTCCACTCGTCAGCTAGTTGCTAACTGTGGTTGCCGCTTGCTGCATTGCAGGTCGTGGGTTTATCAGCACTTGTTGATGAGACTAAATATTAAGTGAATGTGATGTTCACTGTGGAGCTGCAGAGTTGGTTGGTAATTCTCTGTGAGTTTATCACTGCATGCAAGCCCCCATACAGTACCTCGAGTCATTTAAGTAGCGGATCAGTGTTGCAAACATATCGGCAAATAGAGCGATATGCTTAGATCTTACATCATCGCAGTCATGTGAGTCTGATAAAACACACCTGGATTTTGATTCTGGTCATTGTAACCCGGGCAGTCACATTTGTTTTGCTGTTTTCCTCACACTGCTTCTGTTGTTTGTCTCGGAGCCAAACAGGAGGAGTCACGAGCTGTCCTTCTCATCCTCCCCGTGATCCATAATCATGGCAGCGCTGCACCATGGGTATTGTGTTTACTATTGGTAAAGACAGCCGTCTGCTGCGGCACCATGGGGTGCTCTCTGGCTTTGTCAGGTGTGCTGTCAAAAAAATGACTTTGCAGACTTAATTAAATGCGTTATGAGTCCTCCCCAAAAATATAGCTGCAGATCATCAGAAGGAGGTTGATGATGTGCATGTCAACCTCATTCATCATGAAAATTTATCTCACACGCCCCTGTACTCATGTCACAACGTCAGCGTCAGTAGGTCAGTGAATGACTTTGTCGCGGAGCTTGACTAGCAACAGCACTGTTAACAGCATTTTTTTTCATTGCTATGTGATGCATGCTGAGTTATGAGAGGTTAGGTGAAACGGTTAGTGCACACAAACTAGCATGGAACATTTTTTAAAAAGAAAGCCTTCACAATCTCTGAAACAGAGCCATTGATGTGTCATCAGGTGCTAGCGATGCTAGCTGAGCAGCAAGGGTAGATGAGGCTTGCAGCAAGACAAAGAAAAGAAATTCTGATGACAGCTATGTGATGCATGGTTTCATCTTTACCAGGGATCCGTCATCCCCTCTTCCTTTGTGCCTGATATGTGGCGTTCATGTGCACTGGAAAGCTGAAAAGACTTGCCACTGCTGGCACAGCTGCAACGGGCAGAGATCAGTCTTGAAATTTCATTAAAATTAAATTTCAAGACATGGCTTCGGACATGTTTTGGACATCCTTGGCAGTGTTGTGCAAGTTCACACTTCACAAGAGCTACTTCAGCACAGATTACAATGAACTAGTTCACGTTCATAGTTCACAAGTTTGATTTTTGAGTTCACAGTTTGATTTTTTCTTCTACAGTGTAGTCAAGCAAGTTACAAGTCTGTCTGACTTGTTGGATGCATCAATGTTTGTTGTCGATGTGGCTGATGTTCAGACTTGTTTTTTCAGGCTCTGTGGTGACCATTTGCAAAAAGAAATTGCAGAAAAGTTTTTTTTCCTCTAGAGTCTGTACTGGTTATTTCATAAAACTCCTTCAAATAGCCAGACCTGCGTGTGAATTGCCAGTTGGACTAGCCATGCTGGTATGCCAAGTTTTTTTCCCGGTGCTACGTTGCCTCACTCGCTGTCTAGGCCGGGTTGGTTGGTTAGGTTTTGGCATGAGCAGTGGGATAGGTAGGGGTCAGGGTGGGAATATCAGGGTGAAGCAATCAGAGGCAGAGTATCCAGGTGCCATAAAACATAGTGGGTTCAACAAGTACAGGGTGTGGCCGTCAGAGGGATGTAGAGTGTTCGTTTTCTAATACATTTTAGACCGGGGTGACTTGAGATTTTGCATATTTTTAAAGTGTGTCGTGACTGAAAAAGGTTGAGAAAAGCCACATAAAGAGACCAGAGAGATACCGAGAGATGAGAGATACGCAGATGTGAGGGAGGTGGGATGATAAAGACATCGAGCAGTGCTGATGTGATTACCACAGTTTTCACATTGGTTGCTATTAATTAAAAAAAAACACATAAATCCAATGTTTGACTCTTCTCTGTTTAAAATCAGTTGAAGGATAAAGAATGAGTTTGTAGTCAAGCTGAAAATAAGGCCTTCTTACTTTTTTTTTTAATCATTGTGAAAATACAAGGTTTGCACAGGAAAGCAGAGTCACCGGCTCTGTTGCTGTTTGCCTTTCAGCCTCATTAACTCATTATGTGGAAGACCGTGTATTAACAGCAGAGCACCGAGACAGCATCAGCACTTATAATTAATCCCATCAAAGAAGCAACATCACCTACACATTCACACAGTTACATTATTGTATCTTACACTTTCGTAGCCATAGATCCTCCATCATCTGGTCATCATTATGTGCAGAGCCGGTGCTCAGCTTCTAATCTCTTCCACTGCGGGACGTGTGTTGGCTGTGTTTGCATTCTGCTGGCCCAGATAGGCTTGTGTTGTGTCTACTGCGCAGGTTGCTGTCCCACATTCACCCTGCTCCTCATTCCCTGAGTGACTAACACATTGACAACAACAGCAAAGTTAATGGATGTCTAATGTCACAGTGGGTGACTTCATCCCACCAGTGCCCCAGATAGAAGAGAAGATAGAGAGCAGTGGTTTTCTTATGAGCAACGCTGCTGCTAAACACAGATAGTTCCATGAATGTTTGATTATATTTCTGTTTTTAGTTTTTCGTCATTCTTTACTTTGTGTGACTCATCGCTGTTAAAGGAGCCGCAACACCTGACCTACGACGGGACTAAATGTAAAGTTTCAGTGGTTGAGCAAAGTGCTCTGCTGTTTGGAAAGCAGTTAGCGGGCTTAGTTCAGTTATTTTATTCATTACATTCCTTGCCTGCGAGTTGATTTCATTAGAATGGTAAATAGAAATGAGACATTACAATCCTTAAATACCTTGTCCAAGACTAGATGTTGAAACAGAGTGATGAATCACCCAGATTTAGGACTGGGTGTCATATATTAGAGATTTTTTTTCATTGCTGTTATGAAAAGCCATGCGAATCGAGGTCAATCCGTCTGTCTGGATGAACGCATTTCCATTTCGGTATTATGAGAACGAAGTCACGCAGTTCACAAAATATCTATGCAGATTCATTTTTAATTGCAAAATATACAGAGGAGCTTACATTCAAGTGGAACACAGTAACATACGATATAGGGTGATATGTTGTTCAGCCAGTTCTGTTGTATTTCCAACAGTTTGGCTCATACAGTACACATGCAATAAAGAAAATATTTGTTTCTCCTGAAATACTGAGGAAATCTTTTCAGTCAGCTTATTTAAAGAAGTGCAAATGCTGAGGGAGCACATTTCAAACACATTTGTCAGTTTACTGACATTCTACATTAAAGTTGCTTTTTTGCAGTCATTTAGTAACATACTGTACAAGTAAAGAATACCTAAATAGTCACTCTGAGTATTGCATCATGCTGAAAATAATTTAGGAAATTTGCACAACACATTTGTCAACTCGGAACATATTCTGTGGGGGTTGGGCTTGCTTTCAGCTCACTGCTTCCAGGATTTGGAGACCAATGTTCAACATTCAGTTTATAATAAAGGACTGACTTCTGATTGTAGTGTACATTTGCGCAAAACGGTTATGTAATTCAGTGCAATTTCCATTTTAATAAGATATTTCAGTTACTTTAGTCAGTGCTTCCAGACTTCATGCAAATAAAGAGTCATTTTGTCAAACTGTCCAAAGAAACTGATTAATGATGCAACCGGTACTGATAGTTCAATGACATGGCTTTAAGCAAGCCTGATTTGAAATTATATGAATGATACTAATTTACTGCAGAATCCTGTCAATCCAGATATTGACAAATATCAATGAGGCTGATGAAGTTAAACATTAAATATACATTTTTGCTTTGCACTGACTTCAATTGTGTAGAAAAGGTGGGCAGATGATCACGTTCTGTTTTATCAAGGTTTTAGGGACGATAGCACATTTCCACTTCCTGAATAGCGTGAACTGTAAGCAAAAATGAACCCAACCCTTCATTATACACCACATTTAATGTCACATAGAATACCTGCAAGAGTTGAAAATACACAGGATTACGTAGCTTTATCAATATCTAGCTGCAGTCTAGTTTGGCACAGTTTCAGATATTAAGTGTTCATTCACTTTAATGTTTGTTGTAAACACACAAACCACAACATGTCTAGTCACCTGCATACAACAGTGTGGACTTCACAACGACCAGAAGATAGAGATAGTGGTTGATAGAAGTAGAGATAGTGCTGGGCAATAAAAGGACAATGATGTTTATCTCAATTTATGCCTTTCTTGGTGAAATCGACTCAGTACTTTAGGTCAAGCATTGGGTGCGTTCATCAGTTCAGCTGATGAGGCTCCTTTTGCCAGCCAGTCACACTGTAAGGGAAAAGATGCAAAGTGTGTTGTGGTAAAGTGTGGAGAGGTGCAAAGAAACAGTGTGGAATGATGGCTGATTCGATATAGAGTGGAGAAAGAACATCAAACAGGTTTCTTCTGAAATTATTTTTGAGAAACTGCTCCACAATAAAGCTATGACACTGAAATGTGTAAATGTAAAGACCTGCTGCACTTATTATCTTATACTGAATATTTCTACGGGTTGGGTTTTGTATAAACCTCAAAACCTCTTGAGTTTAAGCTATTGTTGAGGATTTAGCTTCATGTCACAGTCGTCATTTTCAAGTCAATTTTTTCAAAATAGTTTTTTGATAACAGGAAGTTCACAAGATCAAGAACTGGTTGTGGCATATCAGTTGTTTCTTGCTCTACTCGATAGTTCAAGTTAGTTTCATTTTAAATGTTTTTTGTTCGGACAGTAAATGTTTGATTTATTCTGATGCATTTAAAGGACGAAACCAGCAGAAACCCTGTGTATTGTGATAAATATCGTTCTTGCATGATATGGCAGTTTTTATTGTGATGCATTTTCAGACTTATCGCCCAGCACCAAGTAGAGGTAAAACGTGTAGCTTATCCTCATCCAATCTCCCACTCTGTTCTGAGCAGTGCAGTCCACCAAGACACACCTTTTTTAGAGGGATTGCATGCATGGAGCTGGTGTAGACAAAGGACAGCTCGTCTCCCCATCCTTATAAATTCACAGTATTCAGAGTTGATGTCAAAGGGTTAATGAATGATTTACAGTGTAGGTCCAGTTTTATGTCCTCTGTAACCTTCATCAGATTCAGTCAAACAGACCTTCGCTGGCCTTGTGCGTGCACCCTGTTGACCATATCCTGGTACATCTTGGACCTGAGGAATCGTGGGTAGGAGTCTTTCTCCATGAGGCTGTAGACTTTAGCTTGGACTTCGTTGAGGCTGGTTGGGGACGGATCTTCCAGGCTCTGCTTGGTCTTTTCCCTGGTGCGATAGTCAATGTTGACCTGCCAGGATAAAGGGAGCAAATACACATTTTGAAAGGGGAAGGTCACTCACACAAATTCAAATCACTCATCAGCAATTGGATTTCAATCTGTCGTCTTGGATGCATTTACATTTACACTCCTTCATGTTTGTTCCTTGTAAACGTGACCAACATGATTTCCTACAATGCTGTTACGTTGCCAAACAGTGAGTCCCTGCCTCCTTATTTTTTTATTGGTCAGACATCTGCCCTGTTCTAGCTCAGTAATTGGTTGCTTGACGCTGTGGCCTCTGCTGTAAAGACAAAGGAGCATAGCCATTTGAAATTTGATAAAAGTTTGAGTGAAAAAGAGTGAGTGAAAATTTAATCAGTTGCTTTGAACAGACTGTCCATTTGTGTTTCCAAGAAATATAACTGATTAGCAACAACAAATACATCATGAGGGAAACATATTGCCAACCGAATTACTTTTTGTATTAACATAATGAGGAAATGTTCCTGCAAAGTCATATGTTTAGTGATAACATATTTCATTCGTTTTCTGCCAAAATAGCCAACCTGGCAATGCATTAAACATTAATAGGGCCATTATTCTTTTTTTTTTTTTGGTTGTGTTTAGGCACTGACAGCACTTGGTTATTGTTGGGGAAAGAATATGATCTTTTTTAATACAGGTAAAGTCAACAGAACACAAGATTTTTCATGAACATTTACCCAAAAAAACAATCTGGGGACTGGAGCCAATCCTAGCTGACACTGGGCCAGAAGCGTGGTACACCCTGGACAGGTCGCCGATTCATCATGGGGGTGACACATAGACACAGACAACCATCCACACGTACTGCTAATTTAGAGTCACCAATTAAGGTGCATGTCTAAGGACTGTGGGAGGAAGTTGGAGCACCTGGATTTGTGTGAGGCCACAGTGTTAACCACTGCACCACCACCAAGATTTATACATTGCTGTTTAAAGGGGAGAACACATTAACATTTGTCTTTCCCTCTCCCTCACACACACACACACACCTCTCGTGGTGCCTGGATATCAATGAACTCCTTAAAGATCTTGTTTGCTTTTGACACAAGCTTGGTTGAGCTCTTGATTTTTTTGTACTCCTCACAGGCCATCCAAAACTCGATATTCTCGTCGCTGAACTCGGTCTTGAGAAATGTCCGGAAGGCAGCCAGGCCATCTGGAAAGGACAAATGAATCAGACGGTAAGGGAGGAGGCAAACACAACAAAAAACACTTCAACAACATGATTGATACCGCAGCGTAGCACCTATTTCTGTGCAACAGCTGAGAACTCCCCCTTCCACGGATGTTTTCTTTTCCTTCAACATAGAGTAGCTTGATCATGTGATAATACCCCTCATCCTATGTTGACATTTACCAGCACACACACACTTTTGTTCCCAGAAGCGGGAAACAGCTATCATTATTAGAATAAACAAAGCAGAACAAAATACTCCCACAAAGAGATCTTTTTTTTCTGTCTTTGTCGGTCAAGATAAGTGATCAATTAATCCGCTCCCCATCGATGATAACACAGAGGAAGGCCATGTTTTTCTAAGGGCTCGTGTCACGTTGACATGTTATTTCCACCCTTCACATTCCTGCTGTTTACCTAATAAAGCTGAAAAGCTGGGAAGAGCAGAGGGGATGGTCTATCTGTGCATATGCAGCATTGCTCATACAGAAGCACACACATTCTAATGAGTATACACACAAGCTAACGCAGGTTTATATGGGCACATTACACACACACACACCCTAACCCTATCCATAACCAACCGTAACCTTAACCTAAACCCAACACCTTAACCTGAGTCTACACCTTAAACACTAATAATTTACATTATGGTTACTTGCGTTTTAACCCCACAGTGCCCCCCTGTGTCTACCAGGACGTTTTGGAAATTGTATGAAAGGATTTTCCATTTAGCGACACACTTTGTGGAAAGCTCTTAGAGCGCTGGCCCAAGAAAATCAAACAGTATGCTCTTTCAGACTCCACAGATAATCGTTTTAGTATTTTATTGTGCCCCTCATTTCATGATAATTATATATGAAGATACACCTCATTTCTGTCATTTGCACATGTAGTAAATAATAAGTAAAATAATAAGTAATAGTAACTATGGACATTGATGAACGTGGCGACTCATCACCTTAGAAACGCTTGTTTTCATTCAATAGACATCAGAGAGGTTTTGAAAAATGGCAAAAAAGCTTACTGCAGCCGAAGTTGCTGCGGCGATTTTACAAAGCAGTGACGAGAAAGATGGAGCTTCAGAAATTGAGGGGTTTGACTCCGAAGATGAAGAAGAATACCAAAATAATTGAGATATATTTCACAAAGAATTTGTTTCTCCATATATCCCCCGCATCTCTTTCAGGTGTGATGTGCTGCTGCTGGGGGTGGATAGGAGGGTAAGAAAAGGAGTTAGAGCCTCACACCTCCCCCACATTCCTCTCAACTGTGAATTGCTGCATGTGGGGGGTCTGGACAAAGAAAGAGAAAGGGATTGAACCACCTGCAGCATCTCTCCAACAACCACCTCCTTCTCTGCCTGCCACCAGATCAAAATTAACCCTGGCATGAGAGACTCACCAGCAAAGACCAAGCGGCGACCCCCAGGTATGAAAAAGTGTTAAAGTGTCAAAAACTGCAGTTCCTCAAATGGCCACTTGAGGCTGGCTCCAAAAGTGAGGCAGTCTCCATCGGCCCCCGTATTAAAAAATGTCCAACTTTATAGCAGAAATAATCATGCTGACAGACTGGTGCAAAGAACGGTTTTGGTCTGTATAGTTTATTTCCCCGCTCATGACAACTGTACAGTGAATTTTTATATAACTTGTTGTATCACTCGTTTAAATTACATTAATGTTATGCATAATTAAGGGTGTGGCTGCTTTGAGTGACAAACAGGCTGCTAAACAGATACCACACGGCAATAAGCACAAATAGAAAGACTTGGATGTCGGGGATTTTTACAAGTGCACTGGGCTGCTTCTGTACATGGACATGGACAAACTTGACAGCACCGCAGATCCCTGGAGGCAGAATCAGCTTTTTTTCCATCACAGGTCATATCATGGGACAGATACAGAACAATATCCTGAAACTTTACCTTAACAACCCTGATAAAGTGTCCATAATGACAGAAAAACGGCCCCAACCCACCATGACAAACTGTCTGACTAAAACCCCTGAAGAATCCACGCAAGTCCTTTTATAATCCCCACAGAGGCCTGGTTGTGGATAAAAGAATGGTCACCTATAGCAAAACCCACAATATGGAGATTCAAGCTGTCTTGATTTGAGTCAAAGAATAACTTAGTGGACTTCACACCGAAGCAGCAAAAGCACCATCTGATCTGGACATGGCCTGTCCTGTGATGTTGTCATGTCCATTGTGCAACCAGGTGACCTTGTCACAGGCTACCACATTTATATGGACAGTTTTTATTCTGGCCACAAGCTCTTCAGGGCTCTCCATGAATGCAGACTTACTGCGGATGGGATTTACAGGGAGAACCACAAGGATTGTCCTGGGAAGGATACGAATGCCATCACAGAAAAATCAGAAAGAGGCTCCATAAGCTGGATGGATAGCACCACTGTCGATGTGGAATGGATGGTATCAATCCCCTGTCGTACACCAGCTGTGGAGTACAATGAACACACGGGGGGAGTTGACCAATCAGCAAACGAACCCCATGGCAGGCATAGCTTTTGTGGATGAGCTGACTACTGAGCTCTGTGGCAAGCCTGTACACACAGCTCCAGCCTGGGCACCTGCAGGTCATCTTCCTGTACCTCTCGCTGATGGCCATCCAGCAGGTCAGCAGCTGTGCGAGAGCCACCACAGGCCGCCGGAGGTGTGAACATCACTGAAGCCAAGGCCAGCAAGAGGACGGACTGTGGGAATGCAGGGAGTGTGAAGTTGCCCTCGGCCTGCAGCTGGACAGAGACTGTGGCATGGCATGACGGTTGAAAAAATGATGTAAAAACTCCTCACATCCCATGAAGCTCCATATGTTTTTTGAAGTCATTACTCAGTCCTTTTTTCTCTTGGTTTGGTGAAAGTAGAGTGAAAGATAACACTTCTCCTCAAAAAACAATGTTGCAAAATTTATTTTTTGGATGTTTATAATGCATTTATCTAGTATTTTGTTCACATATTCCACTACATTTGTCAACCTAAGACTTTGGAAACCCATTAAAAGGCCCAGTGTGCAGGATTTAGTGGCATTGAGTGGTGAGGTTGCAGCAACCATCTCAATATACCTCCCATTCCAAGTGCAAAGTATGAAAGGCCCTCTGTAGGGCCAGTGTTAGGCTTGTCTGTTCTGGGCTACTGTAGGTGGTGCAACATGGCAGGCTCTGTGGAAGAAGACCCGCTCCCTTTTTAGATATAAGAGCTCAGTCTAAGCTAATAAAAACACAATATATATATAACCAACAGCAGGATGCGAATCATGCTGCCAGTGTCATCGTGCCACAAAGTACGAGGCAAAAAGGGGACTCACTTGTAAATATATTGTATTGTATATTGTATGGCAATAATTGTTAATAACACAAAATCAACTGGATTATTGGACTAAATTTACCAGAGTTGACTCAAAAGCAGACTGAAGACAAAGACTACCTTTCACAATACAGAAGAGGGCCCAAAGGTCTGAAGCTTGGTAGATGGTGTGGAGATTAGACTGAGGTAGTGTGGATGAGCTACAGAGACGGTTTAAAGAAGGCAAGAAGGCTGAGGATGAGGAGCAGCTGAAGACTGAGTCAAGGTAAAAATTTAAAGCAAGCTAACATGACTTCAGCAGAAAAAAGCTGGCTGAAAAACTCCCAGGCAGTGCAACAAGGGGAATTAATGGACTGAAAGGAGAGTGTCCGAAGACTCAAGCTTAAATACATCAGAGCAATTAGGAGCAGCAGGGAGTAATAAGGGCAATGCATGGCAGCTGGGACTGGGACAATCACTGGAGACTCATGTGGCACACTGGCCTAGTCCACACATACAGGGTTTTTTCTAAACGTAGTTCTAAACGTCTTTCGTCCACACACAAATGCAGTTTTAGGTCAAAGACATCTGAGCTTTTGGAAAACCCAGGTGAAGATATTTAGAAACTGCAGTGTATTGCAGTGCTGACGTATACACAGGGAGCTTTGGGCTTGTAACAGCACAGTGTGCGCCATTATACCCTTTGGATAAAATCCTAATTGGATAGGTCTGACAAGCTGATGTGAACAGCTGGTATCTCAAATGGCAGCCTAAAACAATGACAGCAAGGAATTTATGAATGTAAGGAGTGAATGGCATGATGTTATGGGAAATAAACTGCAGGCCTAGGATGCAAAAGAATAGTGTTCCTGACTTTTGCAAGAGCTTCATTTGTTATTATGGATAACAACCTCGGCTAAGGTACACACTGTAACCTGACATAATGTGCTTAAGAAGCACAACACAACACAAAGCACAAGCTTGTCAACCTCACAAAATGTTCTAACAAGATCTCCGACAGCCGACAGTGTGCACAGGTCAGCCCCACAGCGTGCAGTCAGGTCTAAGTGTTATACATTATCCCTTCTTTTAAATGAAATTAAGGCAAGGTGAATGCAATATCCTATCGAGGGAACATTCAGTACTGGGTTCCTTTTGCTTTAACATTATTTGTGTAATGTGCGTGTGTGTGTATGTGTGCGTTCATGTACATGTTGTAGCTCACCACTCTAATGATTGGTCAGTTGAAACATGATACGCAGGTGTGCCACGCTGTCTGCGCCTGGGGAGGCTCTATTCTTGGCTCTGTAACAAATTTTGTTTTCCACAGGTGACATTAGCTTTCTAATGATTATGTGACAAACCAAAGTGTTATGTCATAACCTGAATGTGAACAAAACAGGCAATGTCCATGTGGGTGCAGAGTGTTTACAGCTTTCTTTAATTCAAGGCGGGTTGTCTCGAAGGCCTTTGTTAGCACAGTGTTTGTTTTGATGGAGTTCATCGTTAGGGTGAGAGACCTGTGCGAAAAGCGGTTTGTAAGCTCAGACCAAAGCTTTGAAAGCTCAAAATAGACTTAAATCAAAGGTTTTCCTCAGAAACTGTTGTTTAGTTTCCAGTTCGTGAATTGTGATGTTAACAATGTCAGGAGTTGTACTCATTCATGAATTAATCTGTAAAATAAACCGTTTTTGTGAAAGCATCGCCATAGAGGAGACCCCTGCACTGGTCTGGGCTAATGCCCTGAAATCTCACAACGTGGACATGCTCGGAGTCCACTTCTTCTTCACTTCTTCAGTCTCTCAGTTCAGGGAGTTTGATGTCGCTGATGCCACATCACACCGCTTCTTCGCACTTAGAAAACGGATGTGTGACCTGTTGCTGCAGATGGATGTTTGTGAGTGAGTCTGAGCCAGCGTGTGTTTGATCCCACTGAGAAGGTCACAGACAAGTATGTGACTTATTATGTGGTAAGGAGTCCTCGCAGCAAAGCAATCAGTGCTGTGTTACATAAGATGGGCTCGGAGGGGAGAAAGTGGACTGTGCTGAGAGAAAAATAGAAACTATTAAGGGAACAGGAAAGGACCATTTACAGCTGCATTTAGGTGGTATTCATTTTCTTGATGCTGGCTGCGCGTGACTTGTGCAGAAGGGACTGTTCTCCCTGAAAAATAGAAAATGTTCACTTACATTTGTGAGACAGAAGATTATCGAAGGACTCTGACCATCGCACGACCTCATCCGTTGATAGCCTGATGGAGAGAAAGCCAAAGGAAACCGACTGAGCAACATACAAAGCCACCACTGTGCTTTCATGCATTTTTAACTCAACACGGTGCTGTATGTATTATTGAAGGGCAGCAGAGCTTAATGTAAGATTTATCCTCTGCCCACAGCTGTTCTTCCGCTCTACACTGCAAAGTAATTGAAATGTCTGGTCACATTTGCAAGAATGATGACGGGAAGAAGGACAGGAGATTGAAGAACAATGGTGGCATTTGATCTCATGCTGAGATAACACACCATCTCAGAGATTATACACTAACATTACTGTACCTCTTCACCATTGTAGGTGGTATATGAAACAAATAAAGGCACTAATAAGCCAAATGATTTGCAGAAATAGTGCATATGTGTCTAATACTGTGCATCACTTTAATTATGGCAGCGCATTAGGCAGTTCTGACAGGAGTGCAATAAATTACATTGGAAATCACAGTAAAATAATAGAAACTAATAAAAGTAATAAAAGAAATCATTTTCTTTCAAAAGTTGGACGATTTTGAAATTAATTTCATAACATGTTGAAACTTTGAAGGCCAAATGTGTTGTCTAGAGAGTTTTCTAACACAACAGAAGCTTGATTTTAAGTTGTTAAATATTTGTAGTCCCACAGAGGAAGAGACAGGATTTTTCTGGCAGACTCACTTCAGACACCTGGCAGTGGTTTCGTGGGCAGGAGGCAGGAACTCAGAGAAGTCGCTGTAGGAGTCAGATTTGTTGGACAGGCAGCCTAGTCTGGTCTTCATAGTGCAGATCCTGCTCAAAAAACACACAATACTTAATGTTTTCTTCTGACTATGAATCTCAGTATACAGCTGAAACCCTGAGACAAAGAAAAGATACCTTCCATTAATCCAGTGAGTGTGTGCAGATCATAATGTATGCATGGATATGTTTGTCACTTTAAGGCATAGACGTTAGCTCATTGGCAAGAAACTGTTGTTTTAAATGTGTGGAGCTGCAGGTTAAAGTAGGAATAATGTTAAGGGTTTGTATTTGTATACATATCTCACATGCAAATCTCACCTTGACTTGGCTGTGTCAAGAATACCGCTGTCATATTTTAGCTGTCGCTAAGGTGGCTAAATGTATGTTTTAGCTTCATGAAGGTTAGACTATGCATATGTTCTTAAATGTTGTTTGGAGAACGGTTGCATAAACTGAATGTAAGAAACAAGATGCAGAGAGATAAGGCCAACTGACTGGACAGGACTGGACTGGATGCAGACAACAGGTGCAACTCCATATGCAAAAAGCTGATGCCTCATTTGGAAGGGAGCTTCTAACATCCCTGATGCCCAAATTCACATCCAGTTAGGGTTTCTTGTCACAGTGTATTTTGTAGAGTTTAAGAAAACCTCCAATGCGTCATGTCTGCAACTGAGTTCTATGCAGGCTGATTAAACTGAATAAATGAAACAATAAAAACTAGAGTTTGTTTATTGATTTAAACTAGGACACGACAAATGTTTCTCAGCAGTCTTTAAGACGGCCCTGAACTGTGAGTAAAATAACCCCTCCACTTCTCTCAAACAGACATTTTAATGCGCTGAAATGACGATATCCCCATCTCCCATCACAAGCTGTCCCATCTCATTTGAACGCTGCTGCTGTCATGTACTGTTTGTCAGTGTTCTGCCTGCGGGACACATGGGTCACTCCAGATGGGACAGGGTCGTGAAGATGCTCCCTGAAAGGCCGAGCATTTCTGTAAACGTACGTCTATTTCACAGGGAAAAGGAATGAAAACCGATGGTTGGATAAAACGGTCTTCATAGATTCGGGTAAAATCCTCCAATTCTCTCTTTGAATGTGTGAAGGGCCATGGCAGACGGAATCAAGGACTGTACACCAATTGAACTCATTAAGGAGTTCTGCTTCTGACATCCTTTGTGATGTCATTATGGCTAGGTTTTTTAAAATAAAAAACAGAATGAAAATAAATGTTGTCCCATTCTACTACAAGATGCCATGTGAGAGGGGTATCTCTCTCCTCATCTATCTCGCCTCCTGAAAACAAATACACGTGGAAAAATTCCTTCAACAGAGCACTGACCTCATTTATTCATCAAACCTCAAACAAAGTACTTCAAAAAGGAGGCTGTATGTATGTTCTACCTTAAAAAGAGAAGCCTATGGCAAATTTACTTGATGGTTCCGCTATATCTATATCTATATCTATATCTATATCTGTATTTGTATGAAGATCTCTTTTGCAAGAAACGTGAGCACAACAGAGAGAAAGAACAAAAAACATAGCCAGACAAAAAGACTAATACATCCAAAACCACAGCCAGACACAACAAAAGCACAAGCATCAGCCACAGTTTCAAATGGGCTCGCGGGATGAGACGTCAGTTTTTAAAATCCTCTATAGCTCTTTCCATTTATAAGATGCAAGAAGGAGTCTTCACAAGCTCAGTATTTTACCCCTGAAGGGTTAAAAGAGTTAAACAGTGCTGGGATCCGGTTTCAGATTGGAGAGGGGAAGTGATATACTGAGGCAGGAGACCTTCATAAATCTAAAAAATACAATGTAGTTCTCGTCTCGTTGCTCGTGAGGAGCAGCCGACTTTTCCCATAGTATTGTACACAGTGATGAGGACCATATTTATCTCCTGCTGTGAAACAAACTGCATCGAGTTGTTTGGAGGTTGAGCGAGCGGCAGGAGAATAAAGGATATCACAGACCTGATGGTTGACTGTCCTCAACTAAGAAGCATGCAATGATATAACAAACCCGCTTGTATCTATTCATCCATCCATCCGTGCATTCATAGTATTTGTCCATTCACCTTAAAAGGCAACAATTTCCCAGGTCCTTTCTTTTTAGTGCTCCTGTCTCTGTGGCATCAGTACAGTAGTAGAGTTGGAACAGTGGATTGCTTGATGCATGAACCTGGAATTGGGAACATTGCCTGAAATGTACTGTTCATTAGCCCACTGAAAGCCATTTGTTTGACTTAATGGCCTTCAAAGTGTTGTGTCCTCCACTTCCCTCTGACAGCTTGTTTACTCTATGTGTGTGTGTGTGTGTGTGTTTGTGTATGTGAGATAGCATGTGTTTGGGTTGGATCAATGTATCAGGTGTGTGATATTGCCATTGAATTGAAATGTGATGGCGGTTTGTTTTGTCATCAAGTGTGAGTGCCTGAGAGGTGAATACATTTTACGGAGAACATGAGCCGAAGAAACATCACATCACGCTCAGCAGTGAGGAGCATCTGTTTGGGTTTTAGCGGAGAGTTAACGGCTGACATGCTCTGAGAAAGCAAAAGTCTGACGTTTTTGCAGCTTGTTTCGGACGCGCCGCAGATGTGACGCCATGTTATGCGTCAGATGTTATGTATACAGCACATGCACTGGACTGGAAGGGTAGCTTGCCATCTATGTGAGTCATAATCTCAAGGTGCGCTTCATTTGTTAATGAATGGTTATTTTCAGATGGGGGTTCGCAAAAATAATGGCCAGAGATATTTTTGGTAAAGCAGACTATGTGCAGACTGTGGAGTCCACAATCGAGGGTCAGGTTTTATATTAGATTGCTCCATGGTTTGTGGAAGGTTGTTAGACACAGTGTTGTTAGGATGACTTTCTCACACAGTGACAGCAGTAATACCACAAATACTAATAGGAATTCATGAGCCATTGCTGTTCTTAAAGCTCTACAGCCAGGGAGGCTAAACATGTAACGTTAAGGGTGAAAATGTTATAGAATCACCAAACTGTTTTGGGTTCTTCCTCTGAAGAGCATGAATGCGCCATGTGTGTGCAGGTGAGGTTGGTGCTAGTGAAAAGGCTGGTGGATTCCCAAAATTAGTGGATACATCCTCTGGGGAACATGATTTTTGTCAGCAAATTTCATTACAGTTATGTACAAGGTTAATAAATTGGCTGTAGGGTGGAGAAAAAAGCATAATGGCTAAAATGGACAATCACTTTAAACAGTAGTTAGAAACAATAGTTTCCATCGGACCACAAGGTCCATTCGGTAGCTTTTTTAATCTTTTAGTCATTTCACTTTTTAAATGTGTTTGTTTATATTGTCTCATCTTTTCATATATATTTCAATATATCTTCTCTTAACATCTTTTTTATGTCTTATGTAAAACCACTTTGAATTGCCTTGTTGCTTAAACATGCAGTACAAATAAACCTGGCTCATGTTGCTTTGCCCATGTTGATGGTTTCATCTTCATCAAATTCCATGACTGAGTTATGCTTTTCATTTCATGTCCATTTCATGGACTGTGTAACAAGAAAATAACATTAGATGACAATAAGTAAGTAAGTTATTTCATGCAGATTGTATAAGCATCAACACAACGCTGTCAGACTGCAAGTAGTGCTTTGAATTTCATGCAAACACATCTGACCCTGAATTCTTATGTGGCATGAACACATCGTGTAAAATCAAATATTTTAAAATATTTTAATTAAGTATTGGCACATTAGACAAGAGCTTTTGCGCAAGTGGAAGCCAGCCTCAACCATTTATTATGGTCTAGTTTGTATGTGTGTCAGCATGTGCCTTTTTCAGCAGACAAAGGTCATCAAGTGAAGTTGATGAGGAGAGACACGCGTGATACGTCTGTTTGGTGTGTGCTATACTGTCCATAACATGATAACAGCCCCCCCTCCTTATGCCCGCTGTCCTCTCCCCTTCCTTCCTCCTCTCTTTTGACAAATCTGAATCTCTCTGGCTGTTGTGAGTCGCATTCTTCGTCTGCAGCGTGGTGCAGACACGTGCTGCTGCTGAGCTATTTATAAAAATCCCTGACAAATCCATGTAGTCAGGAGGAAGCAGTGCATGTTCTATTCAGCCATGCAGCAAGGTCGGCTCCTGGAGGAAAGGGGCTAAAAACAGCTACAGCACTCTAATGCCTCACATATACACAAGCATGCCTCATGAATCGAAAAGTACAGGCAACATCCGCCAGACCTCCAGTGTCTGAGATGCCCGTTGGGGCTGGTGGATTAAGAAGTAAGAATCTAGATCATGGAAGTTGTGTCTCTCTCTGTGTGTGTATGAATATCTTCTTTGATGTTACCTAACTTGGTGCATTGCAGGTTTTCAGATTTCCCTCCATGTCCTCATTTTTGGATGCTTACAGAAGACACCCTGCAGTTCTAGCTATGTGTAGTATTAGCTGGCACGCTGCAAAGTGATTATGAGAGGACGTTCATATAAAAACGAATAGACTGGATTCATCTACAGAGAGCAAATATCTTCCGTTTAAACACTGCGTTCAGAAATGTTATTTTGTAGTCTCAGTCCTTTCTCGCAGTCAGTTATGCATATTGTGATAAATTTGCTTGGTGCCAGTAGGTGGACAATATTGATTAATAGATTTATCCTGTGCTGAACAGCATGATTAGATATGCATGGATGCTCTGGTGCATGTATCCGCGCTGACGTCAACGTTGAAGTTGAAGGCAAAAGACAGAGGTCTGTGTGTGTGTCTCAAGTACAGGTCAGATCCCTTCTCTCGCTCCTGCTGAGTGCAAGTAAAAATGGCATCTTGTCACGTTGAATTTTCGAGTTCGTGTCCACTTAAAGTAGATCACGTTTTTGGGCCAAATCTCCTGACGTACGTCATACTGTTTTAAAATAGCACAGTTTCTAACACAGTCCCAATACTATCTCATACAAAACTTGTATTCAAGACAAAAACAAGGGCAATTGGCATGCATTTCTGTCCACAGCTGGCCCGGTTCTGTCCGAAGGTAAGCTCTGAAGCTGACTGAATCAACATGTCATTTGTTAAATCCGTGCCAAAAAACAACATGTAAGAATGAAAATGGACTATTCCTTGTCAGAAAAGACAACTGCCAGGCTACCTGTTTCCCTTGTTTCCTTTATGCTAAGCTAGCTATCTTATACTAAGATAACCTCTCCAGGCTCCAGCTTCATCTGGACTGTACAGACAGGAGAGTGGTTTTCATCTTCTCATCTTATTCTAGGCAAGACAGCAAATTAGCATATTTCTCAAAATGGAAAACTGTTCCTCAATGTCACTAATGTATCCAGTCCGGGCCTTTACAATATCACTGGACCCCCCTGCTTTCCCACAGCCTCACTTAGCAGTAGCCGTCTGTCACATATCCGTTAATTAATTTTAATTCGTGGACTTGTTAATTAATTCGCTCATTCACTGTCAGTCTCTCCGCCTCTTCCACTTTGTCACACACACTAAAACAGGGTCATCCGCTTGTCTTATCTATGCAGAAGCACTAAGCTGTGCCGGGAGCTTTGCTTCTGTGACAGTGTGTGGCCCTGTTGTGCATGATTTGTTTCTTTTTTTTTAAGAGAACAAAGGGCACACTCAACCAAAAGCCCCTGAAGTAATCATCTAGATCCTCAGAACTGACAACACGTGTCTGATATGTTGCAGTTGCAGAACATGAGGGAATCTGCAGACATGCACATATGTGGTGGGGAAAAACAGTTATTTCTTCCAGCATCTTTGAGGATGTCAGAGCTACAGTACATTGAAGCTGGGTTGTTATAGATTCAACACCTGCACTATACTACTACATTCATATGAAAATTAGTAAAAGAAACCAAAGAGATTTGTTCATTAAATGCCAAATATAATTACAGCTGAGGTAAATGCTGAACAAGCAACAGACAGGGATGATTATATCCCAAACCTCTCTCAAATTTTGCTGTAATTAGTGACAAATGTTTGAACACGTATTCACGCTCATTGTGTCGCTTATACTGTCTGTTCATTCCAAGGCACAGTTTTAGCTGTTTTCAGGCTAATTAGGATCCACCCTGACTCAGATCACAAGATGTCCAGGGTTTCTGGACGGCGATCCAGTTTTGGCAAGCCCAGACGTGTCCCTTTCCTCTGTTCAGCCAAGTTGTCAGATTTGGGACTTGAGTCACAAGAGCGCAACTGCGGTCTTGCACTTGTGTGTTTGTGTGCGTGTGTTTGTGTGCACCCTGGCCCGAGAGCGGAAGCCCGACTGCCCACGGAGATGTGTGTCAGACCATCTGATGTGTTACCGCCATTAGGAGCAACAGAAGGACGAATATTTCTGTCCTTGCGGACGTCTGCTGAGCTGTGCCGGCTCAGGTAAGTTTCAGGACAGCACTAACCACAGCACTCTCTGCCGAGAGGAGCTGCTGGCCGCTACTCTGATCCAGCAGCGCCATTACTTCTCTCTCACTTGTCTCTGCGTATTGTTTGTCTGGTGAAAAGTGATGGCAAGTGCTGGTAAAAATGGTTGATGAGCCTTTTCTCACACTCTAACAGATCTTTTAAAGGGATTAGATTGGTTTAGAGTGATTTTATAGCCCCATGTGCACTATGCCTGCGCCGGAGGACAGTAGTAACTGCTGTTTACAGTAAACAGAGTCCTGTTGTGTCAAGGCCAGCTCAGAAAATGCTTCCAGGAATACACAGTGTAGAAAGAAAACATGAGGAAAAAGATCTGGGCTCAGATTAATAAACATGCAACATAAAGTCCCCCACACAGAAACTGGTGTTTACAATAGAAGACTGTTGTTGTGTTTGTTTGCAGTCTGCACAACAATCTGTAAAATGTCTGCAAAGGTGCATTTATTAGTTTCTATTTATTTATAAAGCCCTCAAAGGCAACATGCCATCAGTCATCACTCCTGTATTAAACTGCTCCAATATTCTTTATTTGACCTGTTTGTTCATGCTCAAAATGCTTGCAAACATTTATTTAAATAAAGGTTGAATGAATGAATGAAATGAATAACGTTTGTGTGGTCAGTTTTTCTCCTTCTTTCTCTTTACATTGGAAAGCATCATTCCTTCTTTCCCCTGTAATGTGAAGCAGGCTGTGAAGTCGATGACAGTGCCATGAGCTGAATCACTGATTTTCTTTTTGACATTTAATAATAATGATGGAGATATCACCACCAATAAAGGCTCACAGGTACTTGTCTTTTATTAATAAAACAGGTGCTATACACTGCCACAGCTGTCAATTAATGAGTCATCGATAGTCACACGTATTGCTCTGATTTATTGATGAAAATGTGTGACAGTATTTCAGTCTTTGTGTGCATTTGTGTCCAAACTTTCGTACGTCTGGCCCCTTTTGCTATGCATAGGTCTGCATAAATTCAGCATGTCTGTGATTTCATGTCCACCTCCAATTGCAATAATGTTCTCGATGGGGGGAGAATTATTATATTATATAACAATTCAGTATGAGTAATAAGAGTGTTCGACGGTCCACTAGTGAATCATGTTCCTTTCTATACATTATGTCCCGTAACTTTGCGGTCCCTCGCTCGGCCTCATGTGATGACACCTGAGCACATTGCTCACTTCAACAGTCTGATAGGTCAGCCTGGGATACAGCTGCCCGGGGGCTTCTCAGCACTGATACTATTTTCAGCCACTTTCTACTCATAAAGCTACACTCCTGTACTGTTAGATTAATGTCACTCTCCCCCTGCCCTGACACAGACCTTCCTCTGTTTACTTTGCATCAACGTGATCTAGTTCACAAGCTTCAAAAGCTTATAATTTAATCTCCAAAAGAATAGAAATGCTCTGTGGGAGCATTACTGGGACATTGTACATTATCTGTCCCTGCAGCTTGAAGTTGATTTCTCATCTGCCCTACAAATATTACCATGTTTATATTTTTGGCTTCTTTCGACCGAGGTGGACTCATGTTCATTTAGATTAATGTTACTCTCCTGCCTGCAGGTGTTCTGCTGTTGCCACTTTTTGTGTTTCAGGTTTGTACTGACAAACACCTAAAAGCTTGTAAAAGCTTTCACTAACAGTGCTGCATGCTCAGGATTGTTATTCCCTGAATACGAAATATAACCAGACAAATGTGTCTGTGTATTTTCCCTTGTGATTTTGAAAAATATTCTGACACTAACTAAGTGTAGCGATGCATCTGTAAAAGCCATACAATAAATGCTGTTGAGACGGTCATCTGCTTTCGTCCATCCATGTACATATACTTGAATTTTCTTTATGTGTGCTCACAGGGTGCTGGAGTGTTTCCCAGTATGCATCAGGCGAAGGACATACCTGGACACCACCTTAAAGGATAACTTTCGTTTTTTACAACCTGGACTTTATTTGTAGCATTAATTACGACCATTTAGACACCCAGACAACTTTGGTGGCATTTGGAGTCGTTTTGAAGAAATTAGCCCCAGAGGAGCGGCGCGTATATCCGTATAATGCGAGTAATTGGGGCACCCGTGCGTAGTCTCTATAAACGCATAATCTGCGGCGAAACTCGTTCATATTCCAATATTTTGTTAAGATATGCTGGTGCTATTCCACTCTGAGCCCGTGGTGGCATGTTATCAACATCCAGTGTCTCTAGACAACTACTTCTGACGTGGATGACGTCATTTTCGAGCGCCGCGCGCTGCGAGCAGCCAACCACAACACGGCTAACTCTGCGGCGGTCGGCTAGTTTAGCTGTAGTTCGCGACTGTTATTTTTCACAAAATGGATTAATATTTTTCCGACTCTGAGGTGGTGGACGATGACTTTGTTTACGATGGACGTCCTCACCGTTTTGAGCTAGAGTACACGGACGAGGAGCTCGTTGAAAGGAGGACGCGGAGGCAGAGACAGGAACAGCTGGCCAAGCAACAACAAACGGCTGCGAGTCCACGAGTAGACGGTAACTGGTGGTGTTCTTGTGGACAATGTTCATCGATGACAACAGAGGAGGAATGCCTCTGTTGCTCAGAGTAGGACCAGGAGATACGCGTCTGGATGTGTCAATAAATGTCTGTATCACAACACTGGAGGATTTCCGCGCAATGATAAACTTCTGGCAAACAAAACCAAACCAAGGCAAATAAACAATCTATACATGTGTGTACGATACTTACTCAATCGAAAGTTGCCCATTTGGTCCTGCAGGCTTTGGCTGGGTCTTCCAGTTCTCTTTAGGGACTCGAAAAACGTCTCCACCACAGCCCGGTTTATCATTGCGTGGAAATCCTCCAGCGTTGTGATACAGACATTTATTGACACATCCTCCTCTGTTGTCATCGATGAACATATTATCCTCTGTTGTCATCGATGAACATTGTCCACAAGAACACCACCAGTTACCGTCTACTGGTGGACGCGCAGCCGTTTGTTGTTGTTTGGCCAGCTGTTCCTCTCTCTGCCTCCGCGTCCTCCTTTCAACGAGCTCCTCGTCCGTGTACTCCGGCTCAAAACGGTAAGGACGTCCATCGTAAACAAAGTCATCGTCCACCACCTCAGAGTCGGAAAAATATTCATCCATTTTGTGAAAAATAACAGTCGCGAACTACAGCTAAACTAGCCGACCGCCGCAGAGTTAGCCGTGTTGTGGCTGGCTGCTCGCAGCGCGCGGCGCTCGAAAATGACGTCATCCACGTCAGAAGTAGTTGTCTAGAGACACTGGATGTTGATAACATGCCACCACGGGCTCAGAGGGGAATAGCGCCAGCATATCATAACAAAATATTGGAATATGAACGAGTTTCGCCGCAGATTATGCGTTTATAGAGGCTACGCACGGGTGCCCCGATAACTCGCATTATACGGATATACGCGCCGCTCCTCTGGGGCTAATTTCTTCAAAACGACTCCAAATGCCACCAAGGTTGTCGGGGTGTCTAAATGGTCGTAATTAATGCTACAAATAAAGTCCAGGTTGTAAACAACGAAAGTTATCCTTTAATGTATTACAGGATAATTCCTTTCATGGTCATTTTTTGAAACTTCACACAGAAGCGAAGTTAAACTGCACCTGGACATATCAGTAGTGATGATGACGAGCATGAAGGCAATAGCGGACCAAATTAAGATTTTTTATTTATTATTTTTTAATTTTATGTTACTCTGTGTGGGTTATGCATGCTTGTTTTATCATCACCATTTGCATCAGTTAAAGAGTAGAGACAGCTGCCATCTTTTGGGCTCAGCCCAGCTGCTTTGGGAACAGCACGCAAGTTTTGGGCACCTGGGACATATTAATAAATCATAATTCTTAATAAACAAATGGCTTCTGCTCATGAAGATTAAATGAGGTTTTGCTCATTAACAACACAACACAATGTGATAAGCAAAGCCAAGCTATGACATCATATGGTATTTGCAAATTGCAGCTTATTTCTTCTTGAAGGAGAGTCAGTAAGGTTTTAGACCCCTACTTGATTTTTTTAAAACTTTAAAATAAACTTAAGCTACTTGGTAAATGCTGAGCCCTAGCTGCTTCAGAACCATGCAGCTCAGTTCAGCAGATTTGCTAGCTGGCTTTCCAGTCTGAAGGCTATTTCATCTTGAGGCTGACACTACCACCAATCATTAGCAAAAGCATCATGACTGGCCCGGCAGCGAATGCATTAGCCACTGGGCACACATCAATACGTCAATAGGAAGACAATAGACAGCGCAGCACATAATGGACTCAAAGCAAAAGCATGAGCGAGAAATTGACTATTTAGACATCCTGCATGCACATAGCAAAATCAGCATTAATTTGAAGGAGGCACATGCAAGCCAGCCTCTAACTTCATCTGCGTGCTGCTTGTTGATGAGCAGGTAGCATTCATGTGGTTTATTACTTTTTGCACTGAAAACAGCTGCCTGTTGCAGCTGGTGGAGTGAGAGCGGTAAGAGTGGGCCATCCAGTAAAAAAAAAAAACCTAAACCATGCAGCTTTAAATTTCAGGTGAGCCAATGAGCTAAACTCAGCCGGAATGAATGACAAAATGATCGTCTTTCATTCAGCACAGTGTCGTCACATGCCTCTTGAAATCTTTCCATTCCGTATAAGATGTCCATGATGCATCTTTTCTTTCACCTCAGACAAATCTCAAAACTGACTGTGTTTGGAGCTCTTACCACTCTCACTCACTCTAGAGGTTAAACAAGGGAAAACAAGGCTTCCCAATCTTTAGCAACGTATTTGACTGCGAGCTGTGTCAGACAAGCCAGCCTGTCACTTGTTGTACAGGAGTATTTAAAGCACATGTGTGCCAGGGGTGCTCTGGATGATAAGGGCACACCACTGCTCCTGGAGAACATTTTGCTTGCTGTTAAAATTAGAGCTCACAATCTACTGTAGGCCATATCCACACATGATGAGATATGACTGGAATGAACGGGCTTTTGAATGGCCCTTCTGATTGTTTTTGCTTGGGTTAGTGTGAGGAGAGGGAGAGTTAAGAACTGACTACTGCCAAATGATTTGTGCTTTAGTCAGGTTTGGCTAACAAGCTGCAAACATCCAGTGCAGCTCAGAGGAGAAATATAGAGCACTGATGGAGTTATATTAAGGTACAGGAAGCCTGGAAGCCTCAATCCTGTGGCTGACTGAAGCAAAATGGCTGTCATGTGTTTGTAAACACTCAGGTTGGATGTGTTAATCCACTGTTAATATCCAGTCACCCTCACCACCAGGATGCAGCAAACCATGTGATGCATGTGTACAGAGCTCCAGTGTTTTTTTCTAATCTGGACCTGCGCTTTTGTTCCTTTCAGTGCTACAGACTGAGTCCATGTCTTATCGCTCATCCTGCCAGCCATTTATGTAATCACTTTGTTCCAGGGATTTATTTCGCATTACAGAAAGCGACTCCACTCCCAGGCCCGCAGCTCTGTCGACTAAAAGCATTGCTCTTGAGTAGGATTTGAAGCTGTGCTGTCATATGCGTAGCAAGCACACACTGACTTGTAGTGTTGAGCTGCAGTGGCGCGCTCGCTCACTTGCTTGAACCGCCACATGTGGTGAAAATGCTGCAGCTCACCGTGACAGTTCAGCACTTCGCAGCAGAATTTGGGTGATCTTGATCACTTACATCTAGCGGTGTCTCAGCATGCAGACAGTTTTGGGTTTATTTTGTGCCTTTTTTTCAATATCTACAACTGAGATTTCTGCTGCCACCTGAATACAATGGAAGTGAATGGACTTTTGTTTGTGGTGCTCACAGCATTAAAAAATTACATTTAAAAAAATCAACAGCAAATTGTCTCTCCAGGATCAGCGTTCTGGTTACTCTGGATAATTCACAGTTTTCATTTGAAGGACTTTCAACCAAACAAAAGATATCAATGAAAAAAGAACTGATAGAACTGACAGCATGTTCTGCAGATTAACAAAATGACATTTAGCTTCATTGTTTTTGTGTGCATGCTACCACAAGAATCACATTCATGTATAACCCCGACTCCAAAAACATTGTGACACTGTGTAAAATATATATAAAAACTGAATGCAATAATTTGCAAATGAACCCTGTTTACTGACAGCAGTTCTACAAACTGTTCATGAGTCCATGTATTAATCTCCTTTATACAATCATGTGTTCACAAAGTGGTGAAGCTAGCTCAATCCTTGCTCGTGAACAACTGAGCCTGTCGGATAGGAAGCCCCTTTCATACCTGATCATAATGACCTGTTACCAATCAACCTGTTTACCTGTGGAATGATCCAAACAGTTTATTTTTCCAGTCTTTTGTTTGAAACTTGTTGCTGCATCCAATTCAGAATAAGCAGGTATTTACAAAATTAATGAGGCTGATGAGGTGAAACATTAAATTTATTGTCTTTGTGCTGTTTTCAATTGAATATATGTTAAAAAAAAGATTAGCAAATGATCACATTCTACACTTTTTACACAGTGTCCCAACTTTTGGGGAATCAGAGTTGTATAATAACTGTGCATTAGCGAATACATTTGTGGGAAATGTCATGTTGTTGGGTTACTTTTAAAAATCAAAAAATGTTTTTCCAGCAGGGATAGGTAGAATAGATGGGGATTTCAAGGTCCATTGCTGGAATTAAATTCCAGCAGAGGACCTTGAAATCCCCCTACATTGAGATTATATGGTATGCACCTCGGACCACAGGGCACAGTGATGTCACTGGATTACGCTTTCAGCATGATCAGGTAACATTTATATTAATGTGTCTGCAAACTGCTCACTACCAATGCAAAATGTTCCTATTAAACATGTCTGTAAAACATTCACTGTCATTATATTTCATTTGTTTGCATGACCTGTGCATGATTAACATCTGATTGGTCTGTTTAGGGGACTTAAAGCACTTTGTCAAAGAAGTCTATCTTAGCTTAGCATAAAGACCGGAAGCAGAGGGAAACAGCTAGCCTGGCTGTTAAAAGGTAACAAAATCTGCTTAATGCTCGCTAATTTACTCTTGAGATATGATGAGTATCACGGTCAATGACGTACAAACACCGGGCAGGTAGGAGTAGAGGGGTTCAAAACTGAAACACCTGAGTGTCATAGAGGGGTTTGGATACACCTCACCCTGAGGCGGCACTTGTGTGGGCTTCAAAGACCTACTCCATCTTTGATAGCTCTGATGAGTGGCATTTACTGGACTAAAAAGCCCTCAGAGCATTCAGCATCAAGAGAAGGAGGGTGGGAGGGTGTGAACTGGTTTTCAATAGTGCTCAGAGGAAATGCTACTGAAAGCATGCGTGGATCAGTTAGGTAGAAAATTGGACATGCAGCCACAGGAATGGTGCACAAACACCCATGAAATTAGCTGATTTCTCTGCTGCAATACTTTACTGTTACATCTACATCACTCCATCAGCAGTGTTGCCCCTGATTTAATAATAAGTCTCCATTCAAAGCAGCAGATAATAATCAGCCCAATGAACCATTAACGATGAAAAAAGACCCACATAATGCCTAGAGCTCTGTGTCCACAGCAGAATTACATAACACTTCACTTCAATAAATGAATATGGATCCTTTACCTTGAGCCTGGTGTGTGCGAGAGCTGCTGGACTCTTTCTCCCCTTCTTTTTAATCACTGCCTCACCCCAGTGTGCGTTTTGGCAGAATGCACCCTCCGTCTAGCCAATGCTGGTGTGTATTTGTACGAATCTGCACAGCTCAGAGCTGAAGATGTCTTGTGTTTCTAATGCCAGCGAGTGGGAGCTACACGCGGCATGCTCAATGGTGTGAAATCGTGGGGAGAGAGAGCAGCCGAGATGGATAGAGGGAGAGGCAGAGGGGGTGGAATCAGAGGGAGACGGAGGGGGAAAAGGGCTTTTTTTTTTTTTTCTTTTTTTTGCACAGGGAACTCTCCAAGGACAACCCGAGGACATCTGTGAAGTGGACAAGCATTGTTCAGTGATGTTGTGGATGGAGAGGTAGAAACATAAATGCAATGCAGGAGGGGAGCTGGGGGTTGGTGTAGACGTCTGGAATTAGACGACTGAAGGCTTTAAACTAAAGGGATTCGAATAACACATTTGCTATTATTTAGTGCTGAATTGATTGCCATTTGTTTTTTGACAGTTTTGCAATTGAAAAATCTTCCATTGAGCAAAGCATCACTCTTGCATAGATAAAACAAGTTATTTGCAGATGTTAAATTGGCTCTCAGAACTTGTTTTCCTATTATATTTAACTATGAATTAAAAAAATTAATTAATTGACATAAAAAAACTGTTAGAACATAAGACAGAGAAAGATAAAGGGAAGTATGATGAGAGGATTAAAACCTAGAGAGGGCAGTTAATTATTGGACACACAGATTATGAGAAACTCTGTGTACTCTGCTGGAAGCACAGACCACAACAGATGCTTTACATTCGGACATAGCTGCATGCTGCACTGAAAACACGCACCCTGCTAAAATATTTTACATAAATGTTGAGTTTCAGCGCAAACGTCATGCAGAAATGAACGTGTTTTGTGAGTGAAGCCTCTACGCGAAGCCCCCATGCAATCAATGTAAAGAATTCTGTCAGGTTAAAGGCTTTCACTTGAAGTGTCACCAGCGTGTGGCGTGCGTGCACAGGAAAGATGTTATGTGACACAGCATGGACAGTGTGCAGCGGCATGAAAATCACATTCATGTGGTATGTGATATTTCTGGTAATCAGCAGCAAGCTAATTGTTTCTGTCACAATGTCTCTCATTTGTCTTCAGTATTTTAAAAATCACCTAACATAAAGCAGACAGGAATTAGGTTTGCACCTTTATTTGCTTGTGCATAAAACCATATGGAAGCTGGTATGTGACAAAACAGAATGAAGAGAGAGGGGAGAACATTTATCTCATTGCAATCTGAAGGGGAAGATATGATCTGCAAGGAGCTGAGAGTATGGAGGAGGCGGCTACACAATTCTTGCCACTGAACAGACACCAAGTGTTACATAAAATCACACACACACACACACACACATAGACACACACAGACGAAGCCATGCAAAGGCACTGCCTACACAAACATGTTCTGATTCTCTGTCCTTCTGTCTCTCTCCTCCTCAGTTTCCAACACACACACACACACACACACACACACACACACACACACACACATTTAAAGGGCGGGGTGGTAAAATGATTGACCCACTTCAGCAATTTACACCATTACTATTGGGAAAGTAAATCTAATCTGAAATCATTTTACAAAAATAAACACAATGTTAAACGAGTCTGCAACAAAATCTCAGGAAAGGAAAGAACAATTTGCTTAAATACGATCAGGATTTTAATCACGGCCCTTAATTAACACCATCCATTATTTATGTGCTGGATATGCATTTGCATGCATATGTGTTTGTGCACATGCAGGTATGATCACTTCAGCTCTCACTGACGACATTTCTCTGGCAGCTTATCCTACGTTAACATGCACCAGCACCAACAGTCACAATCCCTCTTCAGAGAGATTTACACTATTCATAACATTTAGGTTTACCGTGTGCCCTCTCGTCAGGGTAACCTTTCTTCCTACCTGTTCTTGCTGTAAAGGGGCAGCTGTGAGTGCACAGGGTTTAGTATGCTTGATACAAACCAGATTGTACATGTCATCCAACCACAGCCTCGTTCTGACTTCATCACACTGCTTCCTTGATCTCGCTCCAATAACTCTGTGCCGTTTGCATGTTTTTGCAGTGCAGATGTGTATGTTTTGTACAAATGGGCAGAGGCGTTCATCAGATATGAGGTTTTTTTTTTTTTAAGAAACAAGCTCTATTATGCTTTTTTTTAAATGTGTTCTGGCACCTGCATTCAAAGTAGGCCTACATGTCTTAATTCTTAATCATTGAAAAATTGTACTGTGTACCACAAAACTATAAGTTCTTTCCATCTTAATTATGAGCTGTGATGTTAAAAACTGTTGTTTGTAATTAGTGTTAGTAAGCTATAGAGTAAAAACAGAAATCTTCACAACTGCTGATATCAAACATTTATTGGAAAAATGCATTTATGTTAACACTGACCTACAGTAATGTGTGTGACTCATAAATCATTTCGATTCAGTGTTTATTTCCTAGTTTAATCTGACACATTTTTTAAAATAATATTTTCAGCTCAGCTAGTGGCCTTATTTTATGGAAGCTGCAGTTCAGTATTTTAGCTGTATGTAACTTATGCTTGGCTTGTACCATGTTCACATAACTTGGAACTCATACAGACGTTTTCACACTTCATTTTTCTGGCTCAGCATAAATGGATGTTTGTGCCACTGATTCAGCTTCAACCCTTGAACCGGTTAAAAATATCTTCGTACATCCATTTTTCCTCACACTGACTGACTGTGTGGGCGAGCATTTGGCATAGAATCCTCATCAACTGAAGAACTGACCTGTCTGCCAATAAGACACAAGTGTTCCCATATATTTTCCTGTAAACCCTCTCTGATTGGTCTTGCCTCTGTTCCATTCACTGACGATACAAAATTACAACACTGCCGTCTTCTTTAGTGAAAGTGATAAAAGTGAAGAATTATTCAAAGCCAATGAAGGTAACCTCATTAACTGTGAGATTTTCCACCAGGTGTTTTCTTTTAGCATTTCACAGCTTTTCCAGTCTTTTGTTGTCACTGTCACAACTTTTTTGCTGCAACTTGTTGCTGCAATCAAATTCTAAATGAGGAAATCATTTTCAAATTTCAAATTCATTTTGAAATTTCTCAGTTTCAACATTTGATATGTTCGCTTTGTGCTATTTTCAGTGTTTTCCAAATCATCACATTGATGTTTCTTTTTACATTTTACACAGCGTTACAAATTGTTTGGACATGGCGTTATAATCTAAGTAGCTGTGTGAAGAATGCTGAACACAAACTTCAGCTTGAGAGAGAAGTTCAAACCATTGTTAACTTTCTGACCTCACCACAGCTGGCCAATTGCTGTGTAAAGTGGACGTCTGTTTCAGAGAGTTATGAATATTTTCAGATGCTGTTAGACAATTTGAGAAGCTCTTCGTTTAAAGCATCCAGAGGCCCTAACAGGGATGTCTGATATGACTTCAGAGAGAATGGGCTTACTCTCTTGGCACGTTGGCATCGATTAAAGAAGATTAGTCCAATAGAAACTGTGGCATCTTTTTACTAACAGTGCAGAGTGACTCGACATATATCAAAAAGTCAGAATTACACATCGTCTATAAAAGTCCTCTACAGGCCCTGACCAGCTATGCTTAACCAAAGTAAACCAATCAACAAGGAAAAACAAACCTTAAAAACTTCAGTGTCATTTTGTTAAACAGTGTGAATTTAAATGTTAAAACAAGCAATTTAAAAATCCGGAGAAGAGCTGAGAATGCAGACATGAAAAGATGAGACAAGACTGATTTAAAAAGATTAGATTTACAGCAATGTGGCATTAACCTCTCATCAGGATTTTGTGAATGCTCGCAGCCGGAAACAGCGACGGCCATCTTTACAGAAAACACCGGAGCAGCCTGAGAATGTGTCAAGAGAAAACAGAAGCTCTCAACCAGTACATGGGTGATGACCAGCTGCTGCCAGCTGTAGATAATACAGGATTTATAGTAATAACATGGGACAAACCACCCAGAAGTACACAATACATAAAAAAGAAAGAGTGTTTCTAACTAAATTGCACATTAGATAACACATACTGTAGTTGTGCAAAGAGCTAATGAAAGCAAATCCGATCTAAAAACAGTTAGTGCACTTCCGGTCAGGAGTGACACAGCTGCAGGAAAGAAAGGTTTCTTAATTAAGTCTCCTTTCCCAGTCGCAGCTGGCAATTATGACAAATCCATCCCCTGAATCACCCATTATGTGGTCTAAAAATGGCGAATGCCTTTGATTATGCACCTTCACAGCTGAGAGAGGAAACTGTGTTCACATATGAGCTCTGTTTTTTTTTTTTCTTTTTTTGTCTGCAAATGTCATCCGGCAGTGGCAAACATTACAGTGAGCACAAACTCAAAGTATGCGTAATTCAAAGCCCCTTTTCAAATGCGAGGAAGAAGGCCACAAAGAGAGAGCGATGAAAAATGTTCGCCCACACAGCTGACCAGGGATGTGTGACCTTCATGACGCTGCAGCTGGAGAACTTGTATCGTAGGTTTTCCCAGTAAGACGCCGTCTTCGTCTCTCTCCGTCTCTCTGGGTGACTAATCAGAAATCCTCTCCCGGAAACACTTTGCGCGTCATTATTTCATCAAACATTCGTCTTTCATATCATCTGACATGCACATCCTCTCAGCTCTGTTTGTCATTTTACACATTTCAAATGCCACCTGTTAAGAACCTGGAAGACAAAATAACTTGCTTCCTGCTTCCTCTACAATTTTTTTTTTCAAAGTATTCAAAATAATCTTACAGAGTTGTGTTTTATGCAATAGTATATAGATAAGCTTTTGCTCCATTGTTTTTGCCATGGGCTCTAAAGCAGTTATTTTCACGGTTATGTCATTGTTTCATTACGGTGGTACAACATACAAGGTAGCTCATTCTTTCTGTCGTTTTTGCACGATAAAATAAGATAGTGAGCATGGTAAATATTATACCTGCTAACCCTCATCATGTTAACATTGCCATTGTAGGCATTAGCATTAGCATTAATCAAAGCATTTAACGCCACCGTGCTGGACAGCAGAGGCTCACTAGCTTGGCTCTAGACTCTAGACTAAGTCTATAAGTCAATAAGACAATTCATAGTGCCATACATTCCAATAATGTATGTAGTAATGTAATAGTGGCCTATTTTCAAATATTTTTTCTTTCCCTAGACCCAAAAACAATATATATATATATATATATATTTGTCATAATTTAAATATAAGTAGTCGTAGTGAAGTATCCGTTTTGCTAAATTGACATGAAAAAATGAACACCACATTTAATGGGAATGGTTGCAAAAGGTAAAATATATCTTTCTTTCCAAAAGAACATTCCATTGTGGTGAACTCTTCCAGTGTAAAGGTCGGATTTTGATGCTATCTTAATATGTACGCTACCAGTCACTCAACACCTTCTCACTCAATGGTTTTTCTTTATTTTTATTGCTTTCTACATTGTAGATTCATACTGAAGACATCAAAACTATGAAGGAACACATATGGAATTATGTAGTAAACAAAAAACAAACCAGAATATGTTTTATATTTTAGATTTGTGGCAGTACCCCCAGTTTGCTTTGATGGCAGCTTTGCACACTCTCTGTATTCTCTCAATCAGCTTCATGAGGCAGTCACCTGAAAGGGTTTTGAAGGAGCTCCCAGAGGTGCTGAGCACTTGTTGGCTGTTTTTGCCTTCACTCTGAAGGTCCAACTCATCCCAACGTTCTCAGCTGGGTTTAGGTCAGGTGATCTGCCGCAGCACTCCATCACTCTCCTTCTTGGTCAAACAGCCCTCACAGAGTCTGGAGATGTGTTTAAGGTCATTGTCATGTTCAAAACCAAATGATGGTCCGACTAAGCGCAAACCAGATGGGATGCCGTGTTGCTGTAGGGTGCTGTGGTAGCCATGCTGGTTAAGTGTGCCTTGAATTTTGAATAAATCAACAACAGTGTCACCAGCAAAGCCCCCCCACACCTTCACACCTCCTACTCCATGCTTCACGGTGGGAACCAGACATGTGGACACAATCCGCTCACCTTTTCTGTGTTTCGCAAAGACACGGACTCATCAGACCAAAGTGCAGACCTCCACTGGTCTAATGTCCATCCCTTGTGTTTCTTGGCCGAAACAAATCTCTTTTTCTTGTTGTTCTTCCTCAGTCATGGTTTCTTTGCAGCTATTCCACCATGGAGGCCTGATTCACGTCTCCTCTGAACAGTAGATGTTGAGATGTGCCTGCTGTGTGGGCTCTAATCTGAGCTGCTCTGATAAACTTATCCTCTGCAGCAGAGGGGACTTTTGGTCTTCCTTTCCTGGGGCGGTCCTCATGGGAGCCAGTTTCATCAAAGCGTTTGATGGTTTTTGAAACTGCACTTGAGGAAACATTCAAAGTTCTTGAAATCTTCCCGATCGACTGACCTTCATGTCTTCGAGTAATGACTGACTATCGTTTCTCTTTACTCAGCTGAGTGGTTCTTGCCATAATATGGATTATAACAGTAGTCAAATGGGGCTGTTAACTGTGTATCAACCCTACTTCTGCACAACACAACTGATGGTCTCACACACATTAAGAAGAAAAGAAATGAACTCTTGACATGACAAACCTGTTAACTGAAAACCCTTTCAGGTGACTGCCTCATGAAGCTGATTGAGTAAATGCAGAGAGTGTGCAAAGCTGCCATCAAAGCAAAAGGGGGCTACTTCCACAAATCTAACATATAATTCAGTATGTGTTCCTTCATAGCCATGAAATGTGTGTGTGTGTGTGTGTGTGTGTGTATACAGTGTGTGTAAGTGTGTATGAACACACACACACATAGACAACTCTGCTTTACATCAGATCAGTGTGATGTAACTGTTCCATTTTGTCATGTGAAATCCCTGAGCATGTGTAATGTAATAAAAGAAATACTTTGTGACTTCCAAAAATACATTATGCCTTTGTTGACTATTAACTTTCTGCTGTCACACAGAGAGTACTGTGTGGTAGATTTATTGGATGCTTATTTTGGTGTCAAATCCCATCAGTTGATGTTCCAGCGCTTCCCGTTTGGTGTTTATGACCTTCATCTTTATTATTATGGCTGAATGAAGAGAGCCATTATGGCTTACATAAGGAGGAGGCTTACAGAATGGCTAAAACAGGTTTGAGGGATATAATAATACCCCTGGTACACATATACATTCCTACATTAGTGTCCCTACTTTTAAATAGCTTCACCAGTCTAGTCATTGTTGTCGTCTCTGCCTCCATGATTATCTCAGGCTGTCAGATTCAGTTTTACAGCTTCTATGTTAGTCCTTCTCCCCTTTACCCCCATTGGTTTTTGAGATGGGGACCTACGTTTGAGCCCATTTTTGTGCACCATGTTATTTACAATACTCTAATCTCGGACTTAATGAGACTCAAAAGTGTATAAATTGTGCCTGATCAGAGAGAGGTAAACCATTTTAAGTCATGAAAAAAGTTCATCAGATCTAACTTTGGCTTTATAAAGGTTCATAAAGACACGTCACTTTGTGCCTGGGGAAAGTAAATGACCAGACATTTGGTCCTTTTGGGTGGGGCCTCACAATCAAAGTCATTTTTTAATGCAACAATGTATTTATATTGAATAGTTTAATATTATGTAGGTCAAGAATGTCAAGCAAGCAGCTCAGCTCATTTTATTCTACTCTCACATATCTGCTACGCAATGTTGGCAAACATCCACTGAAAAAGTAATATTTTTAAGCATCAAAAAGTGATGTGCTGGCATGTATAGGAAACAGAGGTTACGCCAGCTGCATCTCAAATGCATGTTGCAGTCCCACCTTACCTTTGCGAGTATGGCTCTCGCAGTTTGCCAGTGCATTTCACGCTCACCAAAATTAAGGATGGCATGCTTATAGACTGATGCATAAGGTTTGGAGAGATGTTGGCAACATACAGTGCATAATTAAACAGACTAATTAAACACCATCCATCCATCTCCTCCAGAGAGCATGGGTGGAGATGACTTTGGAGGGTGCAAGATGGAGAGGCTAAGTTTTGGAAATCCTGCTATATTTGCGGTTTGGGCGTAGGACTCCCCCAGATGGATCATATGTTTAGCAACACATCACAAGTCATAGCTCACTTCCCTCTGCTCTTCTCACATACCAGTGAATCATTAGTGTTAACCCACGTGCCTGCCATGTGACAACCTCCGCAGTCATTCTGGCCTGTCCTGGAGGATTGCAGAATTCCACAGAAACCCACAGCGAGACCATCCTGTGTCAGTAAGAGCACAGTGTCATGTTGGCGAGAAGAGGGAAGACCAACATGTCAAAGTGATGCATAAGAAGCTCTTGAGTAATGCAAGGCAGAGTGTAAAGGTGGTGTTTGATCGCTGTTTGATCAGGGAGTGAGAATACTGCAGGGCTTCCCTCTACAACACCAGAAGGCCGCGGGCGTATTCATCATGTGACACCAGGTGTTTGCACTAACATGTCGTTGGTTGTCAGCGAAGATCAAACTGTGCTCAGAAATAGAAATAGGTGGTGACACAGAAGTTACATTTCCTTCAAGGATATCAGAAAACAAGATGCTGAAGAATGTTCAATTGATCCATCAAAGACAGATGTGTTGGACCAGATAGAAAAGCCTCTTCAGTGGCTGATGGAATATTTGGGGGTGCTCAGTGGGAGTGACAAGCAAGAAGCTTCAATAAAAAAATCATAAATAATAAGGACAACGCCTGGAGACAGTAGTGTTGACCAAGAGCTCTATTAAGGGATGTGCCCTGGCTATCATTCCTGACCGCTGCCTGAGCTTCTGGAGCGCCCATGCGTGGCTTCAGCTGTGAAATGAACAAAATTATTGTTCAGGTCTGTTATTTCTAAAAGCACAGTAGCTAAATAAAAGTAATGCCACTAGCATCTAACAAGTGCGACAAAGAAGCACTCTGGCAGCTCCAAGCTCCACAGCTGAATAGGAAAACAAAACAAAAACACTGGTTTTGTGTGTGTGTGTGTGGGGGGGGGGGGGGGGGGGGGGGGGGGGGTACAGTGGAAAATTCTACAAACTGATTCTGCAGAAGGAAAAGGATGGTGGTGGATGATAAGAGACTACATTACTACGAAAGGCTGATGGTCACTGAGCAGTAAAACAGTTCTTCTGAGGAGAAAATGTTCATGTATTTGGTGAAAACAGAGGCCATAAAACAACTTATTCAGCTCATGTGTTAGTGTAGCAAGAGCTTCTGTTCATGCAGCACATTCACCAGTATTTCTTTTTAATTTTTAAAGAGTCAGTCAGTTAAAAACCAAGATTGACATTGTGTGGGTGAATATCTGAGTTTATCTGAGTCTGACCATGCAATGCAAAACTTCTCTAATTCAAGGATGTTCCCAATTACTTTTACAGATTTTCAGGAATATGTGAAACCATTGGCACGCTTCTGTTTTCATCAGCAAAAGCTTATTCTATTGTAAGAAGGACCCTCCTGCAGCAGTAAAAAGTTGCAAATATAAAAAACCCAGAAAACATAATGTAATGAATGTACCTTTTCCTAAAAACCTTGATATATTGCTAAAAGAAGTGGAGTGCAGATGAAATGTCCATTTACCAGATAGATAGATAGATAGATAGACAGATAGATGCACGTCACACTGACAGTGCACGAATGGTACACTTTATGTGGTTTGTATTTGTAGACAAGGTACAAAGAGTAGTGCAAAAACAAATGTCAAACAAAAGTACCTACAAAAAATGTAAAGTACGTCCTTTTAAGTACGTGCATCCACACAAGTTCTGACTTTGTGATCAGGACCTCCTTACTTTTGAACTAGAGTCCTATGAAAAAACAAATCTATTATGTTTTCAGTGATAGCAGTGGCAAAATTAAAGCATTATTACCCTGCATATAACCGGTCGGGTCCATGAGGATTTTAACATGTACGAGGGAGTGAAAACCCGTGCGTCACCAAAGTATTAAGATATGAAGGTCATTAATTGCGTCTATCTTTTGTGTGTCTGCCTCTCATTCAATAAATTCATCCCAAGTGAACTGCAGCTAATTTTCTGTTGTCAGAGAAGAGGGAATGGCTGATAATACTGAGCTGATAATAGTATGAACCTGTTTCCTTGTTTTTCTGATGACACTGTTTATTCAGTGTCTTCCTCTGACAGAGAGCCTGCGGGTTTATATGGAAATTTTAATTCACATGAATAAGCCTCTTTTCCCTGAAATGCTCCTTGAGGAGGCATAAACTGTTTCCTTGAAAGTATGAACGTTACACCTTCTAGACATTCTTATTCCAACCTCTGTCTGACAGCTGCAACGGGTCACTTTTTGCAAGCTGCAGTTAAGTTGACCTCAAAATAACACCAGGAAGTGGTTCTGAAAGGGAGCCACATTATCCCAGTTGGCCTTTTTCCACAGAAGACACTGTGACATGTCACAGCAGGAAACACACAAGTGTGAATACTAAAATGGGTGGTGACTGAATGTGTTCATCAGTCTCAGTTTTGGGCTCATGGTATTGCATATGCTGACTCTCTGTCACACTGACATGGCTTACTGATGATTTGTCCACACACACATGGGTTTGATTTAACAGGATTTTCCCTCCTTCATTCTCAAACAAATCATGTCCACACAAGCACTGTTTTAAAAAAAAAAAAATCTCAGTCCACATGAACGCAAAAACACAAGCACAAGCATGCCAAGCCAACAAGCGGTGATATAACCCCAACTCTAAAGTGATTTTGACCAATCAGAAGCCTGGAAAAGCTATTTCCAGGAGGTTACCTGCAACTAGAGGTCCTACTGCTACATTGTGAATGCTAACATGGCGAAGGTATGACTGGCCTTTGCCAAAGCAGGATTCGTGGCGGTGGGGTTTGTGTCATGGGAGTGTTGGACTGTGTAGCAGTGACCTCTGCATTCTGACCCCTCTGTCAAGCCAGACAACTGCCAGCTGTTTCCATTGTGTCAATAAAATGTCTTTAAGAACCAGTTCACCCAACAACACAATAGATATTGTTTTGCACTAGAAAACTTTTAAAGGGACAAGGACACAATGCAAAGACTGCTGCAAAATAGGAGTAATTTTAACAACATTAAATTATAATGGAAAAAAGCAATAAATGATGCTGGTGCCAGACGAAATGTTAATTGATTGGTTGTTAAGATGTTTCAGTCAGACCAAAGTGGTGGACCGGTCGAGACACTAAGCTAACACTGGCTAAAAATGGCTGAAAATAAAACCCGTCACCTCACAGCATGACACCACCAACTGTCCTTCTACAGACCCGTGACCGATGTTCTGATAGATGCTGTGTTTGGAACCATCTGCTATGTACTACTGATGAACGCGGTAAGCAGCATGCAGTACGCAGCACATACTGCATGCTGTTTTTGGAGCAGTACGCAGCATGAAGGCCAGGCTCAGCCAGTTTCCCGTTTTGGAAATAACAATTACAGGACTCATGGCAAACGCATTACTCACATCACTTGATTACCTGATCTCACATAAATTTGTGGAATGCACTTCACTGCAAATGTAGCGCGAGTTGGAGCGAACGTTATTCCTCCTGGAACCATAATGTCATCCTTGATGTGCTTCAGTCAAACTGTGTGTCTTCTCATGAAACTTGTTGGTTGATGGTGTTTTTGTTGGTGTTAATGTCCTTGCTGGTTTGTTCATATTGGGAACATTTACCCTTTGGCAACAGCTGCATTATTCCAATAAAACACACCAGAGTGAATGTAATGAAGTTACATTCATTACAAAGTCTACAAAGTTACAAAGTCTGCTGCGACTGTGGGGGTAAATGGGCTTTGTGAGCGGGGCTAGCCAGCAGGTGCTTATGGAGCTTCTAATTAATGGAACATTTTTTCGATTCTTCATCAAATTTTGTAAAAAAAATGGCCAATATCAAAAATTCTCAGAGGTGAATTTATTGATTAAAAAAACATCCCGTTGTTGGCCCGGCTGGTTGTTATGACCTCTCCAGCACTTCACCGTGGGACACAGTAGGTGAGGTAGACTGGTCCGACGCATACTGGAGACTTTTGCTGAATCAGTACGACATGCAGGTGTTTTTGGCATTGTGCAGGTTTTGCCTTTGTTTGCATACTACATGCTACATTTTGGCCAAATCAGACAGTATTGCTAGTATATAAAGTGGTTTTGAATACAGTCTCACCAAAACATGGAACCTACCATCCGCTGAGGTATGCACAGGGGTGCTACCACACAAAGAAAAGAAAACACACTAGACACAAGACACAACAGACACTTGGATGCTGTACTTAGTATTGCTGATACCAAAATGTAACTATGGACACCCACACAAGTGCAGACACAAATTCATTAATTTCAACATAATGTCATCTGCTTTAGAGCAAACCGACCCTTCCTCCAATCAAATGCACACCTGATTTCACTTTTATTTAATGAGCAGGTGACCCGCAATAACATAAGCAAGAAAAATAACAGTGCATTTGTTAAAGCTGACTGATGTACTTACCGACTACATAAAAACATTACGGTGATATATTGCTTATATTGGTGATATATTGCTTATATCATACTTAAGTGAACTTGGTAATGTTCGGCCAATTGCTATTCGATATTTTTTAATTTCTCAGCCCTAGTTTTGAGTGGCAAAGAAGCAGCTGCTCCACAACATGTTTAATAAGAGTCTTAATGACAACACCAGACGAAACCAAGGGACATGTCATCATCAAGATATGATTAATTAGCATGTGCGACACATACTATATGCCAGCTCATTCCTGCTAATAGCTGCCCCTGTTATCCATCTTGGAAACTTAATTAACTTACTATTATAATTAGGAATTGTAGGTCAGACGTGATGACACATGCATCATCTGACCGCTTATACAGGGTCATTTCCATTTTTTCTGTCTGCTCTACAGTGTTTATGAATGAGGGCTGAAATTGATAACAGGCGAATACAAACATGCAGAATTACAGCATCAGGTCTTTAGACTGCCTGCTGACAATCGCAGCTCTGAACTGGTTTTAACATGGCCGCTTGACTTCAGCACATGATTAGTCTCCTTCTTTAGTGTTACTTCCTGGAAATATACGGTACATTTGTGCGAGCATGCCCCTAAGAGTGATTTTACACACACAAACATCAGCTGACAGAATCAGATCTTTGTGAACAGTCCCTAAAAAACAAACCAGTCTGTTACCTGGCAACAACATGCTGCTTAAAGATATGCTCCAGCACTTTGTTATTGCACCTCACAGCGCCCCTACCTCACCGGATTTACCCCTAACTTATTGTTGACCGAGCATCAAAACATCAACACCGAGCTGACAGGCGTTTAGAGAGTTTTGGGATGCTGTTACAAAAGCAGGAATCATGCCTTCAAGTGACAACACAGACTGTGTTTTCGAGAAAGACCAGGGATGATGCTCACTGGATGTAATGAGAACAGGTTGTTTGTGACAAATGCTGCACAGCCTCCCCAGCACAGAGCTTACATACAGTACATTACCATGCCAGCCTGCCGGTTCTGCTTCAGCGTCGACCGTGTTTGGATATTTCTTTCATCAATCAACAACCAACAACAGCATTCGACCCACGGTGGATCAGGCTCATGACTGAATGCAATTAATGCACTGAATGAAAATATCACATCATTAACTTACATACATTATTTAATAAAACATTTCAGATTTGTAATTGAATACATTTTGAATTATTGATTAAGAATGATACTTGCTGATATGCCACTGCATAGTAGAAACAAAATAGATTTCAGCATTTCAGCACATTAACTGTAAAGCCTCAAACAGTCCAAAACTTGTAATAAACCTATTCTGACATACATACAGATTGATGGTCTGTCATTTGTGTGTTCAGATTAAACCATGACAAGCTGCCATGTAGCCTTATCCTTGTTTTATATTGTTGAGGTACTGCCCTCTAGTGTTTGGATATAGGGATTGCGTGTTCACGATTTGAGCCACAGCACCTGTGTAGAATCAATTAGTTGAATCCTACTGATGACACCCTGATAAATAACTCAACCACAGATGAACATGTATGTACAGTGTCTCCAAATATTTTTTTTTCACGTTGCTGCTGATTGCTGCTGATTGCCGCTGATTGCTGCTGCTGTAATAACTTATTCCAGCTATGATGAAAGTCCTCATGCTCCTCTGTGTCTCAGAGGGTCAGAGGATGTGAGGCTCCTGGCAGGTTGGTGGCTCTCTCTGCGTGGTTTCCTCCAGCGGGACGTTTCAGGCGGAGCACAGTGTACACACCTCTGACTGTGAACAGCAGGGAAATGGCAGCAAAGTACGAGGCGTAGATAAGAAACTGAAATGAAATGTGAGGATTACTTGCACTGTGGATGATGGCTTATAAATTAATGAATTTGTTCATCCAATTATTCTCTTTCGTCTCTTGTGGTCTGTCTCTCTCTGTAAATTCAGTGAATGCCCTCCAGACAGCATCGTTTTGTTCTGAGGCTTTTTATCAGCACTTTTCATTTTCTTTATTCAATTTCCTTATTCATGAGTAGTTTCTTTCCTTCTCCTTTGTATTAATATTCCTCAATTTCTTACTTACTGTAAAAAACACTTTGTAAGCTCAGTTTTAAAAAGTTCACCCGTCTCAATCCTTAACTAACACTGTATTAACAAATACAATATAAAGATATTAAACATGTTATATGCACAGACGTATCGTACAGTACCTGCGAGGTGATGGTGAGCGTTAGAGACTTTGTGTTGATGATGATGGCGGTGAGGACACTCTGGAGCAATGTGCCCACAAAATTATTCATGCCGTATACCAGTGCGTAGCGCCTCCTGTTCAGCATCTTGGCTATCTGAAATCTGGGATATGCATGTAAGAGATGCTCCCCAGTAAGATGAAGGGGGGTGCCGTTAGTGTTGCAGCTATTTGGTCATTGGACAAATTTAAATTTTGAGCTGATGACAGGGCAAATGAAGCATTAGTGGATCACCAAAGTCACTTCTATTCATCCTGAGGTGGACACGAATGCCTGCATTTCCTGTCAACAGAGGCATTTCACTCAAAACCACAAATTTAACCCTCATGGTGGCACTTAAGAAAAAGTTAAGGGATCACCAAAATTAGCAGAATACATCGTCTGGAGCGATTCAAGTCTGAACTACATTTAGTGCCAGTCCATCAGTTAGATGTTCAAATATTTCTTTGGATATGGCAAAACTTTGACCTTCTTCTGGCACAAAAAGAACAGTCAGTGGATGGTCAAAGTTAAAGGGTTCATCCCGCGGGGACATGGATATCTGTCAATGTAAATTTCATGGCAATCCATGAAGAGGTTGGAAAGATGGCTCACATTAAAATAAAAATGTCAACCTCATGGAGAGAAAAAGTCAGACGATCAGTAATCAATGATGTCAGTAGGCTTCATCCTCCAGGGACCATGACGGCAGTCTATCCAATGGTTGTTGAGATATTTCAGTGGCGTTGCTATCTCTAGGTAAAAATGATTTGACTGAAAGTATGGAATTTAGTCCTAGACAGCGTGGATAAGATAGATGTGAGTGTCAGAATGATGAGACTGAAGAAAAACAGCCCAGATTGACAGATGGAATTATTCCTTTAACGTTTGGTGGTAGTGGTGGGTGTAACTGATGTGATTGATCATGCTCAGGGTGGAAATCTTTACACGAGCTCGTTACGAAGCACGGCTGGAGCCCAAATTAACCGAAAAAGTCCAAATAAAAAGCTAAACGAACCGGCTCAAAGAGTCAGTAAATCAAAGTTGTCATTAGCTGTGCGACAACATTAAACAGGGTTTGGATATTTGGAGGCTTTTGGAATGCTCTCCTTTCGCATCAGAAACATAACAGCCCATAATGCATAACAGGGACACATCTAGAAGCTCTACCCAGTAAATTCATGCATGTGTTCACACCAAGTATTTCGGGATTATTCAACTGTGGTCCCCATGTGTGCATTCTTACGTGCAGATGGTGGTGAGCTGCAAGTAAACTGCTTTGAAGAGGAAGAAGCATGTGTAGCTGATCCAGATGTTGTCAGTCAGATCCATTAGGAATATAGCCCCAGTGATCAGGAATGTGAAACCCCCCAGGAGCAGTTCCCCCCACAAAGACCACTCCAGAGACACGTGTCCCACAGCAGCAGTGGCTGCAGCTCCTAAAGGAGAACACAGTCGCCCTGTGGGTTAGTGCATCACTGCGGGGTAGCTGAGGAGGAGCAAAACATGGCAAAGAGGGACCTCGGAGACCATTAAATACACCGCCGGGCTGATGTGTAATTATTGGTCCAATTTTTTCATTTAGGCACAACACAAAACAGTATCAAAAACAATTCACTGTATCTCCCTGATGCTTCTTATTCTTGCGTCAATTTTGAGACAAATTCCGAATTCAGCACATTACTACAAAACATATAATTACATTATACCTGGGTGACGACAGAAAAATAACATGTTAGTGAATGATCAGACCAAATAAAACATAGATTTTAGTTCATATAGATAGATATGGATTAAAGAAAATGAACAAAGCGACTTCAGCTTGCACGGCACGGCTGTGGTGGTTGGCAGGCTTTGCCTTGGTCAAGAGGTTCTGAAATGGTCACTCTCATAAATATTAACTGTCCAGACTTCCATCTGTTCAACGGCAGAAAACAACTTGGACACACAGACTTTATGAAGGAGAAGGTAAGATAGCTGCTCACATGGTTGGTATGTTATGCATATCGTGTTTTTGCTGGTTTTTGTTATCTGCGAGAAATTTTAAAAAGTAATTTTAAGTAATTCATTATTGAAATTAAATTAAATTTTGTTTCACAGTTCATCCATCACATAGTCACTCAAAGAGTAAAGGAACATTTCATAATTAATCATCATCATTGTGATATGATCTTTAATAGCAGGAAAACACACTATAGATAAAATTCCAGGTTGATCTCTGAGCAGGTAACTATCATTTTGGAAAGTGATGATTCTCGTTTCAGCCACAAGGTGGCACAGTGCAGCCCTGATACTGACATGGCTCCTTTCACCACATGTGAGCCGTTCTCCCTGTGGATGGGTATAAAGTCGGGGACTGTGACTCTGGAGCGTTGATTATTTTAGGACCCTTGTCCCTTTTTTCTTCCTCTTTTTGTCCTTTGGCATTCCTCCTGGTTTTGTCCCCTTGGTCTCCGTCACTTCCTCTCACATAAATTAACTCACATATGCATCACATTTTCTCCATAACTCCTGCTGCCATGTCAAGCCTTTCTTGTAATTGCTGATGGTTAAATAAAAAATAAAATCTGAGTCGCATTTAATGAGGTGAGTGTAAACAGGGAAATCCCAGACTCCCCAGAGTCATGGATCCATTTCCACAGAGCTCTTTATCCACTGGATTATAAAGAGAGGTTCACTTTAATTACTTCGCTCTTTTAAATGTGTACATTTCCTCTGATTCCACGGTACGTGAGTACTAATCGTACAACATGGACACCACCCGGGCCAGTCTGTGTATTTAACATGTTCTTAATCAATGCCCCTGACTCCGACTAGCAGAGGGGGGTCAAATGGAGACTGAATAATTAGACCAAATTCCACAGCAGTGTCAACTGGAGGCTTAGCGGGGTCAGCAGGAGCCATCTGTACAGCTTCATAGAGAGGGATCAATAATGCAGCTGGGCTCTACAGTATGTTCAAACAGCAGGAGTGCTCATATCTCAGTTTAATTGGTTAAATGTTTGTATAATTTCAGCAAGATGAACTTAAAGGGATCTTGGAAGTAGGCATTATAACATCAAAATCCTGTCCCCTAAAAATGACATAAATAAACTGTAAGGTGCAGAATCATTCAGTATGGATGCCATTCCTGCACTGGACCTTAAAGTTATAATGTCAAAGATTTTCCTTTAAATTCATGCCACTATGTATCGCCGAAGGCGGTAACACGAAGGTGACTGAGCCTTTGGTCGACTGATGAAAGTATTGTAATATTTATATATTTGCAGTTTTACAAACTGGTTGTTGTGACACTGCTTTTTTAAGTTACTGTTAATGCTAACTGCACATTTCCTACTGCTGCGTCTTCACATTAAAAACATTTAACTGCAGAAATACTTTACTGCTTTAGCTTTGCACCGCTGTCGTTCATCAAAAGAGTGTCTACAATACATACACTTATACAATATACAATTAATATCGTATTTCCTTCAGTATCTGTTCTTATGATACAGTGTTGTTGTTTTCAACAGAGTTTTGATTAAAGGGGTATTGCGGAGATTTTGTGTTGAACTTTCATGAAGTTGGGATGCTTGCGAGGGACAGATTAATAAGAGTCACCAGCCACGCTGTGAGGCTGTACTTAGCGCAGCGGTGCTTTGGCTGATGGAGTGCCATTAGCTCTGGAAGTACTTAGTTAGAAACAAAAGTGGGGGACAAATTGAAATTTTGACCTGGTGATGGTGCTAATTCATCCTGAGGGGAATCTTAATGTGTGTACCAAATTGAATGCCAATCCATCTAACAGCTGTTAAGACATTTCACTCAAAACAACAAATGTTAACCTCATGGTGGTGCTGGAGGAAAGTCAGAAGATCAACTGGGATATTTAAGTCTGGACCAAAGAAGTGGACAGACTGACATCCGCAGAGCCACACAGCTAACGGCGCTGAAAGAATGAATGCAGCAGAGGCCAAGATGTGCTGGCTTTCAGTCCCTAGCGTGGCTCAAGCTTAAAGCTCCTATTTCAGATGATCTATTTGAATACCAATTTCAATCACCTCTGGTTAAGACTTCCTCTAAATGCCCCCATCTTTCAAACTCCATCCATGGTTTGTAACATCGGCTTTCTATTAAAAATTTGTATTCTTCAAGCCCAAATCAAATTAACCCCGATGTCGTTTTCGCTGTGACATCAGTAGTTTCATCGTGTCTGTAGTTTTGAAGACTCAAAAACAGGCTGCATGCCGGTCACACTGAACTGTTTTGCAACACGTGTGGCGCAGGTGGGGAAAAATATGTGACTTCATGCTGCTGGGTTGTCCACGTTGCTCAGATAACATCACTCTGCATGTGAGGGAGTAGAAATTGAATTTGCACACTTTGAGCTCCAGTGTGTGGCCCGAATCCGGACGGAAATATATTCAGCATGCAGTCTCATGCCAGATTAAATGGGAAAAAAAGCGCGGACACCCCTGACCTGGGGAGGAGAATGTCCTGACTGAAATGATGTTCTAAATACATTATCCATTGACTTCCTGTAAATATGTTTGAAGTGTAAATGACTTGTTGAAGCTGCTTTAGAGCACACAGGAATAGTTGGGTCGAGGTTCCCTGTAACTCCTTCTCCTTGAACATCACACTGTAGAAAACAATATAACTGAACAAAACTCAGTTTGTTCTGCATGCACATTTGGTTTTATCTTAATATTAATGAGCTACTTGTTTTCAAGCCCCAGGACATACAGTTATTAATATGCTGAATATGAAAATGGTGTTGTTCTTTTGTGCCATATTTTATCATGTCGGTAATCCATATGCATATTTTCCCTATCGGTTTCTACCAGGTTTTTTCCTCAGGGATGTTTTCTAAGTGTGGAACAGAGAGAATACAACAAGAATCTTTGGGGAAATATCTGACATGGGCCCTACAGCTTGACTGCATGTTGGGCAGAACCATTTACAAGTGAAAGGCATACAGCTGGATGTGGTTTACACAGAGTAATTGCCTTTGGTTTCTGGGGAATACAGGAATGTATCAGTACTATAATCAATAAAAGTGCACTGGCTGGATGGCAGCAGCTGCTATACCCATCTGGGGATGAGAGCAGGCAATTAAATAGTCTAATTAATGCTGTTACTATTGTCTTCTGTGCCATGGGGATTGTGAAATACTGATAGTAGAAGGGGATTGTGTTTTCTTTCTGTCTATTTATTCAATTATTTTTTGTAGCGAAATGTGTGTAACACCCATAAGCTTTAATGAAAATGTTTGGACTTTACAAGAGCCTGAACCAGTTCTGTTAAGCCGGCTATGCAGCGGTTGCCATTCAGAATTAATCACTTCGTAATTCTTGTTGGGTTCGGAGTGACAGTGAAAAAAAACTAAACACTGAGGACAATCAGCGGAGGAAGAAGTATTCAGATCCTCGGATTCGGAGCAATAGTTCGACATTTTTGATAATATGCAGATTTGTAAATTCATACAGCTTAAAGCAACTGTGCACCGTCACTTTCTACTGCTGGGAGAAAAAGATATAAAACATAACAACTGAAATAGTTGAGCAATACAAATCAGTGGTGCGTTACCTACCTGACAATGTGCTGACGGCGTCCACTACTCCATTGTAGGCTGTGAAGTTATGGGGCTGCATATTTACCCAGAGGAGCTGGACGTAGCTTGTGACCTGATAAAAGCAGCATCTCCCTGTAGCTGCCCATATGCAGAAGGAGACCACGGCCATAGAAGAATAGCATTTCTTACAGTCCAATGCGAGCCTTCTGAGCATCCTTCCGACATGCTTGGCAGCCGTCATGCTTTTCACCCTGAGGAAAAAGTCCTGGCTTTGAGATTTGGGGGTGTCCTCACCTGAGTTTCCCTGTTGAGTGGAGTGTGTTCCCGTAAGAAATAAACTAGTCTTAGGCACGGGCAGGAAAAATGAGGTTATCAGTGCTACGGAGACAGAGATGAGAGTTAGAAAAGCTAAGCAGTACAAGGACACTCCAGCCAAAGACACAAGCAGCTGAGCCAGCAGGGCACCCGCAGCGTAGCCCAGCAGTACGGCCACTTTGACGTAACTGGTCACTCTCTGATAACAGCAGGCCCGGACCATGCTGTAAATGTAGGAGAAATAGGCCACATCTGCTGCCACGGCGATGCTGTAGCAGAAGAAGGCCAACTGAGCCGAGCGGACCCCGGAGCCAAACAGTACCAGCAGATACATTGTGACATAGGTGAGCCCCTGGAGGATGATTACAGGCTTGTACCTGAGGAAGTCGGTCACCAGGAGGACTGGGACGAGGAGAACCAGGCTGGAGTAAGTCCACACAGGATACACCTGTCTATTCACCTGGACATGGAGGAAGGCAAAAAGAGACCTAATTATAATTTAGAAAATGATGCCTAACTGCTGTTTGCAAGAGTATGTGATGACAGTAGCACAGCGAGGCAGTTCCACCTCTATTCACCGTCAGTGAAAAATTGCTCCTGCATGCACACAATGGAACAGGAAGGAGCACGAATGAGGCTCATGATGTGACAAGTTGGTACATTTTGATATTATGCAAATAAGCACAATGGCAGCAGCTTGAAAGCCAGGTCCTTTGAAGCAAAATATGGTGCTTTAATTGTCATGAAGTTGTTTTTTGTGTCCCACTGTGGCCTTGATGGAAATATTATTTCAAATCTTTCAAATCTGCAACCGATGTCTCCTTCAGCTCCTGAGTCACAAATCAATGTATGTAAATGATGGCGTTCCAAATGTGCACCATTACTTCCAGTGCATGAAAATGTTTTTTTTAAGCTTTGCTAGGCTTTATCTTAGGCTCAAAAAAACGTTGTTATTGCTCTTCAATAGACCATATTCACACATCGACCACTTATCTCTGTCATTAAGCTCAGGGTGGGAAGCTCAAACGCTCTTATCAAAAGAAAAGTCATACTGCTGTGTTCCAGGTGGTGAGTCGTATAAACATGGGAATATGACGAGTCGTTATCTTTTCACCACTTCCTGGTTAATCAGCAGCCAGAAAGACAAAACAGAGGGACAATGGACCACATTTCAAGATAAAACAACCCACTGTCTGATCATACCCTGATATTGTTCTTCTATAGCTGTTCATTTACATTCAGTCATTACCTCTCTATAGAACAGTTGTCATTGGTAATGGTGGAGTCCACCATCCCTGCAAAGGATTCAGATTGTCTATAAACACAAGGGATTCAAAGGAAACAATTAACTTTCTTAAATAACTGCTAATGCAAACTGAACATTTGGATTTTTTGGTCGGGAGTAATGAAACAAGAAGAGATGAAGAGTTGCAGGTGACAGGCTGAACACCTCCAACTCAGCAAGGCAACCTTCACCCTGTCTATTGTTAGGAAAACGACTTGAAATCAGATTGCAATTATTAGTTTGTAATGAATATTAATTCATCTGTCCCCCCAGAAATGTATATGGTGTCCCCCTGAATTTTCTTTATGCCACCACACGGTCATACCTCCCTCTCGACCAGCTCTTTGGCTCTGCAGGGGCCGTGGGGGTTACTTTTTTTCTGTTTTGGCCTCATCAGAGGTGTTGTGAGAATCTTGAAACACTAGACTGCTTAGCCCAGCCCAGAAGTCTTTCAGCTTTCACCTGATAATCGTACTGTTTTTAGGTTATTTTAGAGTAATATGAATATAAGATGTGAGCTCTAGCAGAAGCTTCCAGTCTGCTGGCTTTCACAACATGGAATCAAATAAACAAAATGAGTGCACCCTGAGATCTCGATCAGCTTCATTGTTATTTTTATCTACAGCAGCAGGAGACAAAACGCTCAGAAAAAGTAAGAGCCTTGGCGTCGATGCAGCCGTCATACGCTGTATTGTATGTTGAAAACGCTTGTTCCATTTTGAAAATGCGACCCAGCTCTCATAGCTTCTGCTTCCTTTTGAACTGTAACACATAATGAACTGTGCTAGCTCTGTGTCTTATCTGTCCATCTGATCCCCTCCTCTTCTTCACCTCTCTTTGGTGTCTGTCTGTCGCCCTCCTCATCTCCTCTGTCCTCTCCTCCTCGTCTCTTCTCCCCTCTCTTGTTCTGGTCAGAAAAACGAGGCAATCAGCATATGCCAACCAAAATCTAACCGAATGTCTCATCATTTTATAGACTTGATTTAGTATTTGAAAACACCAACCAGTATCAGACTATACAAGGCAAACCAATAATGGACTATTCCATCCTATAGGGGCTAAACAGTCTTCAAAGCTCATTATTCCGTATGGGCTGACTGTACTGGATGGCAGCTACAGGCTAATATTCAATGCAGCAACAGACTGTGTGTACATCAGTCTCCATCTACAACTATGTATTATTTACTGCACTGTGAACAATGGATTCTGTGCTTCCTCCATCTGATAACATCCATCTTCACAGCCTCATCCCTTCCTCTGCTGCTGCTCTCTCCAGTTCTTTCTCTGTCTCTGATGATTTGCATAGCTATAATCATAAGAGAACCACTGAGCTGGACTAACTAGCTATATCGAACCAGCCCTCTTCTTCACCAACCTGAGCTTGGGGATGAGGCAGTCTCACGTTCTGACTCATCTGCTGCTGCAGACTCATCTACAGTGACAGGAGACAACTCTAATATGTAATATCTTAATGCAAAAACGGCAGCATGTCAGGTTGGCAGCAGTCTTTAATGAAGGGGCTGCTTTGAGCATATCTTGGTATTTTTAAGTCATTCTTCTGTGGTATGGTTGGAACAGTAAATGGAATTTGTGGAGTCTGTACTTTGTTCACAAACAAAACTTAATTTCTATAATACAAATCTCAAAAGCCACTCAGGACCACGTGCTGAAAAGGTAATTTGCATCCGAACATTGTCGAGCATCACATGAGTACACCTTGAGAGTACCTGCCGTCATTTTGCGTGAACAAAGCGGCTCTCATCCTGCACTGTGCGTCACAAAGTGATTGTCAGCGCGGAGGTGTGAAGGACCCCATTTAGTTCCTGCAGAGGCTCTCCTGCTCTCCTCCGCCCGTACCGAACTTCAGCATTGAATTCGCTCTGCGGCGTGTAAACAGGACAGCTCCGCTGCTAATAATCGAGTTCATGCTTACGTCAGGCTGCTCTGGCTCTGCATTATTCTTTCATGCATTGAGAGAAAATAGCATGTTGGTGAGTAACAAAAAGAAGTAGGCCTAATGAATATTACAATACGGAGCCGTCCTCTAAGGTGGCATGTTGAATAATTAACACAACATGCGATTGCTTTGCTTCACACGAGTAATCTAACAACCTCAAGGATTTTACACAACTGCCTTTTGCAACAGCAATGCTGGTTAGTCAGTTAGTCTTTAATATAGGATGATATATAGAAATTGTCCTTGTATATTCTTGGCCACCAGGGGCGAAATCTTCTGAACCAGGATGCAGATCCCTGGAGGGGTCGGAGGGGATGTCGCCACATGAGATGTGAGCCATGTGAAGTGTGGCATAAGGGGGAACTGTTGCAACTGTGGAATAGACAAATCAGCATACCAGATAACATATTTATCAAACTAATTTTCTGTTGGGATGTTTCAAATAAATATTTTCAGGCAAGGGAGCTTGCAAAAATATTTAGTAAGGCAGTTCACTAGTATATAATATAAATAAATGAATTACCCTGTAGAGCTAGATTATAGTACTATAAAGGGGCACAACTCAGATCGTGAGCATGCTGCTGTAATCCAGTATATACCAGAGTATGGAGCAAAGTGGAAAGACTTCTTGCAGTTAGATATACTGTTACAACAGTGAAAATCAATGGACGTAAGTTCCTCATAGAATCTGGTTTAAATGCACTTGAAAGGCAGCAAGGAGTGACACAGTGTGGATGGAATCACTTCGTACTGTTCAGTTTCATCAAAGGGAGAGGTGGATAGCTTTCAGAAAATTTCACACATATACTGACATACGGTTTAGACGAGGCCAGTGCTTATTCTAACAATCGCATAAAATCTATGGAGGAATGTGGTACCAATATAAATGAGATATTTACTGACATGTATAAAAATAAGGACAGCAGGAAACTTCTTTCAAATTCATCCTCAAGTATTCAGTTCATTAAGAAACTTTCAGCTTGAAAGATTAGACTGAAACAGGAGAGATAATCAGGACTCGTCATTTGGGAGGAAGACTGGCTGAAGAACAGGTGGTAGATCATTTCCATATTTTTGGTGCTGCTCAGCCATGCGGTCATACTGGCAGGAGGTAGCACTTTTGGTGACAGAACTGCTCCTTTTCTGCAATCTCTTTGTGCAATATAGCAGCTCTTTAATTGGTGTTAGAGAAATATCTATTAAAGATATAATTAGCAACCAGCGATAAAGTTATAACACGGAAATGATTACAGACCGAACCTTCAACAAAGACTGGGCAGAGGTTGTGGCTAATGTTCACAGTATGGAGTGACTCGACTTTGACTTTCGCTGTAGGACTGATGCAGTTTTACAGTGCTGGTAAAGCAGATTTTGTGCGTAACCTCATGAGATGATTACTGATCTGTTATTGTATGCACTGACATTTATTTCCGTCAGCATAACGCTTGTATGGATGCATTTTGTTCCACTGCTTTCTTGTATTTTCACCTTTCTTTTAAAAAAAATACGGTAGAAATAAAATCAAAAGAAATGGTCAGAAGAAGTTTTGTGTAAACCAAATTTGAGAGCGTAGAGTCTGATAAGTGCATTTACCATCCAGAGCACTGCGTCACCCTGAAGCTGACCAGAGCTCAGAGGTCTGTCAGCTGACATGTGCTATCTCGCCTCTGGGGATGAAAACCAGTCGCTTCTACTCAATTCCAGAGGAGAATAGAAAGCGTCACCTGTGTGATCTGTGAGAGGCTGCAAATAAAATACACTTTTTGTTCTATTGTTCATTATAGTACGTTATACCATGTTCCTGGTGAATCTTTGATTCTGACTGGCTGCAGTGTGTCCATTCATTCCTGATAATGGACATTTACGAAATAGCTCCAGTGAAGCCGTCTGTTCACCGTTCGTAATAAATGTGCTGGCTACATCAGCCTGTACCGAAAATAAGTAACCATAGCAACAGGGACAGGGTCAAAGCCTCCTTTTACACTTTATTGCAACATGTTAACATGTAATTACAGCCATGATGCCAGTGTTTTTGACTTTAATTCTTGGCAGTGCAACATCAACTTTGTGGCTGATAGCTGAGCCAAAGGGTCTTTGAGCTGAGCGGACTACAAATATCTCCCATTGCCACGATTTATATCAGAGTAGTGATATTGCATGTTTCATTGCATAAGAATCTTATGGGATGGCAATGATTGTTCCAGGTGTTGCCATGGAAACTGAATTATAGCTTGTGGGAAAATTTGGATTGTGATTGCAAAACATTAAAATATAAATGAATGGTCTTAATTTCATCTTGGCTAGTGGCCAGACTCCAGGTAGGCCATCCATTACTTCCTGATACTGAGCATCATCCCTTAAATCTTAGATATCGCCTTTTCCTTACTGTGTCTGTAGAAAGTGCTGATTTGTTTTCTGTGTCTGATGAATGTGGACTGTAGCTCAGTTTGTGTTAAATGCTTACCAACGGGAAGGAAGGAAGGCTGCTTTATGTTTGATGTGTCAAAGGCGCAGTCTGTGTCTCAGATGTTCTGCTTTATAGTGGAAGGTCTGAGCAGCAGGATTGTTTGTACTTGGTTTGGCATTGTTCGACATGTATAGCGGTGTATTATATTTGTTTTTTCCCTGTCATTATGCTTTTGTTATTGTTTGTTATGTTTTGTGGTGTCTTGTAAGCCCTTGCAGGCTGGGTACCTTTCGGTGCATAACACTTTGAAAAATAAATTACTACTACTACAATGTCTGCGTTGTTTTTGGCACCTAGCATACAAGAAATTAATTTACCATTACCATATAATTGAAACAATATTAAACAGGGAAGCTTTTTCAGAATTTATTTTAGGATTTTAGAATGTAGAAATGAAGCAGTACACAGCAGAAGTATCTTAAAAATGAATGGCAATGCAGAGCTCACATTTTTAACCTTAACGAGAGTGAGGCTGAGATTATGGTTCTGACATTTTCTCCAAAGATGCATGTAAACGCTTCTGTGGGTTTTTTCTAAGAAGTGTGCTATCAGTAACCAAAGGTCACACAAGATCAAGGTGATTGGTTGATTTAACTACTCAGGAGCTTGAAACATAACAAGTAAATGTTATGCTAAATATCATGACGTAAGTATATGAGTATAAATAAAACAGTCGTGTGAATGTCCCCAAATGACCTTCGTGCACATGTTTCTGTGTAGCTCAATGACGCATTAAGTCAACAGGAATGGCCAAAAACCCCAATTTATAGTCTGTCGTGCGTTTGATTTCTTTCCTCTCACAGCTCAAGGGCAGGACAAAAGTAAAGCTGATGGCCATGACAAAGTAGCCTACATGTAAACACAGTGATGAGCAATGTTACTCAAAATATAATCACAAGTTAAAGTGGTCACGATAAAGCACAACCACCTGAATGCCACCGAAGAGATAGTGTTAACAAGTCATTGTGACCTGTATAATGATATAGAGCTACACTGACATTTACATATATTTTATACTTATTAAACTCGTGACGAGTAAGTTGTAATTTGACTCTTATTGCATTAAAGCAACTAGTTACCATAGTTTTGAGTATACATGAACACATATATGAATGTGTAAATTTCAACTGTACCTTTGAACTAAACATACATTATATATCATTCATATCTACATAACTTTGTTTACATTTATTTACATTATTCATGTTACGTTCAGTATTTGAAAGCAAAAACAGAGCAGACGTAGCCACCTCAGGCTTCCATCACTGCACACACTGTATCTCATTTCCTGGCTCAGTGCCTCACCTGCTCCGTGGTGAGATTCTTGTAAGTTCCCGTGAGAAATTCTGTCATGAAGGGCTCTATGGGCCTCATCATGGAGAAGAAACCGTAGATGCAGAGCAGCATAGTGGGGCCCACCCAATCAGCACAGCAGGGCACAAAATAGCCTGCCCGGCAAGGCCTGTTGCCGCACTCCCCGCTCCAGCAAAAACCCATCGCTCCTCTCCGGTCCCCGGGGACGTCTCGCTGTGTCCGGCGAGAGCACAGTGTAATTTAGGCTGTTTAATCTGCTGAGATATGGACGCCTCAGATAAGGCCAAGGTGAGACTGACTGTGAACACCGAGTCACCTGCTTAGCCGCTGTTGTTTCTCTCCTCAGAAGTTTTCCTGGCTGCAGTGAGACAGGAAAAAACGTGAGGCTGTGACTGAGGATACATTAAGATGAAATATGAGTTGGTGAGCCCCTGGGGCTCCAGCAGGTTATAATAAATACTGTCTCCTCCTCTGTCTTTATACAAAACACCCTCATTCCTGCAGATATTGAGGAAGGGGTGGAAGTCAAGCAGAGGAATATATATGTGAGTGTGTGCTCCATGCTGCCCAACACACACACACACACATACAGTGTGTGCATACTGTGTGCCTGCTTAGCTTCTGCCACCATTAGCCAACAGGGTCCAAAACAATGTGAATAATGCATGTAAGGTTTCAGCACCTTATTGCTCAAAAAAAACAAAAACAAAAAACATCTTTTTACAAAATATAAAATGCATCTTCTTCACGCTGCGAAATAAAAAAAAAATAAGAGTTATGTGTAGACACTTGGACACATCCACAAATATCACTCCGCTCTGGATTAAACTCAATTTTCCAAAGTAGCTCCTCTGATCTGATCATCTTAACATTCAGCGTTTTGTCTTTGTGGTTGTCATAAATAACGAGTTCATAACGTCAAAGTCAGTTTGGAGTTTGCAGGGTGGCTTGGCAGTGAATTCTTAATGCTAAGAAATAAGCAAGGCAATCATTCCCGAGATGAGAATTACTGTAGTCTGTAATTTAAAACATCCAACGGCGAATTATGACTCACCAGTGGGGTGTCAACAGAAAGCTCTGCCTCAGCTCCAACTGTCAGACTGTCTCCATGACTTAATTCTTAACATCAAGGTCAAAGAAAATATTATTCATTTTCATATATTTGGCATTTTAATATTGTCAGATTTACTGTATACGCTGTTCAGTGACTATGGCTGAAGGAAGAAGATACAAAAACACTCAATGCGACCTTTACACTCTCAAAGTAATGTTATAAGTAGTGCAAGTTTTAGTAGTGTTTTTTTTTTTTTTTCTGTTGAGGAATGTACCCGTTGGAGGTACATGTTGTAGGACCAGTAATGGAAAAGGTCAGAGGGTGATCACTTCCGTCTACAAGGCACCAGCATACCTGTCTTTTCATCCATGCGGTTGATGTTGCTGAGGTATGTGAAGCTATGTCTGATTTGGTGGTTCCATTGTGACGGAAAATGTCTGTCTTGATTATGCTCACTGGCATTGTTTATTTCCAGTGAAGGCAGTGCAGCCTTCCTGTGTGTATGAGCCATAGGGACAAGCTTGGGGAGGGATGGTGGGCGTACAAGGAGCAGGGCAAAGATAACTTGGTTCACATTTTTTGTTTCCGTGTGGTGAGGTCTAGGCAAAACAAAGCACAAACAGTTTCTGTTAAATGTGAAACAAACAGACCATGATTGTCCATTAGCCAAGTGCTGTGAGTGCTCATATAGCCATAAAAGAGTGAATAATATAGTTAATAATAGTGAACAGATATGTTTAGTACTAAAATTATTTGACCAGATACTTAAATTAACAGTGTTTCCTGATCAAACATGTAATTTGGGTGGCATTACGTGTCTTTCAAAACATATCTGCAGTTGCAAATTAGTGCACATTTTGTAGGAGGCAGTGTTTTTTAAAAGTCCCCCGTACCAGCTCTGAACTGAGGAGGGCTGAGTATAACCAGGAGCCGTGCCTCACTTGTTCTCAGTGAGACTTCCTGAATAAATAAAAACTGACTGACTAACTAAGAGTGGTTGTAGCATAATTCATCCTTTCTATGCCTCTGCGTTGGCGACAGCTGTTGCCACAGGCATCGTGTCTTCAGGTCGTCCATCTGCCCGTCCCATCCTCCAGAACGCCGTAGCTCAGAACGCCTTGAGGAAATTTCTCCGAATTTTGGCACAAACGTCCACCACTCAAGGGTGAACTGATTATGAATTTGGTGGTCAAAGGTCACAGTGACCCCATGAAACACATTTTTGGCCGTAACTCAAGAATTCAGACATTATGACAAATTTTCACACAAATGTCTCATCGGATAAAATGACAATGTGATGACATTTTATATCCAAAGGGTCACTGTGACATCATAATATTAACAACATTATTCAGCACCATAACTCAGGGACAGGCGGGCAGATTGGTTTGGTCAGATACTGAATTGGTGATCTTGGCTGTCCTCCTTGAAACTTTGCAGCAGCATCCACATTTGAAGCGTTGTCGTCCACCACAGGCTCATTGGTTCTGCTGATACTGAGCTTCAGGTGATTGTTGTTGCTCCATGTGATGAAGCTCTCTCTGTCAGTCCTCTGGAAAAACAGTCTCTGAGTGAAGACATCATGTTCCTCACTGGAAATGATCTGCTTGAATCATACATGTTAATATAGTGAAAAACATATTCAAACACATGATGACGGTGCCTCAGATACTGCACATTAAAAGCCTTAACCAGCTGTTTTACTTTACTCAAATCCACCATCATCTAATCTTTCACTCTGCCAACATTCCAGTCTCCTCAATGACAGTAGTAGTTGCATTATTAATTGTAGCTGCACTGGCAGTAGTCGTATCAGTAGTAGCAGCACTGCTCTTCCTGTCTTTCCGCTACATTTTTTCTGTGCATATAACCAACAAATGTACAAAGTAAACAGAAACTTTATTAAACCAGATATTTTATGTCACAATTTTCTTCCAACAACAGGACATTGGAAGCTTTGTGTCTGGCTCCTCTAATGCTCCTCTTTTGTTTCTCGTACTCTAATTCACCCTTTGCACAGGCAAAGTGTTTATTTTCATAAAGTATGGCTGGAGGACCAAACAGAAAGAAACAACTCCATATCGTGTTGCCTCCTTCATTTTCTACACTGTGGCTTATGAATCAACATATATTTTAAGTATTCCTTTTTTTTTCCTGTCTATTACGTTATAAAGTACAGAGACAATGAGTGTGGGTGGAATATTATTATATGTTTTTAGATACTTAAAGATACAGAATCTATTTTCCTCCTTATATTAAAACAAGACCTCAGCTTATACAGAATAGCTTCATACTTTATGCCAAAAACTCCAGACCAGACCAGACCATAACATTAACACAGCCTGACTGCAATGTGCCGAGATCACCGGATCTTAAACCCTCATCCTACTCTCTGAACTCATTACCCTCTTAATCATCTCTGACCTGCAGTCTTATTCCCGTTAATTTACAGCAGAGAGAGATGGACCTCATCCTCATTTTGAGGAGCCGGACTGCCTCATTTTCTTTTTTTCTCTGTAATATTCCGCAGTCTGCGCTGAGGCTGAAGCGATGATCGAAAGCACATGTCTTCCATTTCACTTCCCTTCCATCTGTAAGTTCACGGAGAGAGATGGTGTAAAGATATGTTAGCTGGAACAGAGTGGGGCCTTGGGAGGCAATGGCAGGTAAATGTCTGAAATTGCCTGCTGTGCTCAGCAGGGCCAAATTGAGCTCAGCGTGTTGAAGGACATCTAGAAGCTCACAGCGCCATATTGCTGTGTGTCACCTGCACCAGCTCAGAAAGAAACCCTTCGCAGAAACTGCGTGCAATGTGATTTTGAGGTGAACTTGGGCTGAGATTGACACTCTGTGGAGTAAGCTCTGAAATGCCCTGGCTGACCCTGCTATGAATGAGGAGTTTCTTCAGAGTTTGGCCTCATAGCCAACCCTTTCCAGAAACCTCACTGTAACAGCCCCGCAAAGAGAGAACATAAGAGCCTCCTCAGGCAAAGGTGAGATTTTAAAAAGTACTTCTCGTAAAGGGAAATCTTTATTCTACATACTTGTTGTCAACGCCATTGTACTTGGGTTATTCAGTATCCTGTCGGTGCCCTTGCTTAATATTTCAATTAACCTATTCATCCTTTCTTCCTCATCACTTCTGAATTGCAGCATCTGACACAGCGAGTGTTCAAAGACAACCCAGATGCATTGATTCCCAACGCTTCACAGACCAAACCCTTCCTCCGACAATCTCCTTTTTTTTTTGTTCCTTGCTGGCAAATCATATGAGGCTGCTGCAGTCAGGAGCCTGACTTTGAAAAAAACAGTGAGTGTGTGTTGGGGGAGGGTGTGTATTGAGGTGTTTGTGAGGCTCAGATAAGCATATGTGTGCAGCGGTTTGGCTGCAAAACAGAACTCCCACTGCGCTGAGCTGATAAGACGTGGAAGTTCGATGCGTTTTTTTTTTTTTTTCCCTCACCATTATGGCTCTTGTTGATTTCACTGGACAATGAGTTGTGCTTAGAATAGGGTGGCGGAAGCAAGTTTCTGGTTTAGACAATGAAGACAAACACAATTTAATCCAACACCTTACACAGTCTGTTTTTCTTTAAAATGCTGAGAATTTACATATGGCACCACTTAATTTGGAGCGTGCAATTTTGACACAGTCGTCAACAAAACTGCAAACTACATTAATCTGTTTGAGTGTTGTGGGGTAAAAATTTGCTGCTGTTGCTGGACCCTTACAATGTCTCCACATCAATGTATTCATAAATATCTAGCATCTGAGTGTTAAATAAGATAAGTAAAGTAATAAAGGTGATTACATTGATTACATAATAATACAGAATCTGCCTTAGTTGAACACCACAGACTACATCTCACTGTATTGTACCAAATAAAACTCAGAGGTACACTGCAGCCATGATAAGTTGCATACCAGTAATGGACTGTCTTAAAAAAATGAGTCCTTATTTATAAGAGTATAAGAGTGCATTTCATTCCAATGTACATGATTGAATTGATATACATCCAAATGAGTGCCGTCTGGTGGTCTGATTGAGAGCGCTAAAACATCATGCTGTAATCATCCAACTGAAGTTTTTAAAAGAAGCCTGTGGGCCAGAGGCACTAAAACACAGTCATAATCAACAACCCCGTATCACTAGATGGAGCTCTTGCGTCATCATACTCCCGCAACACCACTCCTCATCCCTGTGATGCAGGGTGCACATGACACATTTCTGACAATTCTGACAGTCTCAGCCTCTAACTCGTGAGAGGCGCAGGAAGAGCAGCACATGATTGACACGCTGATGGACAGACAAACAGCGAGAACCTCAAAACCAGCTGTCCTTGCCGCACGGCCATCTGCTGCTTCCTGTTTAATTGGATGATGAGCGCTTTGATTGGAATGCAGGCTTGATTGCTAAATATTTTGTCCTCATATGTTGTGAATTATCTTTGGGCTTTTATATACAATAGCAATAGATTGAGCATGATTAGTAATAACACTGGCGGTACAAGCAGTCAATAGATCATCGCAGTGGCTGACAACAGTTTTGATCTATTGACATGCTTGTGGTGAAGATATAACCTCACATAAAGAGCTGTGTTGTTGGCTTACAGCTAAGATGCTTTTACATTTTGTTTGTAGTACTCACCTACTGTAGTGTGGAGAAAAAAAAAAACAGGCTTGATCCTTCCAGCCCCGACCAGAATCTATAATATGATGGACACCTCCGGACGTCTGGACATCGCTGCTGTGATCAATACCAGAAAAGATATGATTCATACAGTAGAACCAATTTGTCACAGGGGCAAGTTCCTGTTTTTCATTGTCGGTCTTTGGCAGCCCAGCTGTATAATAGATATTTTCTTCTGGCATGTATAAAAAGGTGATCTCAGTTTGCACTGAAAACACTGCCATACCAAAGACTCTGACTAATTACTGACTGTGGACAGCTACACACACGAAGGAATATATTAACATTATGTTGCAGTGGCTGTAGGAATCAACCCAAATAATAAGGATAAAAAAAAAAAAAACTCAGGAGAGAGAAACTTGTGGAATTCAAATGTCACTGAATATCAATACATCAAAGGCACTGTGGAGCTCGCAAGGAGCTGCTTCCGATCAACACTTCACATTTGAGTGGACCTATGGCTGTCAGCACTGAACCCAACCCTGTGACATTTAGAAGGGGGAACGAGGAAGGTTTTCACCGCCCCATCGGACATAACAGTAATATCTCCAGGTATGTGTGACAGGGATGGTAGCGGTACCTAGAATTTCTTGCACTCAGAAGTTGACTCTCTGGCCATTCATTTTGTTTACCAGGTAATTACCCATCGTCATGGCGGCGAGAGCCTGCAGCAGCGGGGTTCTCCCGAGGCAAGGAGACACCATGAACAGCGCACGTTTGTGAAACATTAAGGAAGGTGGGTGAGAGAAAGAGTTTGGATTTCAAACCTCACTCATCTTTTTTACACGTGGATTGCCAAAGCATAATTGTAATAAATTATAAACGCAAAAGCATTTCCTTAGGATAGTAGGGACAGCTCTCAGTAAACAGTTACAGCCATGCTAGCAGCTCTGTGAGGCTGTGCTTGAGCACAGTTTGTGATGATGTTTAGCAGGTTTTTCCATGCTCACCATCATAGTTGAGTGTGTTAGCATGCTCACATCTGCTAATTAGCACTACACACAAAGTACAGCTGATGCAAAAAGGAATGTCATTAGGTTTGCAGGCATGCGGTCATAAACCAAACCAAAGTAAAAATGTGGATGATGGCGCTAGATGAAAAACGGTAATCCCTTCAATAGTTGATGAGACGTTTTGGAAAAAAACAAACATGTCAATCTCATGATTGCAGGAGAAAAAAGGAGAGGCTTCATCCTCTTTGGATCAAGAATGTCTGTGCAGATTTTAATGCCAATCCATTTTACAGCTGCCAAGATATTTTAGTTATGACCAAAGTGACCTAGCTGACAAATCTACCAACCAGCACTGCTAACCTAAAAAAAAACAAACAAAAAAACAAAATGTTTCCATGCATATTATCCTCATTCTCTCTGACATGTGTCATGCAAGAGAATTTTTTTTATCCAATTACCAAGTTCTCAGCAGGCTTGAACAGAAACCTTCTTTCTCGTTTCTTTCTTCTTCTTTCCTGCGGTGAAATTGACACGATAAGTTCCCGTCGTCCCGTCAATGCCAGAACGTCATTGGGGTTCAGCGTACTTGTAGGTCAAAGCTTTAGTTGAAATTTGGCTGTAAAACCTGAGGGGAAAACAATGGAACGACAGTGCATTGAAAATAACGGCCTTTCCGTGTGCAATGTCACAGGATGGTTCATCTATTTTACAAGCTACCAAAGTTCCAGAGGATGAGAGTGGTAAGACGGGCGGAGACGTGAAGGAAGAGACATGTTCAGCAGTTCTTAGAGCAATTTCTACTGGTCCTGTGGAGGTCACGGATGACTTAATACGACTTTATTAAGTCCTAAACAGATAAATGAATTGGAAAAAAACAACTCAATATGGCAATATTCACGCCAGTTACAACATATCTATTAGAAGCCATGCATTAAAACTCATTAGGGCTCGTTTGGAAAGGACGGGAGGTCTTTGGCACCAATCAATCAAGGTCATTGCTAAGATGGTGCCATGCCATAGCTGGAGGGCTCTTAGACTGATGAGTGTCAGCGCCTTCTGAGCGCTGGAGGGCTTATGTTCCCCTCACTGGGCTCCCCTCCTTCGCCTCCTCGCAGACGAGTCCTGTTCTGACAGAGAGAGCTGCAGGAGGAGGAAGAAATAAAAGCTGACATATCAGCATCCTCTCCACATCTTGTCAGAGTTGTCCTCTTTTGCTCCAAACCAATATCCAGAACCTCTTGTTCTCCTTTTCTCCCCCTCTTTCTCTGTCTAGTTCTCATTCCTGTCGGCTGCTTGGGCTAGCTGTGAAGAGACTGCCTTTCATTAGCTCCCTGTGTGGAGGTGTGCATGTGTGCAAGCACGCGTGAATGTGGGTGCATGAAATACTTTCTACTTTCAGTACTCCTTTACCGCTACCTCTTTCTCTGTAGCGCCAGTCTTCCTGTTTTGTTTTTTTTTGTCTTTCCAGCCTTTACCGTCTTAATTTCCCCCCTTCATTCTGTCTGCATCTTGCTTAAAGTAATAGATCCAGATTTATGGGGGTAGTCATGGCAGAGGACAAGGAGGAGAAGGAGGAAGAGGAGTATTAGGAGGAGGAGGAGGAGGAGATTATCTCAACAGTTATTTGGTGTGCTGCTTTTTTGGTTGCGAGCGTCACTCAGCTTTCCGTTTGACAGCTCTTATCCAGATCCTTCAGGGTGCTTCCTTCCGCAATCAACTAATCATATTCTTTACAGCGCTTTCTTTTGTGGGACTCTCTATTTTTGGCTCACATCCGAACAGGAAACAGTGCTTAGTGCTCGTCATTTGGGCAGAGATCTGAGAGCCGGAAAGGCTCAGGCAGGATTTGAATCCTGGTAATAATTGACATAATTGGTTGAGAAAGCAAACATTTAGGGCTCTTGACCTCCATCATGCCAGCAAGATAGATAGATAGAGGCGGACAAGGCAATCAGTTTGGTCCTTACATATGAGAAAAGGTCACAAACAGATGCTAATAGCATTGGATATCTGCAGAAATGCAAGTTTTTACTTTTAACCCCCAGGCAGTGTTCCCAGGAAATGTGCCGCTTTGTGTTTTCTATTAATTGGCAGCGCAATTTGCAGTCATTCCTATTAAGCCTTATATGTTAATGGGAAACATTAAAGAAGAAAGAGAAAGAAAAGTCGGGGGGGAGATAATCAACCAATGCTTGATTTAAGCATTAATTATTGTAATGAAAGCGGGAAATCCACTTTGAGGTCAAACCGAGCTACCTGCAGATACGTTTGGTATTGGAAGTCATACTGAATGTTATTAAAACGTCTATCTGAGAGAGGTGGAGTGCCAAATGCTGCTTTTTACTGACCTTGCCGATTGAGTTACCCTTATGCTGGTGCGCCCTCTTAACGAGATCGCCTCATTATGAATTTGTACTATATTGCTGGGCGTGTGAAAATAGCAGTCAACTCATTCTCTGTGAATTGTAGTTAGCAATCAACACACACACACACACACAAACATAAATATACATAATTTATTAGATGGTGTTCAATTATAGCAATGTTTCCTGTCTAAGACTGCATTTTAGTAACTTCAAACTCGCAGAAACATTTATTTATTTTATTCTATTTAGCTGACAGTTAACCAGCTGGTCGGCTGGAATAGTTAGCTGTTTAATCCCACCTGTGAATAACTCGAGCTCCATGTTACTCCATGACCCTGCATGTTATTCTGTGTCCTGATCTGAGTCATGTAACACATCGAGTATTAAAGTCACAGAGCGTTGCAGTGAGTTTTGACAGGCTGGTCAACTGGACCCAGAAAAGAGTGTCAGCTATTGCTAGTTAGACCTCCACCTTTTTAAAATATGCAACAAACACACCACTGAGTGTGTAGCAGATCCAGTCAGTCTGCTGTGGTTTTGGGGTTTTATTTTGAAAGTTTCTCTTCCTCATGTGTCACGTGTGGAGCGTTCCAGCCCTTTGCAATGTTTTCCCAAAGTTTTTGGCCCTTTGGATTTTAGGCTTGTTCACCTGTTTGGTCTTCCTTTTCTGGTTTTGACCCTTGCCTGTCTCACCTCGCTGCAAGCCTTATGTACGATGCCTTTTTTTGGAATAAATCATATGAAACTGCTCCAGCTCCGTAGTCTACATTTGGGTCCCCCTCTTGTTTCTGTGTACCCTGCTTGACACATTCAGCAGGTGTTGAACACCCTTACACACCCAATGGGAATCCTTGCTAATGTTAGCAAGCTCGGCTAAATGGCTTTTACTCTCAGAGCTCGATATAAACCCGGCAGCCCAATGGCTCCTGTGAAATGTTGAAAGCTCAACAGCCAGAGTTGTTTGAAAATGGGGATAAAAACACAAACGGCATTTCACCGTTTGGATATGCGATTATGATGTGCTCCAGTCAGTAGAGCGCCGCAGAAGCTGACAGCGCCTCCCTCAGCTTTGCCACCTCTCAAATGTCACCTTTACTGCAATTAAAGCTCAGTTCTTTCCAGACAGAGAAGAGATGCTAAGTCACAGTTTAATGCGTGTGTGGCTGCATACCTCCACAGCTCCATTGAAGTCTCACTTTAAAAATCCACTTTCTCTGGCATTTTTTTTTTTGACTTGGGAACATGAGCACAAGTCAACACTGAGGTGCTCCTGTGGCAGAGAGAGAAAGTCGGTATGAACTTTGCGAACTTGTAAAATGTTGGTTTGAACTGGTGCACCACTTACAGTGGTGCTAACAGCTCTGAACCAGAATACAGACCCGTGCCCTGTGCTCTTCCTCAGCCACATTTTCCATCTTTTCTAATTAATTCTCTGAGGAGCTTCACACCTGCGGGCTCTCTCTCTCTCTCTCTGTCTCTCTCTCTCGTTTCTGGCTACAGGAGACAGTAATAGATGATCGCCTACACAGAGAGAACTGTCCCAGGTCACGGGGATGGAGGAAGGTATAGGAAGTCTGAAGTTCACTGTATGGCCACTTTCACAGTAGGTTTGTTTGTTGGAGTCCACAGTTCGATTGTCACTCCTACCTGTAACCCTGCAGGTCTGCTCTCTGACTCTTCTTTACTTTCGCTCTGATCTGGTGGTCTGCTTGGCTCCTTTGGTCGGCAAAGGGCAGCTGTGCACCGCTGTCGCCTAGGAATGACATTGGTGCCTGTTTTGGCAGGTGGAGCCACAGAGCTGTTGGCAGGTGCACGCCGCCCTTGCCCAAAAGTGAATAACCAGCATGAACCAAACTTTTTTCTCACATGAAACCACACCTCAGTGAAGAGGTGTGTGTGAAAAGAACTGGTTTTACAAAGCACTGTCCAACCACTTCTGAAGACAAGTGTTCAGAATGGCTACTCTTAAATGTGGGGCAAAAAGCCTGACTGGATGAGAAAATCATAGGGATCGGGATGCACACTTTTTAGGACAGCGTCTGTGTCCAAAAAGCGTTTGTACCAATGGAAATTGACAGAAGTGGTTGTTTAAAGAATGAGAAGACAGAGCTTGAGACAGAAAGCTAACAAAGCCAAATTCTGACAGCGGAGAAGTGTGGCAGGAGGAATTTTCAGACACTGTCTGACAATCCTGTAAGTGCTTTGTTTAAAGCACACTGAAGCCTTTAATCAGATCAAATCAGATCAACAAGGAAGAAAAGACAGAAAGGGAATCAGTGGAACTACCTCATTTCCACTCCCCTCCCTGGAAAAAAAGGTATGGCTTCATACTTCGTCTCCTGTTTTCTTGCTCAGAATGCTTCTATTTCTAATAATGAAAATCCTGTTATGAAATGCATGTATGCCCATGTCTGCGAAAATGTGTCCAAGTATTTCTTGCACTTCACTGGTCTAATTAATTTGTTAGATCCCAACTATTCTAAGCTCATTCGTTCATGTGTTTACTTCTCTCTGTGTGTATGCACTTAATTACGTACTGGTAATGTAATATTAATCTGAGATTTATATAGGTTGTGTGTGACCATTCAGCCTTGGGAAAATTAGCCACTTTCTTTTTATGTTATTGCTAATTACCCGTTTCGCAAATGATGTGTGACCTGTCATCACAGTTATCTCTATATATATATATATATATATACACAAAACTGTTCACACCCTCTGCTTCATCTGCAGAAGACCGTTTGTGATTGAAACGTTGTCAAGTCCATGAAGAATTAAAGAAGGAGAGGCAGCAAGACAACAGCGTGCGGGTACTTTTCACTTCTGTTTATGAAATGCAGACATGACTTCATCTCCCACGGGAGTTTGGATGTAGTGTACCGCAGCTCGCCTGGAACCGATCCTCCGCCATCTTGTTCCAGAAAAAAGCGTTTATATTAACCAGTGTTTTAGGAAAAAACTCTTCCAGATTCAGATGCAACTGCCAGCCAGAGAGCGCCCTAAATTTCATCCCCTTAAACCGTTGGATAAGGATGCCACCTTGGCTGCTCTCACTTGGCGCCCAGTTGCTTCTGATTGGAGGCCTTCGAGCTGAGCCAATGAAGCAGAGCGTCTCGTTTGATCTGCCAGGGCTCCGTTCCCTCATCCAGACTGAACAGTGTGAAACATAAAAGGCAAAGCCAAAAAAGACATCTATAATTAGCGAGTCAGTTAGGCTTCACCTCTCCGCAGCATCGCTCTCAGCTGGCCGAGACCCCCAGTATAAACACATACAGTCACTCACACCCACTGCGCACCCCCCCCCCCACTTTAAGATTCATCTAGGCTCATGGCTTTGGTTTGTAATTGCCTCACAAGCCTGGTTACTGAGAGCCAGCCTATTAGGAAAGCATCGGAGCGGAACATAACATTTTCAGTTTCAATTAGGTCGATGAGGGCATGCATAATGCACGGGGGAGGTTTGGTCCCCTCGGAGTGGTGAACTGATGAACTCGTAGGGGGGAAATGACGCAGCAGTGGTCGCGCTGTTTGTGCTGCACATGGCTGTAAGATTTGTCAGCCTTAAGTGAATTAGTGTGTGCTCATTGGAATGAGGAGATAAGTTAGAAGTGAACATTTGGGAATGTGTGTGTGTGTGTGTGTGAGTCGGTAAGCCGTAAAAGGGAGGAAATTGCACCAGGCTGAACTAACCGAATTACATTCAAACTCATGAGGCTACAATTACCTGCTGTGGATTTTAGCTAAGCGAGGTGCAGCAGTCCCCGCAGACCGGGACCTTTTGTTCTGTGATGTGTCTCTGCCGTGTTGTAATCTGCTGCTGACCAGCTCAGCATAAAGTTTAGAAGTCATTTGATCTTATATGATCTTGTTCTCTTATTTGTTATGTAATCATCCCGACCTACTCTCTGGGAATACATTTGCATTGAGCGATTCTGCGCTGCATGAATTACATTCCATGCAGGGAGTTTTGTGCGTGTGAGAAGTAAGGGTGGTTGCACTGGAGCAAACTCAGTGTCAACTGAGCATGTACACCGGGGGTCACCAACCCGGTGCCCTCGGGCACCAGGTCGCCCGCAGCATCCACATCAGTCGCCCGTAAGCCAGTTCTAAAAATAGCACTAATCACGAATTAGTCTAAAATTTTATTTAATTGTGTTGCTATTCTTTTTGAATTACATTTACAGCGATGTAAATTCTTAAACAAATACATAAAAACGTAAAAAAAATGTATATCATAAAAAAAGTTTAATATACATACTCTGAAGTAGTATATGTCGAAGGTCAGTCTAGTGCGCATGACAAACCAGCTTTGCTGAGATGAGCTCGTGAGTGCTGCAAAGATGAGGAGACCAACGCGTTTTCTACCCACAAAAACAGCAGAAAAAAGGAAGAAAACTTATCATTTTCACAGTGAATTGGAGGAAGAGTTCTTTTTTACTACCGTGAAAGAAAACTGTGTGTGTCTCATTTGCGGTGCGACTGTGGCGACGGCTAAGCGGCACAACGTGGAGAGACACTAATAATATAAAATTAAAGGTACACTGTGTAACTTATTACAGAAGTGTATTATCAAAGTGGTAGCCCTTTGCATTACTCAGTGCCCTTGAAGTAGCTCTTAGTTTCAAAAAGGTTGGTGACCCCTGCTGTACATTATGCCACATCCTGCTTAGAGGCTTACTGAAAGACCACACAGGCTGCAGAAAGTGATAACTAACAGCGCTTTTAGACGTCTGTCGAAGGCCCGAGCTCACATAAAAAACAAGACAATCAGCAGTGCCTCAGAGTCAATTCGATCCGTGCTTCGATCCCCCACTGATGTGCATTTGAATGGTGCTATGTTAGCTTAGCATGACATTACACTCAGTAATGACTACAAATGTGACTACAAATCTTTGTACTGAACTAAATTCAGTGTTTTGAATCAGCACAGTTTTCATTTTTGCAGGTCAACAAACTCTTTGCCTTAAGCTTAAGAGTTTTAAACACCTGACTTTACCCCAATAATCCACACCTTTATCCCTCAACCAGTTTCAGTTGCCTCTCTTTAGTGTCTGGCTCTAACCATACCTTTATAATAATGTAGTTATATTGTGCCGATATGTGATTAATCAATGGGGGAACAAAGGCATTGAAAGCTGAATCTAAATCTGATTTTTGAACACAGTAGTTCAGTATGAATGCTGTCTCCCTCATACATCCATCTCCATGGGCAAACATCTTATCTTTTCTCTGCAGAGTGCACCCTCTTTGGTTCCTGTATTAATGAATGCATCCCTGAAATTAAAAGTGCTTGCATAAAGTTTTATAGACTTGCGAGGCAGATGCTCTGATTAAATCCGAGTGTCTAACGGCCCTCGGTGCTCAGAAGGTTTCTGCCTCCCCCTCTTGACATCGTGCACCCTCAGGCTTCCAACCTTCATATCTCTGCCATCTCCTCCGTCTGCCAGTTAACTAACTCTGCAGTCTCTGAACTCTCCGGCTTTCTTTCACCTTCCAGTACCTCCTAGCCAAAAGTCTCGCGGAGCATTTCATTGACTGTCTCCCTCACTCAGGCGTTCGTTCTCCCTCCTTACAAACATGATGTATCAGCCTGCAGCGGTGTTGTAAGCCAGTAGAAAACAAGTCAAAGTTGAGCCAGTGCACATAGTGGGTCATTTGTTACCTGAATCATATATATTCCTAACTTTTCTATATAATTCTTGATATGGTTTCAAGATGTTTCCAGATTCAGGGCTGTGATTTTTCCGGATTAATGTGGAATTATGGCTTTCCTGACCTGGAAATGCAACAGACGTGCAGATCACGTGCAGCCAAATTGTTTATCTCAGTTTCTGGCAAATCGTTGTGAAGTTAGCTACTGGCTGAGACGCATCACTCCCTCCTTCCCCATGCCAGCAGTACCTGCGAGCAGTGAATCACACCAGCAGCAGTGGGGGGAGGACAGAGGCCAGGAGGAAGGACTGATTCTGACTGATGTCTGTGATCTTCACATTCACTTCAATCACTGTTTTAATGTCAGGAGTATTATTTATTTTACCGACATACAGTCGATAAAGTGAATTTGCCACTTTAAACTTTAGTGTTGCTGCCCTGAAAACAGTATTTAGTTACATTTAAAATAGAAATAAATTCTAATATCTATCCTGGATGGACGGACGCATCGCCTGGAAGTCGAATTCTCAGAGTTAAAGAGCATGCATCCAGCTCAGCCTTTAACCAGCGCTGACAACAGTTTACTTCAAACTGATTTTCTAATGCAGAGGAGACACTAACAAAAAGAGTTTAAATCATCAGCTGAGGTCAGGATGTTCATTTTTACTTTTGCACTACCCCAAACTGTCCTTTTTCTCATTTATTCCTGTTTATTGTTCTGAATTTATTCCTTTTAAAAAACGCTGATAAAAAAACCCAATTCTTGAGCAGTCAAAGGGGCCAGAACACTGTTTGAAAATACAAATAATGAAGCACAGCTAAATCTAACCACTGTATTGCTTGTCTTGTTTTTCTATAGTAAGCATCCAAACTGCTAAAGGGATGTTACAAACAATGCTGCTCCTTTGTATACATGATCAGCTGACCATCCATGGAGTGTATACAAAAAAAGAAATATGACAAATCCAAATAAAATGTTCAGCTAAGAACTTTCTTTCTCTCCTATGGCTGGCTTTCTAGTTTAAAAAAATAATTTGTTTTCTGGACAAAATTGTCCTGTGGGATCCACTGTCTTTGACCGATGTGTTTTTCTCCTTTACTTTTCATTTGCTTTTCATATTTGTAGATGTAGCTACTTGCCAACCCTCCAGATGTCCCCTTAACCCCTCTCCTCCTGACTCCACATTTTAGCAACAAAATTACCCCGTAAATTCACCAGAGTGCAGGAAAACAGTCTCTGAAATTAACAGCTTTCTGGGGAAGATCCCCAGATACCCTGGTTAGGGTTTGGTCTCGGCATGTCGGGATGTTGGCAAGTATTATCAACGCCGTCATCTATAATTGCAGCCAAATTCACAAGCTGTTGAATGTTTTAAACAAAAGTCCTGGGCGTTGAGGAGTGCTGACCCTGACCTCTGTGGTGTGCAATGTCACACATACCTACTCACAACATACACACTACATTGAAAAGTTGGCAGCCCTGCTTAACATACACTGTGCTTACAGTAATATAATTGTACAATGTATCACTGTTTCTGGCTGTGGGTTTGAGTCTTATTTTAAGTGTTTAAATGACACTAAAATCATTTCATGTTGACATGAAATCGCAATGAAAATGACATGTGTCGTCTGTACTTGTGTTTGGGAGGACATTCTTTATCACTTCTGTGTTTTGAACAGAGATGTTGTGTTTAAGTGTAACAGTAATGTGCTTAGTGGGTCATTATGTGACTTCCAAAAAAAATAGAGGTGTGTTTGCATGAATACTCATAAGGGCTGCTTTGTAATGTCACTTTATGCAGAGAGTTAGCTACGGCTGTTCATTTACACCCAGTTTTTACATCTGAAAATGTTGTTTTGTTGGTTATAATAACATTGAAGAAAAAAGTAAATCCCCAAAAGAGGTAAAATAACATCAGTTAGTTAAGTCTAGCCTTAGTCTAGTCTTTTAAATTGCATATGTTTTACTACATTTAAAATTTTAGGAGCCATTGTGTTGTCTGTTTTACTACTGATTACCATTTTACAGCATGTAAGTAGCCATGCTATCCTCATGAAATAGGCTTTTTGCTTCTTAAAATGATGCCATTCCTTCCCAAACCTGATGTTGAGGTGGGATGTTAACAAACAAAAGTGAAGTATCATTCAAATCTAATATCAGTTAAGGAGAGAAATGCTACTTGATTTAAAAAGCGGGTCACACTCGATTCTTCTTCTCCTGGCTTCACCCAGAAAAACATGAACGGGGGTCGCTCAGTTGTATGTAATACTGTACATTTACGCTGGTCTGTTTCCGACCCGCCTCCTGACAGGAGTTGAATCCACTTCCTTAATGCGCAGGTCTGCATAATGCATAGCTGAGATTTGGACGGTGTGTGTGTCAGCTCCTCTGTGACCTAGAGTTACCTATAACATCCTGCACGTTGGTTCACAGAGACGTTCAAGTGTATCTTCAGAGAAGACGAAATTCCAGCCTCGGTGACAAGAGGTAACTTTTTTTTATTGTTTCCATTTTATGTTCACCTGTTCATCAGTTGTTCCAGAAAGTTAACCTGTCTGTTAAATGGTGCCTTTAATAACTCTTGCTGTGTCCTCACATCATTTTGTGCATAACGTCGAGCTTTCTTTAAATTGATGTTCGGCTTCACCACCTCCTGCATTGCATATGTCTTAAATGTGCACTGGGCTGTTTTTCTGTCTGCCTCCGTGACACAAACAACCCCTCACTTTAGGTTGTATCGTGAAGTGTGACCGTCCACGGGCAGCAATTGACTCGGCCAGACAATGACAACGGGGCGGCAGTTCTACTCAGCAGTAACGACAAGCTCTTTGTGTGTGTATTTATGTGATCGGTCAGGCCAGAGAGGCCAAGTGTGGCCAAACGAGACAGGACAGAACAAACCATTTTCTCCAACCCCCTCTGGTTAAACTCCCTATTTTCACACCAGTCGCCCTGGAATTGCTCTGTCTCTCTCTATGAGCGACATCCTGATGGCACAGTGGGCAGCAAACCCAGCAAGCAAATAGGAGGAAGCCGGGGGCGAGGCAGGAGCGGGGAGGCGTGGGGGAACAAATTAAACACGAGGCCACAGAGAAGCGGCTGATAAAATCTCGAACGCTCTGTTCGGGTTTGTTTAGTTTAGTTCGGGGTTGACCTGTGGACACGCCTCTCCTGAGCAGTCGGGATCATGTTGACATCCATCTTGTTTATGTTCATCCGCCGTTGTTTACCCAAGTCAAACACGGAAGAAGCTGGGTCGAACGTTGTTGTCTTGTCGGCGCTTGATGGTGTACATGACCCTCCCTTGACCCTCCTCTGAGCCTGACTGGCAACAGGCTGCGATTTAGCTCAGCAAGTCGAGCAGCTCTCAGATTCCCCTCAGGTCCTGTTCACTACTGAGGGATCACAGGGTCAAAGAACCTGGCTTTACTTTAGTTCAGACTGAATGTCCCACGGGCTAAATTTAAAAACACGTTGTCTGGTGTATTAGGCTGATTGCTAAGTTGGCTGGCCAGCTACTATGACACAGATTTTATACTCTATGATTTCTTAACGTATCCCGCTGCATGGCAAAATAAATTATTGATTGCTGTATATGTTGCTGTATGCAGACTCCTTAATGTGCCCACACTGTGAATAAATGTCCCTATAACAAAATTAATCAATCCTTCAATAACAAAGGGCTTAGGAGACAGTTTAGAATTGATATAAGCAAAAACAGGTAGACATCTAAACTCTGATCACTCATTGTCATTGATAATGGATCCTATTTCCCCACGTTTGTGTGTCTAACTGACTGATTGAGACAACAGTTTTCAAGTTTCTCCAGTATTGAGCGAGAGCACTGCAGCTGGCTGCCATGAAACAGGCTGCAATGTAATCCCTCTGGGCGTTTGCACAATGTACGTCTGCTAAAAGTGTTTGTCTTTGCCACTGACAGGCTCGGATTGTTATAGTAAGTGTCTGACAACATTCCGGAGAGGACCTCTACAGAGATACCCTCTTGTTTAAAAGAAGTAAAACACGCTTAATTCAAACTCGACAAAAGCAAAATAAAACTCGGCAAATCCTTCTTAGATCATATTTCCACGCATCACCAACTCTGGTTTGGTTGAAATGATTAATTAATTCACAGAAGCAGGAGACGAGTGAGAGAGAGAGGCTGGACATCAGAGAAGCAGTGAAAACAGCCTGTAGAGCCAGAATATTTTCACATCCAACTGGGGAATTATTTCCACCGGACATCATGACCGGAGTGATTTAAATATGCTGGATTTCAACAGATTCCTCCCAGTTAAAAAACTAACAACCACCAAAAATTGTTATTTTTGTGACTCCTGCACATCTTGCCGTCATTTTTTCACAACTGATTATTAATTTTCACAAATGTGCAGATTTTTTTTTTACAATTAAAATTTAGAATATTCGTTGACAGCCCCGCCACAAATATAACACAGTACTGTTTAGAATAATGCCCGGTACTAGTAGGTGGCGGGTCATCCTGGAAGGATGTGGACATCTCTCCTCTTTGGTCCTCCCCTATTTGGAATCTGGATGCAGGGGGTTGCTCCCATTCAGCCCCAAGAGCATCAGTGAGGTCAGTCACTATTGTTGGATCGGCCCAGCTCAAACAACCAGACTGGCCCAAAACTCTTGTCACAAAGTTGGAAACAAAAGATTTGGAACAAGGGGGTCTAGCCCAAGCCATGAAAAACAGCCCCAGACTAGAAGTACACAGAAGTATATGGACAGGGGTGCCCACATTGGTGATATAGCATACTGGTACTCAGTTTTCAAGTGATTCTCTTCACTCCACCGTTACTCACCAGTCAACAGGGGCTGTTCAGTCCTGTAAAATATGGTCACGTTATACTGTAAGCCCCTTTTAGAAATATTCGGACACACTCAGTTATTTAAAATAAAAATCCTCTTCTCATCATTGATCAAGATCATGCAATGTGATCGATGATTTTCTTAAAAACACTACAAATGATTCCAGATGTGTAGCACTTTGTTTAAGTGCAGTAAATACACGGGCTCTGAACTTTAGCGCAACCTCGTGTGTTGACATTAATTTAAAAGGTATACCAGCTGACTGCCTTATCACCAAGATTATGCACTCTCTACACAATTTACAAGTGACTGCACCAGCTCTAGACAGGTATAAAAGATTCAGTAATCTGCTGGACTACCAAGATTAAGAGGCTGCATCCAGTGAGTTTAAGAACACAGGAGCCCTCATAAATAATAGCTGTCCAACAGTCAATGGATCTTCATGCAGGCTGACTTGAGAGAGAGATAGTCTCTGCTTCTTATCCCTTTATCACAGCCGAAGAAAACACACCCCAAGAAACTTGGTCCATGGCTGTTTTTTTGCAAAAGAAAATTAATTACTCTTCACGGTACTGTACGCATGCACACACTCACGCCTTTAAAAACACCACAAAGTCCCACGCCGAGCCTCGATTTCAAACTCTTTGTTTCTTGCTTCCACGCTTTAATTCCTCATGCATGTGCTGTCTCACACAGACGGCAACACACGCAAAACATGCACACGTTAAATCATTGATATCATATTTGCATATCCCATGTAGAAATCATCCACAACTCCCCTAATAAGATTGCAAAGACAATTTAACTGCCTCATAAAGCCTTACTGACCAGCATGGGTATTTTACTCTTGTATTAGATATTACATCTGGTGAGCTTCCATAGAGTTTCCATAGCAATGCATATTTTACTCATGAACATTTAGACATGCCTTCGGATTGTATATGCAAAGAGGGAACAGGAGTCTGATTATATGCAATAACACAATGAAATGAGTAATTGATTCCTGGCTCTTGGGTGAGAGAAGGAAGCGGTTGCCAGGACGACCAGTAAAGCACTGCTCTCCCCTTTTCTCTTTCTCTCACACACACACTCACAAAGTGACTGCGATAAGGCTGTATAATTTGCCGTGACCTCTCTGTTCCTAGATGCTGCCTCCACAGGGACAGCCTTTAATTGTTTAACTTCCTCTTTCTTCTCACCTGGACACATGCACACACACACACACACCCGACATGAACACAGAAGATGCACGCACATTCTTTGTACCGTCTTCTTTCATTACCAGCGTCAGCACTTCCTAAAGCCTCTCAAAGTCTGCACTCACCGTCAGTATGTGATATGTTGGTAAGCATTTTAATCACAGATCTCATATTTTCATAATTACAGGGTAATTAGCTGGCAGCAGAATACAGTGTGAAATTATGGGCTGCTAAACTGTAAAGTGGATGGAAGCTGGGCACTGCTATCTGTCATTTTTCAGGGTCTATTTTTGTCAAGATTCGAGCGGATCCACTGGTTTCAGCGGTACTGTAGAGATTCACCCTGGATCAATGGTAAGTGTATTGGCACAGGAACAAAAGCATGCTAAATACATTACAGTTGTTTAAGGGAAGGGGTTTGGGGATTTAAACCGCAGCGAATGAATAACAAAATCTGGCTGGGAAGTTTAGATTAATATAGCTCCCTGCCTTTGGCCCAACACACAGGCTGCGAACACAGGGGCTCAAAAGTCACAGTTGCAGTTATTCTAGGAATGCAGTAATTCTCGCATCCTCTTCACAGTGCAATTATGTTGGCGGTTAGCGTGCTATTAATTAGTGAGCATAAAGGAAAAAAAAAAAAACGTATTGAGAAGTAGTGTGAGGTAGGTTTTTGTCTCGCGGTGAATGCTCGGCTTTCATCTGATGGGTTTAAAACGCTGAATGGATCCAGATGACTGGCCCTACACGGAGCAACAATTCCTCCATTCACATTTTACTCAATTAAAAAGTCTTCCTCAAAGCTCCAGTTTCCTTTGATGCTGAAAAGAACAACAACATAAAACTGGTGTGGCTGCATTTGTGAGCTGCTCCTACCCCCCGTCCGAAAAAATAAATAAATAAACAGATGAGAAAGCAGGCTTTAATTCAGACAAAAGCAGACAGGGACCTAACATATATCCATATGTATGCAGGGGGGTGCGATGGCTCAGGCTCAGGGGTGTTTCTCTTTCTTTCTCTCTGTCCTTATCTTCCTATCTCCCTCCGTTGCTCTGTTCATTAATCAGCCCTTTATTAAACAAAAGCAGCTTCCAGCACTGCCTAAAAGGTGCATAGATAATCTTGACACGAAGACAGAGTATTTACCCTCCTTACCCTCTACCTCTGCGCACCATTCTGCATGATAATGCAGGGAAAAACTCTCGCCGTGTATAAAGACTGGTTGAAAATACCAACCTTTGGAAATATAACATGCAATTCTGTCTAATGGTCTTTGAGCTTTTGTGCCTCAGAAAGCCAAACATCTGCTGCCAAGTACAGTCTGTGCGGATAGAGATGACGTGCACGGACAGAATGAATGGTGAGGTGAATTACCACTGCGGAGAGAGTCTGGAATTTAATTACCGCTGTTCGACACTGACGTTTTTAAGGACACGGGCAATTTCGAGGACCATTGTCTAACTACTCGCAGGAAAAGCGATAGAGCCGAGTCGAGCAATCAAACATCCCACAGCAGAGAAAACTGGGCCAGGATGTACTTTCTTTGAACAACAGACAATTTAGAAGTTATAGTTTACTAGTCTATGACAGAGGCAAAGGCACTGGGAGGGGAAAAAAGAATAGTGTGTAAAGGTTCGATGTGTATAACAATGACAATAAGGCGTCGAGCTGGAAAGGAGCCCTTAATAGGTACCCGCCTGCCCTAGGGACCACACTCGCGTCTTATTGGTCATCCATTCACAAGACAGCGGCGCATTCTCCTCACCGCCAATCAGCCAATTACAGGCTCCATAACAGGAGGCCTGCTGGCAGCAAGGCAGTCTTTACAAGCCCTGCATCTCAGGCAGGGGAGACGACCCTGTCACAGAATCATAACTATGATGAATACGGCCGTCGGTTTATGGCAACGCCACTGTTTCTGGTAATGTGAGGTGGGTGCAAAATGGCCATTCACGGGCACTAGACAGCGTGACCCTGTTTGAGGCTTCGGAAAACGGTGTAAAATACTGTAAGATGATGAGAAGGGCAGGGTGGGAAGTGTTAAGCCAGACGCGGTGAACATTTATTAGTGTTAGAGGGAAGGGGCAGCACTAATGTTGCTTCTCACCGGCTGCTAATGAAGCCAGTTATGAGGGAGACACTAGTTTGGAGCTGAGCAGAAGGGCAGGGAGAGGGGATATTTTGCTACCTCTGCTTTAATATTCAGCTCTTTTATAGAGTAGTGCCAGTCCATTTTATCCCACAATTATTAATCTGTCCATTTGAACGAGGTCTAAGCAGATTCGGATCAGCATGAGCTGCCTGCCTGTCTGGCTTTGGTCCATGTCTCTTTGATTGCTACTGAGCACCAATGACTCTACAGCACATTATCTACCCAGCCGATGATGCTGATCATTTAGTGACTCTATGCATTTTAATGTCTGAATTGCAGCCGATCCCAACATTATGGCATTTAGCTAGCGACTGCGAGCGGCGATAATGACACAACCCGAAAGCATGCGTTCGTGTGCATGTGTGCCAGCCTCTCACGCTTGATCTGCACTCAGTGTTATTGGGCACATCAGCGAGAACTGAGTGGGACATGCAACTGTTCTGTACACACACGTGGCATCAAAGGCAGGACTCAGAGGCAGCAAGCCATTGTTTGCTTGGTCAGAAGTTTGGCAACAGGTAATAGTCGGCAAGGGCGAACAAAGCAAGCAAGGGGCAGGAAGTCGGAACCAGGAGCACAGGCTGAAAGGCTAAAAAACTGCACAAAGCACGAGATGACTGGAGATGGATGGCTGGTTGTATGCAGGAGAGCTAATGAGGGAATGGGGAACAGGGGACTTGGAATGACAGGAACACACTGAGGGCATCTACAAGGCAGATGGGGAATGGCAGGTGTCTGAAATGACAGGAGAGGCTAGTGACTGGAATAAAAGAGAAAATGTGCAAAAATGTCTGAGCAGAGAAAGGCGTAACAGGGACTGACTTTTGCCTCCAGCACAACCTGAAATTCCTGAAGGCGTGGATTCTAAAAAATATTGCATAATATTTCAAAGGCATTATAAAGTTGACTGCACAGAAACACTCAGTAGGCCTCATCCATAAGGTGTCTTAGCTTGAGATATGTGCAGGGTTAAGTCCTAAAAGAGTTCCTGTTGACATGCACTTAAATACTCAGGTTGCTTGATTGGACTAAACTGCAAACTGTCTGTCGCTAACCTAATGACCAATCAAATCACTGGAGAAAACTCATTATCAAGTCTTTATTGTACAGGAGCCTAATGTGGACAAAAGCTCTGCATTCATATTCATGAGCCCAAAGCAACATGTTCACGGCACCAGTGACAGATAATTATAGAGGGAAGGCTCCTTCCATAATTATCATTAATATAAATACTAGAATTAAACAAACAAACAAACAAACAAACAAAAACCTCTTATTTTATTTTTAGTATCCCCCTAAAAGCTGGATGATGATGTTACAGCTCATTTACTAAATTAATTTGGAAATAACTAAGCTACAAGGTATTTCTGAGCTACAACAGCCCTCACACTGAGAATAATAATAATAATAACAATAATAACTCTCTGTATTGCATGTATATATCTATTTTCATTTAATAGTTCAAAGTTCAACCTCAAGGCTACATGACAAGTTGAAAACCTGAGCAGTGATTACTACAGGAAGTCTTTTTATTGCTTCACTGTTTCATTGGTTGCCATATGGCCAGACAATCTTTGTAACCTACCCACAAAGACACATGCTGACTTACTGTTTTTCTTATTTGAAGCTGAGTCAGCCTCTCCAAGTATTAACCAACAGAATTAACTATTAAAAGAAGAATATTTCGCAGTGCAAAATGACCCAGCAGTGACAATACTTCATTTATTCAATAAACAAAAATAAGTACACAGAAAAACTAGTGCTTTTCATGGGATTTAAATTTCAACAATCTACGGCACAAACCCACATCTATGTATCATTAAGCATTTTAAGTGGACTGTGTAACTTTAGTATTTTATGGAGATGCATTTCATTATTACCACTGCACACTTAGTGCAAGGCGAAGTCTGTAAGCCTAAATCACATTACAGATATCAAGCAATAAAAACACACTGTACAATATGCATGCATTGATATGGGAAATAAACACTGGCTGTGAATGCAATCCAATGTTTAGCAGAATCAAGTCTTTTTAGATTACCCACTGTCAAGTGAACTGTTAAAATGAGGATGTGCAGCACACTAATGTAGACTGTGACTATGAGCACATAGTCATAATGTCATACAGCCACCAAGCATGTCGTCCCTTACATGTACATGCCTCTGATTGCAAACCCTTGTAAAGTAATCAAAGTCCATAGAAAACTTGTCTTGTCCTTAGCTGCATGTTCTCATTAGTAGTTCGAAGTACACCACCCACAGGGATCTCATTTCTACAGTGCGAGTTAGTTAACCAAGCTCATTTGAAATTATTAGCGAGATGACACAGCCCTTGTAGCACCTCTGCGCATGCATGTTATCAGTGATGGTACAGTGTAGCCTGCCTTTCTTCATACATAATTCAGAGCACATAAAAGAACATTTTGATCTTTATTCTGTGGAACACAGATATATGTGATGTACACGCTGGTGCAAACACACACACACACACACACACACACACACACACTTCTCATATGCTTAAGGCTACTGACAACTGCTTCCTTGGCTGACATTTTGCCTGAGCAGTTTTTAATACAGTTGGTGGATTGGCCAACAGAGATAGAGAGAGATGAAGGCTAAAGATTGTTCCACTATCAGCAGAGAGGCGAGAGCCACTGACCACTATGAATAGAGTAGAGCAGAGATATACTGCACCTCTGTTGACACAGGTACAGACTTCCAGCTCTTATCAGTCGAATGGAGCAGATCATAACCAGAATTATGCATACTACGAAAAAAACTTCTGTGGACACATTGTTCCATGCATGCATCACAAAACTATCCCACAGGATAATATTCCTTACTCACATTGACAATCCTTTGGTGATCACCAACCCAATACTTTGCTTTATGACTAATGACAGTCCTGTCAGCCTCAGATGGACAGAGACCTGCTGACATGGCTGTAGACCTTTGGCTTTGCTCAGGCTGCAGACAAATCATATTTGTTTCTCAAATCAGATCTTTAAGACAGACTGTATGCACTGTTAATCATAAGTGATCAGGTCAGATTTGTGTGTCCAGTCATTATTAAGTTCAGTATCCACATGGGTTTCTATGGTAACAATAGGTGTTGGTAATTCGGTATCCTGCTGACGCAATTTTCCAGTGTGGAGCATGAGAAATTCCAGCTTTGCCTTTACAGAAGCCTCTCCCCAAAGTGCAGCAGACACATTATTTCAGCATTAATCTTGCTTTTATACAGATTTATTATACTAATTTTTGCCCATTACTGTACATTTTGGGGTTTTGCTTGTCGGTCTGGCAGATGTATTGACTTGCAGTGGTCAGAAACCCGTGCTTCTTTCCTTAACGGCTAATAACTTTAGGCTGCAGGTTCCCCGACCATTCTCACAGCTGACCGCTCTCGTAGCCCATTTTCTCATCCAACTGAGAATGTAAGGATAGAGTGTGGCCGCCTGTTGGCCAAATTGTAAAGCCCTCTTAGGCACTCTTGATTTTGAGTTTTGATTTTGGTCTAACTGTGTGACTTTGCTTACTCTTATAGGTTTGCTTTTAATGAGGGTAGGGGGTTTGAGTTTAGGGCTGTGTCTGCAATGGGGCCACAGAAGGAGGCCTGCAGTCTGTACATTCTACACTGGAGGCTTGACATTTGCCATCAGAGATGTTCATTGCAACCTTATTAGTGAGCAGAGAGGCACAGGATCACAGCCTCGAAAGTGGTGAGGACAGAATCGTCAACACAACCTACCTGGGTGTTGACAGATGTCATCAGTCTCATGAAGCAGAATCACTGAATTATCTCCTGAACTGCGCTGAGTAAAATGCTGTCAGGTCAAAACGAATGCTACGGGGTTCTAGCTACAGTAATGAAGCAATCCTGCTACATAACAGGTACCACAGTACTTGGCCCCATCATTAATTAAGCGAAAAACAAACAATACAATAACTGGATTTTAGTTTGTATAAATTAGTAGCAGATGGCAGTATTTTGAGTAAAATAAGAAAGGTTGTAGGAACAGAAAATCAGGCTCATTTATAATGTATAACTGCGATAGTAACTCATAAAATATCTGACTTGGACTCCATCAAGCAACATTAATGTATTATAATTTATGCTCTACAATGAATCGTTGCCTCTCTTGCCACACCCCCTTGACAACTTCTCACATTTCTTCCATCATCGCATGTCACCAGCTGACGGCGAGCAGTTCATCCCGAGCTCCATATTCATCTGGCTCTCCTTTTTCTGAGCGAGACGTGCTTCCCCTACTGCCATCAGCCCACCACCCCACTCAACCCAGCCCAGAAGCCCTTTGATGTGTCACTTCACATCTCACCCTCAAAGCAGTGAAATCTCAATTTTCTGATAAGAGCAACCTCAATTTGTCAGGAGATACTATTTATAGATCTGACAGAGATAGAGCTGCACGAGTTGCAATAATTCTTAACGAGCACTTAGAGGCATTGCCACATTTGTGTGAAGTATAAGCAGCGCTGCCCTTGTCAATTCATCTGATAAAGACGCACCGAAGAAGCATGAGGCTTGGCAGCACCTTTATTTTGCCACTGTATTAGACATGGGTCCGGCGTGGCCAAGCTTCCTGTTTGAACTCGTACCTCCTGAGGGTCGGAGCTCTTTTAATATCTCAATTCAACCCACTTTGTGGTTCTTAAAACTGCCTCCATCCACACAGCAGTCAAAAGGAAAAAAGCAGTTTAAGCAGCCCTCGGTGTGTGGCCACACACACACACAGTTACACAAACCAATGCTGTGAAAGCTTCTCTAAAAATACGGTTAACTAAATCGTCCATTACTCACACAAAATTGTTGCGATAGAGAAAAACTAAAGAGAACTTTGTCCCAAAGAACGTAAAACATGCATTTGATTGCACACGAACAATTTGTAATGTATTATGTTACAGGGCTGTAAAATCCTAATAATGTTCTAAAAATGTCAGTAATTGTAGGTAAAATAGAGGCAGTGTTGAACTGGTACACAACTGCTTAGCGAGCGTAACCTATAAGATGTGTTAGTCACTATGCAGCAGGTCAGCTGAACGAGCAGAAAATGGACAATTTGTGTAGTTGGGATTAAATGGAGCAATTCTTTCAATGTAACATTTCTCAGAAAATCAAGAACAGCTAGTCTCTAACTAAAATATCAGGCTCCTCTAAACCTTCTCAGTTTTCCTTAAAATTCATATCAGATTCTGTAGTTTTTCCAGGAAATTATTAGGAAATAATGAAGGTCTAAAATAAAACGTTGCCGATTGATTTAATGCAAGAAAGCATAGCCAACAATGTATTACAATGAATTAGCTAATAATTGGTTATGGATAATGAAATAAACTCAGAGGTATCTTACATTAAACATTGCTGTTCAGCAGCCACATCATGAACTCCATCACACATCATACTTTGCACTGTAAATTTGACAGAAGTATAAAAATGCTTTATACTCACCTGTTGATGGGTTTCCAGTTGTAGGTGACTATTCTGAAAATGCAATAGCTTCGATAGAGGCTACATTTTTCCATCAGATAGCAGGTTCGCATGAACCAAAAGTGACCCATACCTTTTATTCTGCAATGTATTAACAACCAGACACCTGCTGTGAACCTTTGTTGATGTGCAGCTTTGACACAACCACCTAAATGCTTCCCACTTCCCAGACCCTGAAGGGGCCCTGTATTAAAAGGCACAGGATGGAGACCTGAGCCAAGCCAAGCAGAGGACTGTATAGGTGGTGTGTTTTTGCCATCATGTTAGTGAAAGGAAGTGCACTCCTACGGAAACTAAGCAAAGTTTCTTTGTATGGTTCACTCACTCTGTGCACCACACACAAGAAAAGCTGATAACACTTAATACGATAAGATAAGATTAGATAAGATAGGATAAAACTTTATTTATCCCCAGCTGGGGAAATTTGGGCACTACAGCAGCATGTAATAGCAGACTATATATATGTACATATTATACAACCAAATGAATTTTTTGACTATATAAAAGAAAGAAAAAAATATGTAGAAAAACTATATATATAAAAAATGCATTGCTGCAATAACTGTGGAAAAAAATGCATGCTGTTATGTTACGATCTATTTTGTTATCCTGTGCTCACTCTCTCTCTCCCTCTGCCCACAGGTGCATGAGTAGGGGTGGGGCTGATCTTCCTCAGGAGCGCCGCTGACTACCACACCTGACAGTAATCAACCCAATCAGCACTGGCTACTTAGGCCCAGTCCAAGCACTCCTCCGCTGCCAGATTATTCCTGCACGTAGCACATATTGTTTCGCTCCTGAGGAAGATTCTAGCCACGTACCAGCTTTTGCATTTCCGAGTATTTCCCCGAGTTAATTATTCCTAGTATTTTTCTGTCTTGATATTTTGTTGTGACTTTGTTTAGTATCTTATTCCCCTTCTGGCGTTTTGTGTTTTTGTATCTCTCTTGGTTGATACTTTGTTCATCGTACTCTTTTTCCCGTTTTTGGCGTCTTTAGTTGTACTTTGTTTCTGAATAAATCTTGTTACTTTTCCACTCTGCATCTGGGTCCTAGTCCTCATTGCCTGAGCCATAACACATGCTGCCTTCATATTAATAATAATAATAAATAGTGTTAATACTATTGCACAGAAGAATAAAATATGCAAAACATTAAAAAAAAAATGCAATATTGCACAAATTGTAAATCCATCCATCCATTTTCTTCTGCTTATCTGGGGCCGGGTCGCGGGGGCAGCAGTGTCAGCAGGGATGCCTAGACTTCCCTCTCTCCAGCTCTTCTAGGGGGAACCCAAGGCGTTCCCGCAGGGCGGCTCTACTCTGAGCTCCTCCTGAGTGACAGAGCTCCTCACATATCTCTAAGGGAGCGCCCTGCCACCCTGCGGAGGAAACTCATTTCAGCCGCTTGCATCTGAGATCTCGTTCTTTCGGTCATGACCCAAAGTTCATGACCATAGGTGAGGGTAGGAACGTAGATTGACTGGTAAATCGAGAGCTCTGCCTTTCGGCTCAATCCTTTTTCACCACAACAGACCGGTACAACATCCTTACAACAATCCTTCCCTCACTTGTAAGAGCCCAAGATACCTGAACTCCTCCACTTGAGGCAGGAGCTCTCCTCCAACCCAGAGGGGGCAAGCCCCACCCTTTTCCGGTCGAGAACCATGGCCTCGGACTTGGAGGTCCTAGTTCGAAGGAGCCAACAGGACAACATCATCTGCAAAAAGCAGAGATGAGATCCTGTGGTCCCCAAACCAGACTCCCTCCGGCCCATAATGAACATAGCAATAATGAACAGAACCGGTGACAAAGGGCAGCCCTGCTGGACTCTAACATGCACTGGGAACAGGTCTGACTTACTGCCAGCAATGCGAACCAAGCTCCTGCTCCAGTCATACAGAGACCGGACGGCCTGTAGTAGAGGGCCCAGTCCTCCATACTCCCAAAGCAGCTCCCACAGAATGCCACTAGGGACACGATTGAATGCCTTCTCCAAGTCCACAAAACACATTTGGACTGGTTGGGCACACTCCCACTAACCCTCAAGCACCCTGCAGAGGATGTAGGGCTGGTCCAGTGTTCCACGACCAGGACGAAAACCGCATTGTTCCTCCTGAATCCGAGGTTCGACTATCGGCCGAATTCTCCTCTCTCCTGGAATAGACTTTGCCAAGGAGGCTGAGGAGTGTGATCCCCCTGTAGTTGGAGCACACCCTCCGGCCCCCCTTTAATAGAGGGACCACCACCCCGGCAGCTCCCCACTTCCAAGGTGAGGAGCTGTTGACTAGGTGATGCTGGAGTTGAATAGTCTGACTGCTGATGGAATGAAGGACCTGCGGTAGCGTTCCTTCTTACACACTGGATGCAGCAGTTTGTTCCTGCCAAGGGCCCCCACTGTGTCATGCAGGGGGTGGGAGGGGTTGTACATGATCAATGTCAGCTTGGCCAGCATCCTCCTCTCACATACCTCCTCAGTGGTGTCCAAAGGGCAGTCCAGGACAGAGAGTGCACTACAGATGGTTCTTTGACTCGAGGCACACAGATGTATGCATTTCACATGTGTTTCCCTTTGACTTAAGCAATTTTATTTTGTTTTGGTTTTCTGATGTGACAGGGGAGTGGAGATAAATTAAAAGAGTATTTGGAAGAAATTCAGAAAAGTGGCTCTTGAGAGGAAACGGGAACGAAGAAAAGAATAACACTTCTGGGCAATAATAGTCACTAATCTGAACTAAGTTGTGAATATGAATAAGCAAGGTTGATGATTCATAATCACTGAAATTGAGTTCTTTTCATGAAGTGAATATTCTGATTATTTCATATTCCAGACCTTCAAAAGCCATCAAATTAAAATGCTGATCATTCACACCCCAACATAGACATTAAATTTCACTTTGGGTGAGATGTGCTCATGTAAATTCAAGTAATTTACGCATATTAATGTTTTAATTCAAAACCGTGTTGATGGCTGCCTCATGTTGTCCAGATGAATAGTAGCCAGATGGCGTGAAAGAAATGAATAAAATCATACATGGTGATGATGATGGTGCCAGAAATAGTTATCCCTCATCGAGTCATTATTAGGTGATGGAGTAGTCCACACATTTTGATAAGCATTTAAGTTTTTTTTTATCTACATGTTATGTTTAAGAAAGTGCTTGTCTTTATTCAGATTATGAAATTAGCAGAAAATCTTCTGCCAGCATCTGAATACAGCGCAAAAATATACTGTTGCCCGTCTGCCAGGTCATTGGCTGTGCAAGCAAACTAATATTTAAAGTTCTTCAAAAGATTTTAGATTTTTCATTGTGAAATTTAATACACCATCCGGCCTTAACACAGCTTGCTTGAAAGTAAATGCAAGACCAGCTTAGGCAGGTCTGTCCACACAGGCCACACACAGTCTCCTGCAAATATATAACAATAGATGGAAAATTCTGTTCTGTGTTCACTCTTTACACTTCTGCTATCATCCATACTGACAGGTCGCCCTTTTCCAAGTCAGTAATTTAGCCCAGAGGGAAAATTGAATGTTTAGCTTCATCTGAATTTGGCACTTTTCACCTTTCTGAATCTAAACGTCCGCTACAGTATGCATCCCTCTGCAAGAAATCAAATAGGCCAAATACTGAACCACAAGACAGGAGCAGACTTGGCTGAGGCTGATCCAGGGGCTTTCGAGATGTCGGCAGGAGCACTGGACAGCGCTGAGGCAAGATAAAGATGGGAGCCATGCTTCCTTCTTCCCTCCTTCCAGAAGAGGGCAGGATCAGGGAGGAAACTGACTGGTTTCATGCTAGCTGACTTGTCAACGTGGCTAGCCGACTCAGGAGCTGGAGATGGCAGATGGTTAGCTGGCTGTAAAGCAACCTGGGAGTTTACCCAAGGCAGGAAGACTGCAAGCTCAGACACCTGAGTCTGATCGCGGGCTGAGAATTGGCTGGGTGCTAACCTGCTGTAGGCGAACAGGCCTAGGTGTAGACTGGAAGCTATCGGGCAGGATGCCAGCAGGTTAGCGGGCGGGAGCCCAGCTGGCTGAGGGTTAGCAGACTGAAGGCTAGCAGGCGAGAACGACGGCTGGAGGTGAGTCTGGATCCACACAGGGATGCAGGAGTTCCTTAGATAAGGCTTTGAGGACACTCCACATGCCAAAGACAGGCCTGCCTCACAAAAAGCCTTTTCAAAAATGCATATATATATATATATATAATCCTTATTAATAACCCTCATCCACAGGTAGTCAAATCGAGTCATGAGGTTCAGAAATGGCATCTGCGGGGTTCATGACTGGTCAGTACATATTGTCACACTCAGAGCTCAAATACAGAATTGAACCCAAATTGATTTCACTGCTTTAATGAGGAAAAAAAAAGCTTATAAGCAGATACTTGTAGACAGATTGGCAGGCAAGTTGACAGACAGGTAGCTGTAGGTCCACATGAACATTCAGGAAGCAAAAACACAATACAAATAACAAACAGCAACTTGGACAAACTAACAGAGGAACAAAGAGTCTGAGCTGGCATAAGTAGTGAAGGTTGATGAGGGAATGAGGTGCAGGTGAGGAGAGGGTGGAGTCGCCCAGGAATCTGCAGGACTATTGAGATGTGAGAGCAGGTGTGTGGATGGGTGGGCGAGTCAGGTGATAAGGAAAGGAGGTCAAGTCTGAATACATCTGGTGGAATGGAAGGAAAAAAGTTGATAAAGCGGCCTGGGGAAAACAAACACTGGGGAGACAGACTGTGACAACTGTTGGTCTTCGTGCATGAGCTCATTCCTCCCTATGACAGAGTGCTTCTGCTATGTTTATGACCAGAGGTGGAGTCAAACATTGATTTCTTCTACAGTCAAAACAGGCTCACCTGTCCTCTAACAATCCTACTCACTTGGGTGATGTGACAAGGAAAAGGACAGCACAGGTGTGTAACCCATGAGTCAGCATGTTTTCACCAGGCCGGACAGCAGGAAGTTGCACTTGCATCAGACTCCATACGTTTGGGTAGCGAAGCTTACAATAAGGGACGGGAGACGTCTGATTCACCGTGCATGTGTCTCTCTCTTGAGACACAGAGGAAGTGAGAATATCCCCTTACTGGTAATCACATTATATCCACACAGTTCTTTCATAAAATATCTATGAGATTATATTCTTGAATTTATGTTTTTAATAACACAAGAATATGTGATAAAGCCAAAGCTCATTGTGTACATATCTATCTGGTGCAAACACATATACAGCATGAAAATGAACAATTAGAGGAACTATGTTTTTCATTTTTTTCAGTGAACAGCTCAGAACAACAGAATGAAATGCCTTGTTCAATAGTTTTGCAATGGTCCAGACTTTCCCCACCCAACAATGGGAACTGAATTGAGAGTCTTGTGGTCACAGGCACACTTTGTCTAACCTTTGGGCTAGCGCTGGCCCAGTTAGGCTGAAATTGTAATGAGCTGCTTTGAAGTTTTCTCTCTTGAGGAAAAGGAGAAGTCCGGTCCCACAAGACCACATACTATCGAGCAAATTCACACATCTCTGATTTTATATTATATATACACCAGGTTGTTTAGTAAAAGTCTCTGATCATTTCTGATCCTCAGAAAAAGGCTTTTACTGTACTTGTTTCTGTCCTTCCAATATAATCGAAGGCAATTTGATTACTTGCTACGGTAGAGAAAGAGCAATCTAAAGACAGATTGACCTTTCCTCTTCTCTCTGCAACCGCTTGCTCTGCCTTTCCCATCTACTGCAGCTCGACCAGTCACTCCGCACTCTAAGATCCCTGCAAACGTCTGTGGTTCTGAATTTTAGCACAAACCGTGACAGTCTGTGCATAACAGACAGAGGTGCCTGTGTATGTTTGTGTATCTGTGTGGTGTCTCTGCTGTGTCCCTGGATGGGATTTGCAGTGGATATCCTTGACTGGGAGGTAGGCTTCAAGACAAAGTCCTGTCTGCATTTTTAATAAAGGAAAGACGATACAGGCTTTACTGTTGTGTTTGCTGTGCGTGGTGTCCTGGTATGTATTGTGGAAGAAAAGAAGGAAATTTAAACAAAAGCAGGGAGGCAGAAAAAGAGGAGGAGAGGTGACGCTGCCCTGGGGCATCTTCATATTACCTCCACAATGTGATGCTGGATTCAAAACATTGCTCCCTCATTCCAGCCAGGGAACCATGGAGCTATTATGAAGCGAGCGGAAACATGCCGCCTTCATGTATCAATTTACCAGTGAACCCTAAAAAATGCCTCAGCAGCAAGACGTGACCCAGAAATGTCAAACGACTCCAGCGGAGTGTCCAAAGATGGGAGGAAATTATGCAAGGAACAAACCTGCTGGCAGAAGTGATCAACCACAAATTATTCTTTTCATATTCACAAAGCACCGGCTAATTTGAGGGAGTGACACCAATTTCCCACAGGCCAACCCGCATGTCTTTTTTTCTCTGTTTACTATTAAATACCAAAGAGACATGCGTCTCGTGAGTGAGCATGGGGGAGACATTAATGAAGGACGGATTACATTCAGCCCCCGCCGCCCCCCCACTTCTCACACCCTCCCCCTCTAATAATAGTTATACAGGCTTTACAGTTTCAGCACCCATCTCCTAGCAACCACAGCTTGTGCCATCAGCCATACAGTGGCTCTGTGAAAATACTGAGAAAAAATTAACAGGACCAAGAGTGAAATGCTAACATCAGCTTGCTAACATGCTCAGAATGAAAATGCACATATGATGATGTGTAGCAGCTACACCATGTTCACCACCATGGTTTAGTGTATTAGCATCTTAATGAATAAATGAATAATTATAACTTAACATAAAGTTTGATGGCATTAGATGGAAAGGTGAGCTAATCATTAAATTCATGGCAATGATGGGGCGCCATGGATATCTCGACCTGTACCACATTTAATCCAGTCCAATCAAGACATACCACTAAATACCGTACATATCAACATGGAGGTGTTTGGGGAAAACTCAGGATCACCATCCTCTGGGAAAACAATAATGTCTGTGCAAAATAAGTGGCAATCCAATAGTTCAGTCTGGGCCAAACTGGTGGACCGGCCTACCCGTCGACAGCCATGCTGCTTTGGCTCAAAACTGATCTGGATAATTCAGTCAGTTGAACCAACGCACAGTCTGCAGGTAGATTTGTTTCTTAAATGGACATTGCAACAGGTGCATTCATCCTCATTGGGTTGAGTGACCCTCTCAACCAAAAACCAAACTGTTAACAGGGAATAGCAGCCTAATTTAGCACCTGAACTGATAACAGTATTGTTGCACTTTCTGTGTGACTGGGCTTCTTACAATCAGAAAATTAAACAAGAGGCACCCTCTGTTCTGTTAAAAGAACAGTTTGACATTTTGCGAACTATTACATGCTTTCTTGCAAAGAGTTAGACAGAAAAATGAGTACTGCTGTCTAGCCCATACACTAAATATGAGAAACAGCTAGCCTGGCTGTGTCTGAAGGTAACAAGATCCACCTACCAACAACCCAACTAAAGCTCACTCATCACCTTATATGTTTTATTTGTACAAATAAATCAACATGTAAAAATGACAAGCTGTGCTTTCTTCTCTTCTCTTTTCTAACTTATGTTTGTGTCTCTTGCACATGGACTGGACGTCTAGTCTGCTGTGAAGTGCGTCTGTTAGCTATTTCAAACTAGTGCCTCACTCTGCCCCGCATATTGCCTCTCGTGGCTTGATTGTTTGGACCGTGTGCAGCTCGTATCCTTGACATTTCCTGTCTCTCTGTCTCGCTTTGAGTCTCTCTCTCATTTGTCCGGAATATATTTCTGAAAATGTGACAGCACTCTGGGGATCATTTTACAGCAATTTAACATCATGTCAGATGTGAGGATGTGGCGACTGGTGCATATTTCCTGTGTTAACCATGTAGTGGTGGTGGAAAAGTACACAGATCATTCTCTTAAGGAAAAGTGGCATTACATAACATTCAATCACATTAACCTGCCAAATTGTTTTGTCCAAAGTGAGTTACAGTTGTCCCTTAAACGCATCAGGAGCAATTCGAGGTTTAGTGCCTTGCTCATGACACTGACTGATAGCCAGTAGGAGCTGTGATGAAACCACCAGTCCTGCCATTTATTGCCCACCGCTCTACCACAAAAGCAACAGTGTTAAACCTGATGTAGAGGGTTCATTCTTGACCACCTGAGAAGAATTGAAAATTATGTTGCCATAATTTCAAAGAAGAAAAATGGCGATATTCAAGTGAAGTACAGCTACTTTAAAACTGCACTTAAGTTCTGTAAATAAGTACTTTTCACCACTGTCTATAACAATAAAACTACCAAATTAAGGTTTTGCAGTTTGTTTCAATCAGAGTTGCAGTTACAAATCAGTCCTGTATTATTCATCTGAAATCAGTTGTCATCATATAATACACTTTGATATTTTGTGCACAACAACAAGGTAGAAATCGGATTGTACTGTCACATATACAGCACGAGCTGTGGTGGATACATGCTCTACAGCTGTTTGTAGTGAATGATTTGGTGAGACAGGATTAAAAGTGTAACAGGAACTGGGGGAACTAGGTGACATTGTGTTTTGAGCTCACCAACTGAATTGGCAAAATAGCGAAACACAACTATGTGTGGAAGTAAGGATTTGCGGGACGGACCGGCTTAGAAGGTTAAAGCGGGCAAGCTGGAGAGGAGCCGAGTTAAAAGGCCTGCTAAATGAGTCCAGGCACTGCGGTGCCAACTGTGGCCTCCTGCAATGTTGTGATTTGATTGTGGTGTGCTATTAAGGCTCTCTTTGCTCATAATGGCACTTCTTTATCCACTGTAATATTATTCAAATGAGAGTCCAATGACACACTCCTCCAGGGTAGAAAAATCCACCCAGGCTTCAGATTAGTTCAAGGGCCCCATGAGAAATAGGACGGCTAAATGGAGAGCCGTTAAGTTTTTAATTTCTATACTTTCTGAAAGTGTAAGAAGAGGAGAGAGAGAGCTGCTGCGGTAGAGGAGAATCTTAATATAGAAATATAATGACACTTCAGCGAGCTGTGAGCGATGATGTCTGTCTGCTTCGCTTGCAAACAAAAGGATCAATTTGAGGAGAAATTATTTGTTATGCTAATTTGTGTTTGGTGTGGTCTCGGCTGAGATAGGTTGCTAAATTACAAAGTGAAACAGCAGCAGCAAGTAGCCTAACGCAAACCTGCTCCGCCCAACATCCATGCACACAAACACACACACACATTTACAGTTGCATGTGATTTCAAGTTTGTTTGAAATATGCCACCTTTACATTTACTGTTTGCCACCAATGACCGTTCATTACCAATAGGTGGCAATCTGTCCTTGTCACTCAGTGAGTTGAGCGTTCAAGCTTGTCTGCAGAGCTTTAATGTATGCCGCATGAGACCATGAGGGCTACATGTGAGGGAGAAGAGATGAAGAAATGCAGAGGAGACAGACAGAAAAAGGCTCTGAAAGGGACAGAAAGGTTGAGAGGGATGAAGGGAGGACGACAGGGGTGCTGACTGGTCAAAAGGTTTGCTTTCTCCACCTGCTATGCCTTCTGTCGGCGTGAGACCAAACCCCTTTGGTGTTTTAACACCCCTCTTGAGGGAGCACAGCTCCCACAATGCCTTGTGTCTTTGCATCCTCCAGTCACACTGTATGTCAGAAGTGCATCTATTCTGCATAAAGGTTAGCGGCAAGGACGCAACGGGTGTAAGTCGTTTGGCTTGTTCCTCATTAAAAGGCTACCATCAAATGAGGGCTCGGGGGGGCAGAGATATGGCTGATGATTGCATATTTTACTGAGGCGGCGGTTGTGGCTGCACAGCTGGCTGGCACAACACACCAGGCTCTCAGTAAAAGCCAGCGCGACGCAAACAACGCCAATCAACCTGGTGCCTCTGGATGCTTCCCCGCGTGAAGTATCTCAAGCGCTGGCTGCGTCTCAAAAGTCTTCTGTCGCTTCTTGGCTTTGCTGCCTCCCATGTTGCTGCACTGACCTGAAAACAGACAGAGGGCAAAGCAATATAGTCAGTGTCGAGCTGAAAATAACAGTCTAGCAACTCTACTTCCGAGCAATTATGCAAAAAGTGACTCTCTGGTTCCTAGTTTTAAAATGGAGAGAGAGCCGGCAACTGATGCACATCATCACAGTTTTAACCTCGCACACAGAACTGCCACTCCCACATGGCATGTTAATAAGACTATTTCCTGCCATCAACTATAAAAATGACTCCCAAGTATTTGAAGACAACTGTAGGCAAGGGCATTGCAAGTAATTGCTACCCCTCCTTTATTACAAGCAAGAGACAGTGTAAAGACGCAATACAAATTTACTCTCTTTTTCAAGCATAATGCATTACACATGTCTCTGTGCAAAAGGATGTATAGAGATCTACTGTTAAATAGATATCTATTTATACCCAAGCAAAAAGGGTACTGGAAAGTCAAAAAGTAATATCAGGAAGCATGCTTCCCATTATTGCAAAGAAGCAATGCATTTCTTTGTATCAGATTGCTGGCTCGCTCTATAGAATAAAATGGGTAAGACAAGCTCTGCACAAAGAATATGTTATCAGGGAGGGGGAAAAAAATAAAAAAAACCTTCTATCTCTTCATCTTGTCCTTGATAGGAATCAACAAATGAGCACATAAAAGGAAGGGAGATAAAGGGGGCACAAACACTGGACAAAAAAAAGAGCTCCCTGCTGCTTAGAATAAACTAAGTGAGGCCTTGGCCAGCAAGGATACGCTCTCCGTCTTTCCATATCAGCAGGGGTAGAGGTCTAACCTTCCTTTAGATCTGCTTTTACACTCGTGCAGCAAAGAATGTAGGTTCTCAAACCAATAAATATGCATCATAACATGCAGCTGTAGGTTAACCTTAATATTTGATGAGGAAGTATTAGGATTGTGGTTGGGGAGTGGAGCGGGGTTCTTTGCTAGATTGGAATTAATGAATCTTGACAAACAATGTGCTTCATTGGAGCACTTTTGCTTTTGAATTGAAGGTATACAATAAGTATGATGTAACTGGACAATGTAAAAATAACACAGAACAAAACTTTATGCATTTATCCAATGAATCACAAACCAGTAACTTTCAAATTCTCCCCTGACTGCCCCCTTAAGTACTAAAGGGAGGAATGTGTGTAAAATCTAAAGATAATGTTCTTTACAGCCAATCATTGTTGGGATTACATCATGTCACATGTCTTATTTTTTTCATATAGCATTATCATTCGCCATCGCAGACGATGTCCGATAACAGATGTGGCAGTAACATGCGATGTTAATCAAGCCATCTGTCCCCTTCAGCTGATCTATATGATGCATACTGAACTTCCTTCCAGCCATTTTTTATACACAAATAAATTGGATTAAGATCTGAGGAGATTGGAGCTTTTCCATACAGTGTGACACATTTGGCTGATAAGGTTAATCTCGAACATCTGTCGGTGACAAAAGGCGATGTGACGGTATCACATAGTGACAAGGATCAGGAACCACTGACCAAGTTCCTGATAATATAATCATCAAGGTGAAGGTAGGCCCTGTGACACAGTTATGGAAGTGAGTAAGACATGGTCCAACAGGCCAGCCAGTAGATTTTTGATGCAGATACCATATTAATATTGATTTTATAAGAAAAAAAAATAGCGATGTTTCATTCTGTCTACTGAAGAGTTTTGACAGTCATTTACAGTTGATAAATAAAATTAAGTAATGAAACGTAGTGCATTTTGAACAGTGATCATTATGAATACTAGCTATAATGAAAAACATGAGTACAAAAACTCAATACGAAAACTCAATAAAGGAAAATAAGTCTAAAACATAAAGCACAGTGTTAGTTCAGGGAGGGCATGAAGGGAGGGCCAGCTAACAAGCAACATCCAATCATATTCATGCAGGTGTACAGCTCAGCTATTATCTACTCGCTAGCAATTATCACTACTGTTAATTTCACAAAGAATAAATGTCTTCTTATGTTAAGGGGGGATTTTGCCATATGTTCAGTTCCTTATGCAAGTGTCATTTGCAATTGTGGGTTCCATGTATGCATGTCGATATATCTATCATCAACATTGATGTGCAACTTGCAGCAAATTTGCAATAACATCTTTTCACCAAGGAAATATAAGCTATCAGTCCTGAAGCAGCATATTATTCTTCGCTGTGATCATGGGCACTTCAGCGGTGCTGACACTGCTCAGCTGTATCGCATACCTGCTGCATCGCCGGCATGCCCATCATCTTGTACTGAACTGCCTCTTGGGTGCTATTGCTATGCTATATCATTTGCTAAAAGCTGGATTTCAGCCTAGGATGTCAGCACAGAAATAAAACTTGGTGAAACAATAATTCAGCCTTCTACAATTCTCCCAGCCTTTCAGACCTTCCACGCCTTTAGTTTTCACAATTCCTGAGAGGTGACACGGTCTATGTCAGTTTGCCTTTACATGCTTTGCTTGATGGAGCAATTAAGAGAAGAAATGCCTGTCGCTTCCGACACGGCTGGTCAATAAGGGTCTGACAGATCTGAGCGGACAGTATGTCGACACTGATGACTGTGGCGGAGTTATAGCTCGCAGGACAGCGGTGCCACCTAATTCCCAGTCATGACCTGAGCACACAGAGACCATGGGGGTTGGAGGACTGTCACGGCCACCCAAGTACACAGTTTCTCCACGTAATGAGCACTGGTGGGTTGCTCGTCTCCAGACCGGTGAATGTTTCTGGCCTGGGCTCAAAAGTTAGTTAGAGTGGTGACAGGGCTTCAGGGTACTGGATGAATGCCTGAGCAGCTGTCGTGACCCCATGTATTGGACAGCTTTTTCTGCAGAGGGAAAACGTGAAGCTGGACATGGAGTACGTGTTTTAACTCAGGTTAGATTTCAATTGGCGTTACTGGCTTCACTTTGGTTATTCTGCAGGTATGCCTCTTACAGAAACTAAAGTAATCAATGAAACAAATGTTTCAATAATAAATGTTTTTTTTTGTGTCACCTACTAAGTCAAGGAGCCAAGAGTAGACATAGCAGGCAAAGGAAGATAAGGAGAACACTGTCTTTTGTCGTGATTGTTCAGGCTTAAAGTGCACAATAATTATCCAATGCATGTGCAGGAGTGAAAAACCGAAAGGGAAACAGAGCAAGAAAAAAAAATCACCTTGATCCATGCAACAAAGATCATCTGGCAAAGGGGAGTGGTGGCTGTGCACTGGAGCTAATGTGGGAACGAGGGCAGGTGTTCAGGCAGGAGGACGGTCAGTTAATGAGCGGAACACACTGAGAGCAACTGGTGGACAGGTGAAGAATGGAAGGTCTGCAGGGAACAGCGGAGAATAACAGAGAGTACCGATCCACTGGACGTGGATGAGGAGATGATGGGATCACAGGCCTCTTAACTCTTAATTAACGCCTGTGAAAACGTGGTATCAAACTGTAAATTGTTCTCAGTAATGTCTCATATTCATGACTGAATAAGAAACAATGAAACTCCAGGAGAAAAAAAAAAACAAAAACATCCCAAGTATTATTTATGATGAGTTTAGCACTCAGACACACAACTGTCATCAGAATGATAAAAATATTTCAGAACTTTGATTGATGATCCCTTTTCCAACTGAGCCCCAACCGCCTCAAACCACTGAGAAAAACAAAGACAAAATCGCTCATGAAATGAAAAACAGTCCCAGCTTCAGCAGATTATGTTGTTTTTGTCCCCATCACTCCTAGTAAGAAGCTGATCCCGTGGGTTTTGAGGAACTTCAGGCCAATTAAAATGCATCCAGGTGACTAATTCACTAATCAACCCTAGTGCAAGACAAAATCATCGATATTAGACGGTTCTGCAAAACCTCCAAAACCAGATTTAATGACATTTTGAAGCTCAGTGCCATTTTGAAAATGTCTTTGTGCAACATCTATGTGAACAACAGTTGGCCTGCATGAAATTCCAATTCACTATTCCCCCATCCACTACCCTGACCCCATCATCCTTCCTTTCTGCCTTGCTACATAACAGGCCCACTACTCCCTGAATTGACAGTGGGCATAAATTGTGAGGTGCTTACTGCACTATTTGTAACAGGAATGCCTAGCAGGAGTAGTAGTGACAGTACCTCTGTAGTGGTAGGGGCAGTGAAAAGCTTTTACACATAAGAATAACACACAAAGAATTTCAGGTGACGGGAATTTGCCTACACTGCTCACGAGTAGCAGGAGAAACAAAAGTATGTTGCCAATCCCTGAGAAAGGACGCTTGTCATATTTGATGACAATGAAATAATGACTTTGCATGTAGAAATCCAATTAGTGTTGACTGTAATCCCCAAGGTAATTTGCATACAGTAGTTAAATCCATGAGGTAAATGTTATTTTACGTTATGCTCTAATTACTACTGATTTCTGTATGGTTGAGCTGTCATTATGTGATATTTTGCAGTCATTGAAATAGTGTCAAGCATTAAATGTGTTTGGGGGATATCCCTTTGATGTTTTAACCTTTCAAGGAGAGCCACTTTAGCTCAGAAATTGGCTCCACATTCTCAGTAAGCCCTTCACCACCTGTAAGCCAAACCCTCTGTGGAATAAATGTGAAAAATAAGTGAGATGGGGTTGAGTGGAGAAATGAAGGGTTTGGGTGATGAAAATAGGAATGCTAATGTGCAATGTCTAATTGCTCCTTGCTTAAATTGGCTGACATGAGCACCCATCTGTTGAAGGTGAGCAATGTTGCAAAGTGCTTGCTAATTAAAATACTTGAAAGAGAATTTGGGGGATTGGAAATTATTTAATGCTCATTTATGTAATTCCAGTGCATTAGGAAAAACAGGACGAGAACATGCTGTGTGTTATTATTGGATGCTATTGTAGCAGTGAAGGTAACAGAGGAAGTCTGGGGTGAAGAGGGTGGAGGGCTGGGGGAAAACGCACAATATTTATGAAGCACTGTCAGGTTAATGTCATGCAACATTTATTGATGCAGTAATGTTTAATTTAGCATACGCTCCTGTAATAAGCCATTAGGTGTTGTGCTATGATTCAGAGTTTGATGGTGCTGTAATGACAATCAGATGCCCTTGAATATCTCACTGTGTCTGCCGCATTTAGAGGCAGAAAATAAATATAAATCAGACGTAAAATATATTTACGCCAGCTGAAGGTGCAGTTGTGCTGGCCATCGATAACACGAGGATCTGTCTTTCAGTGGCTGCTTGTAAAATATTCAAAATTTCAGACAGGAACACGATTGGATTAGCTTTGATAATGGATGTCATAAAAGCATGCAGTGCCATTTTAATAAATCTGTCACATTGCCAAAGGGTAGAGATCGCAGAAGCATCTCATAGAGTGACAACAGAATCTTTTCTAGCCAGCACTCCATTAAAATACAAACACACACACACACAACAAAGACATCTTGGTTGCAACGCTCAATAGTTAGATTTGCGGAGAGCCTGGGTTTACCACCCATCACAGCCCCACAGAAAATACAAAATAGCTAGTGTCACCTCAGGCAGGGCTGACCTTGGAGATAAACCGACAGACTGTCCGGTGTTGCCTGTGATTGGCGTGACATCACATAAATGCAGGTGTCCTTTTGTCCTTTGTGATTAATGCCCTTAATTTGCTTGTAGCCTACCTGATAGATTGTGTGTGTTTCAGCTGCATCCAGCGAGGGATTCCAGAGCATTTCTATTGACACTCAAAATGGGTGACAGTGATTTACATAAGGATTAAAGAATAGATTGCCAGGCACAGAAATAACTCATGGAAAACAGAGCCATCAGCTGGATATCATACCATGCCATGCATATGGATGAAGATCCTGAAATGTGTCCCTCTTTCGTTAACTGAGCAGGGCATGCAAGAATGCTTTCTGTTTGCGGCGGGTTGACCCAAAGCTATTCCAGGAAGGACTTTAAAGTTTGTTCCGATCATTATTTCCAACGGCTGTCATCGCAACGGCTCAATCAACGCACAAGGAGAGGACTTCACAGGGTCACACTGTTATCATTGATGTCCTCACCAATGACATGACAATAAATGGCCAGTGACAAAGACACCAAGAGCACAATTCTGTGGCGAAAAGCCACCATCATTATCTATGCCAGATATTCTTTTGTTTTCCTGTGGTTCTTCCACAAAAGCTTATTGTTTTTATATCTTAGAAATGTCAAGTCCTGCAGACACTGCTGTGCTGATGGTGTCTCCCTGTAATGAAAATACAGAATTTATCTTTATAATGGATCATTATACATCTGCCACAGTGTAATGGCAGCAAGATAAGAATAATGTTGCTTGATTTACCTCACTGGCATACTCCATTAGATTTTAGCCTGGTAAATTAGCACAGAGGAGAAATCAGGATTGCAGAGCAGGCGAGCTGTGAGATCGAGAACACATGCACTGTAAAATTGCCCCATTATGAAAGTTGCATCAGAGGGACATTATACACAACCCCTGCCAGGGGATTTATTAGCACTGAGCAAAACCGCAGAGAGTAGTGGCAGGGACAATGTCCTTTTTCACTCTTCCAAAAAGCCATTAGTGCACTGCTCTGAGTAGCTGTGAGAAGGGATGGGAACCATGCAGGGATAGAAGGAAGGAAAAAAAGCAGAGAGGCTGACACATAAATGATTGCAAAGGGAATTGAATAAAAGAAAATTATGTTCCGAACTTTGAAAATGAACTTTAAAAAATGCTTCGTATATTACACAAGGGCTCACTTTCAATAGTCTGCAAATTTTCAAGTATTGCAATTAATATTTGCAATACATTTGGTTGGAAAACCAACTAATTTTACGTGAGAATTTACGGTTTGGGATTGCATGGCCTTGCTCGCAGCTGGTTTCCTGCAGATTTGTCTGACAGAACACAAACTAGCTGTGGTGATGGTATAAAACCAGCCTCTCTGTTTTAAATAATGGAGTACCACAGGGTTCAATGCTAGGTGCACTTTTTTTTTTTTTTTTTTTGCCAACAGTGAAGTATGAAAAAACTTCCATGAGAGCATGATGTTAATCCCACATATGCATCACACAGTCTTGCTCTTGTATGCTCTTGTAATGATTTTCTCTGCCAGTTAGCTTCATTAATTTTATCTCCTCAACATGACATTTCCAACACATTCTCACCCCTGAACGACTGAATGGGCAGATTGCTGATGACTTCCTAAACTAAATATATGACTGTATGAGTGTACTAGCGACATGTGTACTGAACCTTTGCTGTACCAGACCTTCGTCATCACAAGGTTAACATTGTGAAGTGCTTACGTTTAGGCACCAACACTTCATTAAGAAAAAGATCATTATTTGGGTTACGTGCGTAATTTTAACTTAAGTATGTTATGTAAGATAAAATAAGTCAACAGTGATTTTCCGTTTCACACGAGACCTCACCTCCTCCATATACAGACTTTCTGACTTGTTTTGCTTTACAAGACTTCCTCCTTTTGCTCCTGTCATAATTAATAAAATGCTACTGCTTGACAGATGGTTCTGTACCTGCTCTGTTTATGAGTAAAGATGCCTTTAACTCATTTTCACTTATCTGAAATGCTGCATATTTTCTCAGCGGCAGCAAAACATCTTACACCGGTCATCAGACATCCCAACTCACACTGTCACATTGATTAAAGACCCACTATAAACGGACATGAGGAAACTTGGTAGTCTAGGAACATTAAGGCATTAATGCTCTCTTAATGTAACAAGGTCATTTTGTGACAAAAGGATGTTCTATTCAAAGAGAACAGCTGCTGTTGTGAATACATACTGTAAATGTCTGGTCCTGAAATATAGTACAACCCAATTTGTTCAAATGTAATATCCAGAAAAACGTCTGCCACATATTCAGGCCATCAAAGTATGTGTTCTGCACATGACATCATATGCTTTGAAATATGTATACTGGTACTGATTTAAATACTGAGAAGACTATGTGTTGTATTCGCAAAACAAAGAGAATTCTACTCTTCAGTTATTCATACACTTCATGGTATTAAAATCTAATCTAAAATTCAGTGCACTCAGGGGTTTGCTCTTTTCTACTTGTTCTACTTTTACATGAAGTTTTAGCATGTCAGAGATAAATATCTCAATGGATTTATCACAGAGGTAAGAGAAGCTGTAAACACACTGTACCTGGGCAGGAGATGTCTGTACGGTACTGTTGGAGTGATTTCTTCTTGCTTTTAGAGTCAGGTAGCTAATGACAACGCATTTACAGCAACTGACTGAAAAGACTCTTGGAAAATGAATGATTCTCTGAGTCAAAACGTTGTCAATATATCATATATCTCATCTGTTTTTGAAGCTACTGTTCACTGGACCCAATCCCAAGACTGGCAAAGTCTACAATCCGTATGGGTAAATAACACGTTTCAAAGTAAGGGAATAATTAATTTGAAAAGTACTTCCCACCATATAAATGGAATAAAATACAAGCAATTTTAGCACTTCAGTGTCCCTTTAGAATTTTCTCATTTTAATAATGTACCTTTTTAGAAGTACTTGTGATTTTTTTATGTTCTCTCCTTATTCATGTTTCACAGCTGGACTCCTGACATTTCAAGCCAATCGCACTCGGAGCACATTGACATGAAAGGTGTACCGCTATGATTACATACATTTATATTTGAATCAGAAACTCAAACCATCAGGACCTTTAGTGCAATTTGAAGCTTCTCAAATGCAAATGTTAAGCATACATATGTGAACACCCATCATGGTAATGTTGTGCTACAGAAGACAAGGGAATATTAATGAGATAACTGACATGGTTGCCTGGCTCATTGCATCTTAATGTATGATTCATAATGACCTGAAGTGACTTGGAACCTCGATCTTCTCTGACAGCTGAGAAGGCAGTTGTGGCGTATCCGAGGGAAAGACGATGACCCCGCTAACTTCAACGCAGATTGGCAGCACACACTTCCCAAGGTCAGCGGAGCACTGGAGCAACAGCAAAGGTTATTTCATTGCATTTAGCCACTGACTTCATCACGTCTCACACGAGCCTGAGGCTGCTTTCTGTGAGCCCGTCCTGCTGAATTCTTTGAAACGTTTTCCAAGCACAGTCTGACATTTGTTATTTGCTTTGGGAATTTAATGCTATTGCCTTTTTCAGAACCACAAGTGTCTTGTGTAGATTAGAAAGAGCACAGGCTAACAAAACCTAAAAGCCACTCAAGTCCAAAATGTAAGGGCAAATTCCCCATCACTTCAAACCATTGCGCTGTCACTTTGACAGGCCATAATACTTATTAAGCTGACAATGCCATGATGACTTGAGCCTCAAAGAGAAAAACATTTCATAAGGATACAGGCCAGAGCCGTGGCATTGGTCACAACAGTCATGGAGATAGCGAGGGTGAGCCTCTCCTGACCTTGTGAGAGGTTTTATGAGTAGAAGAGGTGATAGTTTTTGTCAGCATAAACTTATTGTGCTTGCTGCTGTAACAGGATGATATCCTGACTCTGCACTGTCTGGAATATACACACTCCCCCCGATAAATTTCATCTCTTTATCCCTTAGAGTGGGAGCGTAGCAGCCCGGAATCCACTCCCTGTGGGTGAAAGAGAGGCGGATTAGGAGCTCCCCATGCTTGCGCACAGCTGTATGCTTGGAAGTTGTTTTCTTATGTTGATAGAGTGAGACAATTCGTCTAGAAGTGTGACCTTATCCCTTTTTTGGCATTCGCTTCCATCAGCGTGGCTAGCGCTGATGGAGTGACGGATTCCAAAATGTGCTTTGTGAGGATGCCGCCGACTGACACCGAGCAGAAAAACGTGAACACTGCATCATCTTTTCTATCACTCAGAAGCATTTGAAGCTGAGCTTAAATCGAGTGGCAGTGCACCAAATTGGACTGACAACCACTAGAACATTGCTACTGAGTTTTAAAAGGATTAACAAGTGTAATAATTGCTGTTTTCCTAGTAGTTTGGCAAAGACTCCGCAAATTAGAAGAATATGTTTCTCTGTTGAAAGGGACGCCTTTAAAGATGAGTAACTTTCTTTTTTAAAATATCATACTTTAACAAAAGCAAGACTGTTAAGGCTGATATGTTCTGTAGACTAAAAAACTAATTAGAGCTTTCCATTGATCAACAAAGTCTCCAGAGCCTTAACACCCGCATGCCTCGTCTTCATTCGATATGTGAACAGAAAATGAGGGTTTAGCACTCAGCCAGCCTACCTTAAAGGTCTAGTGATTATATCTGCATATGTTGTAAAATTCATAAAACGAACCAGTGGTCAACTCACTCTTTAAGTGTTTTCATGTCATATGTTACCACAGCCATAGATCGCAAATCTGCTTTAAGAGTAATCTGAAGTTTTCTGATGCCTCTGAGTTAATTTAATTTATATATATACACACACACATAAAGTATAAATACAAATAAAGTTTTACTTATTTTACTTACTTGCTTAAGTCACAAGCTAGCTACAGTACAATAATACAACACAGTACAATCATTAATCACATTCCCGATACTTTCAGCCAATAGAATGACAATGGCATTGAATTACATAAAGTAGTTCCTCGCATAGTAGTGTATTGTAGTAAACCATATACACAATTATAGTATTACTCTGTGTAAATAGTAATGTGCAGATCTGCTCAGTGTTTTAACCTTCTCTGTGATGTCGCGTCTGCAACGCGTTTTTGTTCCATCCTCCACATGGCTCCAAACCCCATGGGGCGTATTTCAGAAGCAAAGCGTTTTGCCTGCCTGATTTTGTTGCTGATTTGGTCGTTCTTCCTTGACATTTGTGCTTCTACCTTGGGGAAGTAGGCTTCCTAGTTAAATGGTTCCTTTTTTTGTCTTGTTTAATTGTGTTTATTGTTGATGTACGATCAGGAGTCTGCATGGGGTGTTTTATTTTGAAATTTCCCAGTTTCTGTACATCTTCCCTGTGTCTGACTTCCTGTCAGGCTCGATCTACGTTGTGCAAGTTGAAGCGTTGTCCATCAAAAATAGACTCTGCACATGTTCTCCTCGGAGCAGAGTGTAAGTACGCTTCTTGGGAGCTTCTGAAATGGCGACGCCAGGGGCTTGGTAGAAATGCACTCATTGACTAGAAGTGGACGTTAAGCACCCAGTGGAAATTGGGCGTAATTCAGTCATCGGATAGTAGAAAATAAACAACAGTTGGAATTATTTTACTATACTTTTATAGGATACAATATGTTATATATACTTCTGGCCTACAGTGGGTAGTCTTTATGGGCCCAATATTATATGCTTTCATGGGGTCCCAAATCTCTGGCAGCACACCTGTGCACCACTCATGTTCTTTGCCCCAGTAGACTGGACTTGTCACATCAGCTGCCACAGCCCAGAGCTGACTCCTAAACATACAGGATATCCCTTCCCCCTCTTCCCTCACTACACTGTCGGGCTCAAAATGAGATGCATGCTTCTAAACACACCTGCCACGACTGGCATCCTTCCTGGAATGAAAAGAGCATATTTATCTTATGAGCTGAGTTTATCTCATGCGTGTGCTATACTCAATTTCAATGTGTCTCTTTTCCTTCGGAGTGACAAATGAGATAGAAAATGTTCATGTCAAAAACACGCTGGCTGAAAGCTCCCACACTGCTATCCTCCACAGCGGTGTCAGAACCGAACAGAGCAGCGCGAAGAGACGCTATATCAAAAAGCAGGAGGGTAAGGTTGTCACAGAACGGTGACGTTTTGTGTAGAGCGTCATTATGATAATGATCATTCATTCTCTATCACCAGCACCTCTTGGGCACCCTTCTCTTTAATGTACTTCTCTGAAGGTAACAGTGTCTGACAGTCCTATTTATTGCATTGCATAGCAGGGTTATTTCTGGAAAATCTGCTGCAGAGACTATCTGTGATAATCTATATCAAAGCAGCTTCCCACAATGTATTGTTGGGTGTTATGGGAAATAAACTCTGCGTTGAAAGTAATAATGTCTACCAATGTCCGCCTGCTTAGACCTGTTTGTTGGCTCTGAATATGCATGATTGCTTTTTGATGGACTGAGCAGCGATGAATCTTGAAAATTAAAAGCACAAAGATGGATGCAATTGTGCACGACTTCTGAAAATGAGCTGAACAACCTGCTTAAATCTAGCATGAAATAAAGTATTCATTTTCTGATTGCATATCTCCTCCAACAAAGAGTGACTGGGGCACCACTGCACCTTAACAACCCTGTAATGATCCAAAACCACTGCAATCTTATGGCAGTGGTGCATGACAATATTATCATTTAAAAAGCCTGTTGAGCCCCTGTGCGCTCGTCTTAGCCGAGGTATAAGAATTCATAGAATTCACACTTAGAGATTTTTAACAAAGCTGCTAGGCCATAGCCGAGCTCGACGCAATTACATATTCTTTCAGGGGAAATGATTAAATTACTTTCATTTACTGTGGTTTTAAAACTAAAGCGTATGCGCAAATCTGCCCTCCGCTGAGACCCGCTCGGTAAAAGCTTTCCTCTGTTGCTCCGGTTTTGCGAGCTGATCCCATAACGCATTCACACCTGCAGACACGCGCACGGCACCACGCGTGCATACACTGCATGCAGAGTACTGGGCATTTACCACCTGTCATTCACCTGCCTACTCCAGGGCTCCAGTTTGCCATAGTTGCCATAGTAACGCCTACGAAAGACACAACAGACATTATTGTGTGTTTCTTCCCTTGATCACGTTTTTGACGGAGCCAAGGCCGAGAGAAATTTCTGTATCTTAGCAACTCTTTAAGCAGACTTAAGTAAGTTAAGTAGTTTTCATTGACTGTGGTTGTGTATCTGTTTGACATTTCTGTTTTCTGATTACTGATTTCTGTGGATTTTGCTAAATTTCCCCCATTCCGTCAGTGTGGAGACATGAAAAAAAGAAAACAAACAAACAACAACAACAGACAACAAAACAGGAGCATTGCTGAGCAGTGCGCTGAATAGACACGTTTTGATTTTCTCAAGTTAAGACCATCAGTGTTGTTAAAGTGCAGCTGGGGCTGAAAAATGAGAATCCTGAGAAATGGTGTCACAGGCTGCACCTGCCCGCAGTGCCTGAATAATGCACTCACACCACAAGGACACATGCTGTAGCCTCGTACGCGGCATCTATGGCACGCACACACACACACACAAGCACAATTCATACACAACATTCATACACAAAACACGCAAGTACAGATGCATCTTAAAAACTGCACCGTGAAAGTCCGCGACTGCAACCATGCACATGCACAGACCTGCTGAGCCAATATAAATACTCTTAATTGGAGTTGGGAGGCAAAACTGTGAATCACCTCTCAGATGGATAGAGAAATAGAATCTTATCTCTTCATCGCTTTGCTCCTGCTGATTTTCTATGAACGCAGAATGGCTAAGATCCTTCATTCGGTATTCATATAGAACCCACACAACTCAAAAACCGCCTGCTGATCTCATGAGAGGCAGCTGGTAGAGGGAGCGAGCAGAGTTTATTTGATCAGAACAGACCCTCCATACTTGGCAGGTCTCCACAATGATGTATCTAGTAATACATGTTGTCTTTATTGTAATAGCGTCTGATGAAAGTGGGACAATAAACAAGCTTATTTTACTCATTTTGGCTTGCGCTAGCGAAAAAGAAAAGAAAAATCATGTCATCTCAGCCGCAAAAAACAATATCCCCAAAGTGATCACAGCTTCAATTATTGATAGCCCGCGCTGTCGAGCAGTCATCAGACGGTTGTCAGCCTTAGAGCTAAGGTTGGGAGAGTGGAAAGAGGGAGGATTTCTCATGTTTTCTGTGCTGACAGTTTGAAAGCAATTACATGAGAAGGAGCTGCGGTGAGAAAGGGACTGAAGGGGGGAACATGAAAAAGCCGCTATCTGTTTCATGGGAGGATACTTACTATAATTTATATTTCAAGCTTAGAAACCGCAGCAGAGTAAGGGAGAAGAGCGAAAACAAGCCGTGGGCCACTTGCACATTTCTCCACTTCGGCGTCCTGGCGTCCTTCGCCGGACCAGCGCAGAGCCAGACTCATCAATACTGGATGAGTTTTATCTCTCTTCAGCGCAGGAGCTGTCAATCTGAGCTTTAACATGCTTCTCCTGCTAACAGACAGGGGACATTCACCTCACTGTATCACCTGTGTCTCGCTGTTCTGCCATTAAGTCAATGTCCCTCTGTCAGTGATGTGTTGTGTTATCGCGGAGGACAACCTGAGTTTCATGGGGTTTTCATGACAGCTTTCATATCACTTTGATTGCTCTTTTTGTGCTGATTTAGATGTTGAAACAGACCACGAACACGACAACAACCAATTAAGTAACTTAAATTCACATTCAAAAGAATACACTGATATTTTGGAAATACATTTCTTGCTAAGAGATGTCTATTACATCTGTCTAATGAATAAAAGGCTACAGATAGCAGCTGGTTAGCTTAGCATCAACACTAAATAGTCCATTATAAAACCCCATTTAAAACTGCAACTAGCTGTAGCTGCACATGCTCAATTTCCAAACAATTTCTTTAAAGAAAACAGCAGGTACCAACAGAATAATAATAATAACAAAAAAATCTGTGAGCAGGCACATTGCGGTCCGGTCTCAGGCCAATCACTTGCATTCTCCTCTTTCAGTTTCATCCCATACTGAGGCTACAAGGTAACCAACTGAATAAATGAATAAAGCCAATCCACCAAAGGTGCAGAGGTCCCATCATGCACTGCTGCCCTAAGAGAACAGGTTTGTGGTTGGCTGAGCTGATAAGTTTCAGTCTGACACTCTGTTCTCCTGCAGGTCAACTGCCCCGGGAAGGCAGGTGTCTCTCTTTCAGCGGGCAGCAACACTGTGTGAGTGTGTGACAGAGAAAACAAGGGTGTGTGTACGTTATGTGTGGGCCTGTGCATGTGTATGTGCATGCTCCCACCCTCAGGAGGGCATTCGGAACAGAGCTCGGGAATTTGCGCGACACCTGGAACCAGGCTTCCTCGACCTCATTTGCGGTGCAGCCTCTCTGATTGGCCAGCCTCCCCTGCATTGACGCTGTGTTGGTTACAAAGAGCGTTGTAGAGAGACCTTTCACTACCACAACCTGCCTGGAGTCTTTAACTATTTTTATACTTACTGAATTTCCTGTTACAGATTAATATTTATTTTGCATTTCTTCATGAAGGGTGCAAGGAGAAGCTAGCAAGACAAACGTGGACAAGGTTTGAGAGAAGAGGGACAAGTGTTGGTCTGCAACAGATGGATAGAGATATCTTTGGACTGAAAACGGGGAGAGTCGATGTGGAGAGACAGAAGAATCCCTTCAGCACCATCTCTCCATTTCAGCACGCAACGGGACAGGCTGATGTTTGAGTGAGCGCGGGCCAAAACCAACATGGCAACACACAATTAAGGTCCTAATAAATTAGGACACAGTTAACAGCAACAGCATGTCAACATGGCCCAGGGTGGGGGCTGCGAGCGACATATCGAGGGTACTGCGGCTACGCGTTGGAAACAGACTAATGGGAAGCGATTTGGGGTTGGCCCAAGATATAATTACCGTCCCCACTTCTCCTGTTCAATGAGGCCTGAGGCCTCCTGGGAGCGGCCTATTTTAGTCAGGTAATGGAGAGCCCATGCCCAGGAGCGGATGATCAAATTGTCTGCAGCAATCTGCTTTTTGGTCTCCTGATTGTCCCCAAAGACATAAAGAGCTGACCCAAGGATTTTCTCCCCGCTCTATTAGAGCCAAGCCAGCTTTAGAGGCAAAGCTGTCCCCCAACATCACAGTGGTTGCATGATGGCAGTGGTGTGTGCCTGTGTTTCTGCGCATGGGTGTTTCTGTTGGGGGTGATGAGTCGAACTTCACTGTGATTTATGTGTTGTTGCGCTAACAGGAGGGTTGCGAAGTTGTTCTTGCAGACATCTTTGGGCTCCGAGGGGCCAAATAATGCTGGGAGAGAGGGAGACTCATATAACCAAGGAGGAGGGAGAGAGAGAGAGAGAGAGAGAGCACGAATCCATGTGATAATCATCAGTTGAATATTGTCGATTTGTGGAGGACGTCTGCTCAAGGGCTGAACTCAGTGAGAAGAATTGCTGAAAAATCTCTCTTAGCCTTCTTCTCAGTATAGACACCATGTGAACATCATAGAAACACAGGTGCATCCATTTAAGATGAGCAGCGTTGCATTAAGGAGACACGCAGTTACAAAGCAACCAACAATCATAATTTTTAATAAGGAAAAGAGCAGATGCTGGTTTAATATAAAAAATGCATATTTTAAAATATATATATAGTTTTGTGTCTGTCTCTGTGTGTGCTCTGTCGTCTAGGAGGTTGCAGTCCTACTTTTTGCGATTTATCTTGCTGGATCCAATCTCTCTGTTGTTCGTCACAAGGTCCTTTCCTTTCTTTTTCTTTTCTTTTTTTCTTTATTCATAGGGTCTAAAGGTGAAAGGTGGCGTATGCTGCCTGACAGTTATATGAATAAAACTGACTTGACAGTAAAAGTTACTGTATGGTTATCAAACTGCCAGTTGGCTTTATCTTCAAAACACTTGTCTGACAAAAGGAGTTCCAACCAACCAAGAAAAAAAGATGTAACAATATGCTATAGACATCAACCATGCAGCCTGTTAATTAGACTGTCTACATTCTTAAAGAGCTACTCCAGCAGTGACTGTTTGCACTGCCATAACACTCCCAGTAGCCTCTGTTTAGAAGAGTCTACATTATGGGAAATACCCATCCTCCCACACGGAAACACAGGCTTTCTGTTATGATGTGCGGTCTCCAAGCTCAAGGCGAGATAACCCCCTGATGACATCATCAAGGGCTATTTCCTCAGACTTAGAAAGCTCTCTCCAGAGCCGCGGACGGGGTTACACAACTGATTTCACCAGCTGAGTGGAGCTTGCTCTGACTGACCTCGATGTGTGAAAGTCATGGAGTTTCCCTCTAAATCTTGTAGAATTAAAGATCAGATCAGACATGTTTTACATATCTTTATCAATTTACTGTAAATTCCTTTACTTTGAATAATAATTTGTAGTTGATATATAAGTTCAGTTAAAGTCTTTGACCCTTTTCTTCATTAAAAATCCAGAATCTGTAACTATAAGTTGAGCTGCTGTACAACAGGCGTTTCCACCTTCTTTGTGAAGTCCTTTCTCAGTGTTCGTGCACAGGAGGCTTCAAGTTTCCACATCACACTTTAGTAAGTTCAGTATTGGGCACGGCTTGACTTCCAAACTATTTGCGATGTCACAAATCATGCTTGTCAGCCAACTCCCGAAGATGTGATTGTCAGTGAGCGCATAGGAAACTCCGCTGTCAGCAGATGAGTGTGAAGACATCCGCCTGGTGTCAAGCTCTGCACGCAGATCGTTCTGCACAGTGATGCTCAAACATTCAACCGTAGGAACAAACATAAAACATCACTCAAAAACAGCTTTTTGACTCCAACCAAAATCTCTGCGGACATACTGCAGCATTCAACAGTTTGCTACATACTTCTGCGTTCTACATTTAGTCAAACTATTGCGCATATTCAACTATGAAGAAATCAAACAGCGAGCTGACTGTATCATTGAACCCCTAATTGTTTTATGTCACTGGGGAGAAACATACAGTGGCCCTGAGGGTCAAAACACAAGGTTGTGTGTTTTCTGAAATGTTGTTTTGTCTGAAGTGTTACATTTTCTGAAATAGTCCTCAGTGTTTTGACCCTAAGGGCCACCGTATAGACGAACAGCATGCTTTTGCATCAGAAATGAAGGTTTATGGGAAATGCGACCTTTATTTTAGAAGCACACATAGCTGCTTGCAGTCATTTTATCCTTCAAGGTTTACAAAGACCAAGAATAATTGAGTTAATTGAATAGTGCATATCTGTTACATACTACTAAACCGGAGAGAATGAAAACAAGGATGACTCTGTTGGCCTCCCACAGTGCTGCATGTGTTTTAGCAGACAGAGGGATAGAGCGGCGTAGATAAATCCATGCCACACAACTATCACACTGTTTGCTATAATTAAACTCTGCCATCCCTCGTGGATGGTGAAAGAGACTTTAGTCAGTGAAAACATGTCACTAGCTCCCAGAGGGTTGTTTGTATTGTCAGTGATAGTTTATCAATAGCCTGGATCTTAATCTTTCTTTCTCTGGCACTGGGGTCCCCGGGTCTTTCTACATCGACCTTTACCAACTGGCACTACAACAGACTGAATGACTTCTGGTGTGGAGAGAGATTGTCTTTAAAAATCCCCATGGAAATTAACCTCAGCACCAATGTTGTGCTGTCTACATCCTCCTTAATAGCTTTTTAATGAAACCGTAAAAAAGGGACCCTTTAAATTTAGCAATTAACCATAAAATACTTTGATGTTCAGACAATAATTCATTCGAGGCATTTTCTGCCATTGTGGTCTGGTAAGTGGCCTTTCAGAGACAGGAGGTCACCACTGATTTAAGAATATACATTCTCATTATATAATGTAAAATGAAGAAGTGGATGAGTCTTTTATTTAGACGGAAAAGTCAATTAAAGGTTTATCAAAATTGGTAAATCTCAAACAACCACACAACCATTTGTACCCTCAAAATGTAATAACGGCAGCCATATTGGAAAAGAGCAGCCGTTTGGAAGCATTCGATCAAAATCATAAACTCTTTCCCTTGGGGTGGGGCCCCACTCCTTCATGAGACCTTGACACCAGAGGTTAGTGAGAGGTGAGTGTCTCTCTATCTTCAGCGAATAGAAGAATGGGACTCCCTCGTGTCCCCGCTGGCCCTGAAGGCTATCAGGTTCAGGCATCTATACCTTCAAAATGCTCCCCGTCTGGTGTCCCCTTTCATTCATCATCGCCCTTATAATGTCTGGAAGAAATATGCTGCTGTAAGTATCATATTTCATGGGTGTCACAGGTTGAGTCCCCCATTTGTTCTGGAGCCGTACAGTTCCTGTAATTCTTGCGGGTAGGCCCTGCAGGTGTAGGAGTCCGGCAGTTAAGTCTGTTTAAACAAAAAGACAACGGGGCATTGGCGGTTTGGGAAATAGAAAAAAATGGCCACTGTGGTTCAGCAAGAGGATGGTACTGGACTGTTTCAGGTAGCATATTCTAATAAATAGGTGAGGATGAAATTGAATTAAACAGACAAAATGCAATGTTTTAACTTTGTTTTGACATATTATTCAGATGTGATTTTAATAATTTCATCAGAGAGGAACATTTTCTTCAATTATTTAATTCATTTGGCCCCAATGCATTTCCTGATTACATTTCTGACCAAACCCAATCTCCAAGCTTTCATTATGCCTAGAATAACTAAGATGTTTTGCTGCATTATACTGTATAAAATCATTTGGCCTTGAAAAGACTTGTTAACGGAAAAAAATGGGCAATTTCGTAGTAGAAAAGTAATTGGAAATAGCTATGAATAAGAAATAAAAAGATGTTAATTTATTTAGTTGTGAATGAATTACCTATCCCTCTGCCTCCACTGCTATTACAGCCATTCTGAGATGTTTTATTGCTTTGATGGTCTAAGATTTATGGTCTTGATTTATGTTTCCATCCATGAATACAGTAGCTCCTTCCTTTTTTCTGTATGTCACACAGATACCTTTGATTTAAACTTTAAAGGTATTCAAGCTTGACTTTGGAGTGTATATAGGTAATTTAGTAATTACAAAAGCATACACTTATTCAATCTTCAATTCAATCTCTACCTGCCTAAAACCCAACTGAACTCTGGTCTACAGGTGATATTGCTGTATTTATTTATGCACTCGTGTGGGAAAGTGGCCAGCAAGCTGGCAGCCCTGCGAAGACTCTGGATGTGCTCCCCACTGCTTTCACCCCACGCTACAAACAAACAGCAATGAATCCCAAAGAGGAAACCACTACGCCTAGAGGGTAGACTTCTTAACAATTAATTTTCACACGTGATAAATCCTTAGCTCCCTTGGTCACGCAACTGGCTTTGCAACCGTGGACAAAAACTGACATGCTCCATATCGATGTCTTTTCAGCCCCCACACTGTTAAGGCCAGCAGAAACACATGCAAGGGTTAAAACCGATAGGAATCCTCATTCACCAAGATTAACTTGCTGAAAGTAACTAAATGCCAAAATTCAGCAGCTGAAGTTGGAAAACACATCGGACTTCATGAAATATTGATAAATGAACTGCGGGCTACAGAGGACAAACATGCCAACACAACACAAGGTAATGCCAGAGAACACAGAGCCTGCAAACGAGGATGGGGCAGGTCAGATATGCATTAAGATTATTATGTGAGTCTCAGCAACACACTGTACAAACCACGTGTCAAAGATCTAAAATTTAGATTAAGATTTTGGTGGCTGTTTCTGAAGAGGCCTCAGTGAAGGCCGGACCTGTCTCTGAAATCTCAAATTAATCTCTCTGTGTCAGGCCACAATGAAAAGTGAGCCGAATTAAAAATTCTGTTACATGTATGTGATCTTCGTCCCGGTCTGCTCGAGCTCTGCGCTGTCCTCACCTCTAGGTTCACCATCTGAGCGTCAGTGAGCGGTGATGAATCCTGGAACTGGCTGATCATCTGGAAGACTGAACCTGTGAAGTCTTACGGTGATACATACATCATTTTAAGAAGCTGTGCTGTTAGCTTCATCACCTCCAGATGCCGTGTCTCGAGTAATGAGTGCTGTGTTGGTACAAGTTGACTGATGTGATAATTAACTCAGAATCTTCAAACTGCAGCTTCGGTTGATGCATCAAAGTGTCACCCAGTTGACTGGCCAAAGGTTCTCCAAGAATAGGACCAAATATCGTCTCAGATGTGTCAGATAATAAATTAACAACCACCCCCCTGCCATAAATTTGTTGACATGACAACAGTTTCGGGTGAGTTACTCATCTCCCTAATTTGTCTTTCTCTGTAGCGCATTAGTGTTCACATCTTGTTTTTAATCATTTGTCAGACGCAGATAAAACGTTAACATTCCCACAGTGAAAAACATTTACAGCTGGCACCATCAAATGATTTCTCCCCGATCTGTAATGAGTGACTCAGCCTCCAAGTTTAGAGTTTATATTTGAGAGGAAAAGCTCCTCTCCATAATGCGTCAGCTTTTTCATTCCTTTAGGGACACCAAGGGTCTGTGCCCACCCCTCATCTTCGTCTTATTTGTTGTTTATAGTCATCTGTTCCAGCTCATATTTTCTGCTTTTTTCAATCAGTTTAAAAGAGGAGTGTTGCCATGGCCAGAATTCATAGAGGGAGAATAGACAGTCATTTCCATGCTGCAGCTTAAACCTGCTGTAGAGACATTAAGATTGCAGACAAGTAAACACACGTCATAATTAATCTTTTTTCTTTCCAGGTTGCTATTTGTAAATCCAGGTTATAATCTATAATCTAGTTTGTCCATTCTACTACATTCCAGATTAAGTTGGTAGCTGGAAGACATAATAAGAATCATAGGACAGTTAATTGGGCATGCATTTGATTTCCAAATGCAGGGCTGGGATAAACACATGTAAATTGTTTTTATACCACCTCGGACATATTCTACTTATTTCCAAGTATAATTGTGATATGACATTTTAAACAATAGCTTTTCCCCCCTCACATCTGTATGCTTCTTTTGCAGCTATGCATCATATGTGTTTCAAAATACATCACATTGTACATTATAAGGAGTATGTAAAGCTCGGGCTGGGTTAGGAGCAGGTGTTGGTGTTGGCCTGTAAAATCCGTTGAGACACTGTCTGTGTAGCTGCCCAATACAAATAAACTTGACATGACTTAACTCGACTTTTATTTCTCTATATAAAGTCACCCCGATGTTCCTCGTCTAAGAAATGCGCCAAACGAATTAAGGTTGACTTGATGTAATTCCAAGAGTCTGTTGTAGACTTGCTTTTATGTAATCTTTGAAAATTGCATCAGCAAAGCTGTGGCTGAAGTACTGTTTGTAACTCAATTATACCAAGGAGGCACAGTGGCACTGTCACCTCACAGCGAGACAGGCCTGGATCCTGTTCGCTCTCTCAGAAGTATTTGCATGCTGTACCCTTCTTCCTCCACGGTAGGTTATAAAAAACATGTAAGTGGATTGCAAACTCTAAATCGCCCAGAGGTGTGAAGTGAATTGAAATAACCATGTAAGGCCAGTGATGGCATGGCAGCCTATACTGCAGTGTGTTCCCCTGCCATGCCTTCCACAAAATGCACTGTATATGCCTCCTGTCATGACCCTTGAGTGGAAGAGGGTCATAAATTTGTGGATTACTGAATATTAATATATGACAAAAGTGACACAGTGCTACAATAGCTTTGCCATCAGTAATCTTTTCATAGTGAAAAGATCAACTTGTGCACTCTGACCTCAGGTCTGCTTATTGACACAGGAGAACAGGCATCTTCTGGAGCCACAGACCACAGGGCTACAGCCACAGGTTTGCTGCCTGTCAGTTGAGTTGAGGTTGTCATCGCTTGCCAATTTTTTCAAAGGATCGACTTTTAAATCTCTAACATCTGCATTATGACAGTGTTGAGGGCCCATCTTGTATAGGAACAAGTTGTCAGTGCAGTTTGTGTTGTGGTTACATGCGCCTGTGTAAATAAATTTGTATTAAATTAAATTACCAAAAAGTAATTTACAAACAGCAAACCTGGCGGCAGTATTAATCCAATATAAGAGTGCTGGTTGGTTTCTGGAGCTGTAGGCGAAATATAATGAAGCTGCCATGTGTAGCCTGCTGTGTCAGTTGTACTTGATGACTACCCGAAGGTGCATTGCTATACCCGCTCACATAATGCACAAAAAATAAAAGCAATGGGGTTCAATAGGGGCTCGTGGCTTATTTCCACCCTGGACCCTACACATTTAAAAACTCACATTCATGCCTCGAGGGCAATTTACTTTATTCATTTTAGGAAACCGGAGCACCCAAAGGAAAGGTACGAGCTACCTAAGCTGCTAATTGTGGCATCACAAAGCTGTCATTAAATTATACAGTCAATAATATTAGCTAGTAACTTTAGTCATAACAAGCCTCACCTGCAATAACTAGTATTATTATTATTATTTTGGCCATATGGGGGCAGGGGAAGCGAGTTACAGCCGAACTGACACATCATCACCTTCTAATTTGATATGGCTCACTTGTTGGCAAATATTTGCTTATTCACACATCCAGCAGTTATGGAGCAAAATGGTCATTCATTAAGTGTTCCTGGTGGATGCAGGCCGATATTCACTCTCTTTTAGATTTTTTTTTTTTGGGCCTTTTCCACCTCCTCGGGGAAATATCTGGACCTTTACATGCTACATGCTAATGTTTGCCAGATAGTTGCTAACCGTGTCAGAGCAGTGTGTGACCCAAAACAGCGAAGTTATATCCTCCTCCTCGATACATGATTACTATGTGGACATAAATTCCAAGTAGTGGGTGTAGGATATGTGAAACGGTGCATTTGGCCACTATGTAATGGCATTTTCAAAACTGGTCTACAGGGGACGCTTAAATTACCGGTCAATACAGCGAGACACGTTGTCACTAATGGAGCGCATGATTTGTAGGGGACAATGTGTTTACTTCTGCCTTGTTTATATCAACAAAAGAAAAGATATATTCTGTGTTGACACAATTTGATGAACAGCCACTTAGAGAACGCCGGTCACTGGTGAGGTATGTTTGGCACTGAAACCTTGAGCTAACTTTCCATTCAAAATTATTAATCATGCTGTCAAGTAAGTACTTTCTGCTGTTGCAAGCATCAACAATTATGAATTCAAGCTTTAGCGATTGCTGAACAGTTTGAGTTGTATTATTTTTCCAGTGCGTAGGTCTACAATATATATTATAAAGATTCTTTTTAAAGGTATGGTTGGGTATTTTTTTCATTACAGCTGTTGTCATCACTAATTATGCTGTAGTCTAAAGTACAGCTAGAGCTGATTTGCTACTCACCTGCATCTGACTTCCTTCACCTGATGTAAGCCATTTTGAGAGAGACTGGAACAGCTCTAACTATAAGCTTCACAGCCAGCATAGGTGTACAGTAGTGAGTGTCGAGGACATGTCTCTAAAATCTCTGGTACTCTGGGTTCTTTTAATGAAGCAATAGGAAAAGCTGTTGAGTCCCAGAAAAAAACAGTTTTATTTTAACGTCAATAGAATGTGCAAGGTTACAGAGCTCTGGGTCTCGACTTAACCTTCCCTGATCCACAACAGAGTTGGGTCAGTTCACGAAGTCTGACACACTACCTCTCCCTGACCCAGTATTTTATAGACAGAACATGAGGAAATGCTGAAACAGGCGTTGGCTCCTCCTCGTTGCCGTCGGGCGCTCTCTCTCCTCTGCTTGGTCATCTTCGAGAATCCAACGTCACCACAGCAACCTGTTTGCAAGGACAAATCTAGAGACAACCTTATCCCTGACGCCAACCTGTTCTATCTTAAGTCGAGGGCCCCAAGATGTCTCCCATGCCAGGCCTCTATCTCAAAACCCCCTGTTCTAGGTCACACTGGCCTTCGATATATTTTGCACACAAAGAATCACTCCTCGTCTAAATCACTTCTATGAATAATAAAGGAAAAACTTAACCAGGAGAAGTAGAATTTCTGTTAATTGTTCAGTCACACAATCCATCAGCAGAAAATATGAATAAGATCAACATATTAGGATCCAACTATCATTAATGTAAGCATATGCATGTAGTCTAACTAGCAGAATATATGTGTGTAATCAAACTTATCAAAGTATAGGAATATGACCCAAATATCCATCATGAAGCTTTGATTTTTCAGCTTTCTTTCTTGTGAGCTCACTTGCATTTGCCTGAATAAACCTGGATATCAGTCCGCCGATGTGAAAATGATGCTAATCTGCTGAGTCTGGCATCTGTCGAAAATCATGCAAAGACAGAATATAGGATACAGTGCTCATCACGTTGTGATTCATTTTAGTAAACATATTCATTTTCATTGCAAAACATCGGCAAAGTGCTAAGTGTTTGAAGGAAGCTGCACTGTTTGCAATCCATCTGCATCACATCAATCGTCCACCCAAGCATCAGCACCTCAGGCACAAATGACTGATGACTTCCTTCATTATCCTCGCATGTTAGAACTGTGTGGCCACTCAAAAGATCAATGATAACAGCAATCTTTAAATGTCAACACATAACGGATTTGAATCAAATAACCCTATCCATCCATGTAAAGTGTGTATTGATGGTTTATATTGATATTGGTTGATTTGTCCGATAAAATGCATAGATGCAATAATTGTAGCTTTTAGAAATGTGTGCACTGTTTAAATACCGAAAATGGGCGTGCAGCATTGATTGAAAATCAAGAAAATCTTCACATGACCCACTAAATCAGTGTCATATATCTTGTTAATTAGGCATTCTGTACTACAAACATCTGATTACCGTATACGACCTCACTCTTCAGACAAGCCACAAAATGTTTTGTAGTATTTGGATTCTATTCACTTTATATTGGAACTGCAATATTTTATTAAGAATCACCTGTTCCTTTAAAATGAAATCTAAATTACAGGGTGCAACTGTGACTTTTTCCTGTTCCAATCTGATGGTGTTCTGACCTTTTCCCAAACATCTCAGAGAGATGGTTGGTAATTACCGTGACTGACATGGTGAATGAAATATACGTAATTCCGTGATTCTGTTAGCGGTGTCAACACCTCATTCCCTGAAGTCTACAATCCATCATGCTGAGATGGTCGGGCATGTGCTTGTTACATGTCGCCGACACCTCAGTGACTATATATGTAAAACCAGCTCCTGAAAAGGTCGTAGGCTGAAAAAAATCAGATACTGAAAGGCATTGTGAATTCTGATGTTGGGTGATTTGCCTCAGATGAAGACCTTAAATTGAACTATCCTGGGTCCTGATGTTTGTTGCGTCTTCCTAAAACAGATTTCCATTAGAAGCCATTCATGAGCTTTGACCCGAGGCCTGAACTTACAAGGCGCTACGCCCGGGAAGCACCGCCTGCCCCCACCTGTGCTTGACGGCTACCTCGCTCAACTGATGCAGCTCTCATGCATCTCGCCTCCAAGTCCTACACTGAGTTTGATACAGTATTTTTTTTTATGTCTGTGACATATTCTACAGATAAGGACATTGACACTGTAGTCAGAGGTGTATCAGCTTGACCACTTACAATCGAATCAGCACTTCCAGGCCGAATGCGGCAATCGTGCCATGTGAGTGTTACTGTAATCACCAGTTTGCTTCTTGCAAACAACATTTACATCAACAGCTGTCATAATTGCAGATTTCAGAAAAATCTGACTTTTCTGAAAGCTTGAATGCACCTGACGATAAAACCAGTCTGTCACTGACAGTAGGATTGCAGTGGATTCACACAGGACCCGATCACAACAACTTTGTGGGCAAACCCATGAAAAGTCTGCACGATAACAGCGCAAACATTAAAAACAATACAAATCTTCATTTCAGTCTGCCTTAGCCATCATTACCACCATCAAGGTCAAACTGAACGCAGCAAGCACTTTGACTGACAGGTGTAGGAGGAGTAGTCTATTGAATGTGACCAACACAACATAAGGCCTATTGCAGTTCAGAAAAAGAAAAAGCTAAATCAGTAACAGGAACCTTCAGGAACAGGAAATGTCGTCAAAAGTAAAATACTTCTCTTTCATATGTAGTGGATTAAGAGTCATACATTTCCCCAAAAAAATAATACTCAAGTAAAGTACAGTACTCAAGTAAATGTACTTTGCTGTGCACCCCTGCTGGTGACGTGCATTCTCACAGCTCATAAACATGGATATCTACCTTATGACATGAAGGTGACAAGCCCGGAGGCACAAGATTGGAGGGCTCAAAATGCAGACCACAGACAGCTCCGCAGAGTTTCAAAATAAAAGGTTTATTAAACTCAAAGCGCTCAGGATAAATAGTGTAATGCAAACTGAGGGAGACACAAAGTACAACAGAAAACGCTAAGGATAAACTGACAAACTAGAAATGAACAATCAAAGCTCGAAGGCTGAGGTGATTACAAAGTACAAACAAAAGAGAAAGGCTGAACTAATCTCAAGACTGGATACAAAGTAGCAAACAAAGATACCAAAACTAGACTAGATGCAAAGTAGCAAACAAAAGATCTCAAGGCAATTCTGATAACTAAACTTACACAGACAAGGATCAAGGACGTTAGAGAGCAAGGCGAGTACAGGACAAAGCACATGACAATCTGGCACAGGACAAAGGGAGACGCGGACTATATATACACAAGGTAACAATGAACAGGTGGAGACAATTAGGGCGGGGTAGACAATCAGACAGGCGGGAAACACACCGGGAAGTCAAGGGCCTGAAACGAGAGGAGAGTTAGGTTTCACAATAAAACAGGAAGTGTAAGACAAGACATGACGCTAGTGAACAAAAACACTTAACAGATTTGACGAGACATGACAGAAGGCGGCGAAATTATCTGTAACCTTCTTTATTTACTTGTTCACCTCCTGAGCTGAGCCAGTAGTTATCTTTATATTTATCTCCTCCCAGAAGCGTCTGGAGAACAATGGAAATAAAAGCAATACCTGTGACAAGAGACACAACACATGACAGGACCCTGTGAGAGATGGAGGAGATGTAACTGCCCTTTATTCTCTCTGATAGAACTTTTTCAGATATTTTGACATTTTATAGGAAGCAAAGCACAGCCATTTAAGTGTACCTGCAATCCGTGACAGTGAGCGAGCGTTCATTAGCATTAAAGTGGAATGTGGATTGCTCCTGTGCTGTTCTTGCCATGAAATGTCAGAAAGTCTGCCAAAAGGTTTGTAACACATAGAGTCAATAAGATGCTTTAAATAAGCTGTATATTGATAATCAGCTCTCAGCTTTGGCATTAAAAAGATGGCAATTAGTAAATTCAAGGATACACTCTTAGTTCCACGTTTATTTGAAATAGTTGTGAGTGATACTTTAGAAAAACACTCAACCCTGGTAATGGTCTTGAGAAAGCCCGCTGTGTATCATTAGCGCTGATTTGCATCAAGAGTGCTCCAACACAAGAGGAAACACACCGCACATTATTTTCATGCTTCAGTTTTCATCATGAATACATCCAGCCGGCTCGAGAGATGAGCCCACTCAGACGCTCGAGTGGAGGAAAGAACACAGAATGAATGCCTGCACTCACTCATAAATCCCCGTGCTTTTTAATACACAGCGCAAGACAGGAGCAAACACATTTCAGCGCTCACCTTTGTCAGCGTTTTCTTTTGTTCTTAATGCGTTCAGCCATTCTCTTAAAAAAAAAAAAGTTTTGGAGTAAGGTTGGATTTTGCTTTCTTCTAGCTCACATGCTGACAGGGTTTTTGCATGTGCATCCTCTGGAGACAGACCTCTCTAGCTGGGAGGTGTTTTACAGGCTTTATAAGAGAACAGCTCTGCTCTCCAGGGACTCCCAAACAGACACAAATCACTTTGACATGTCTTTCTTCTCTTTTTTCATGCAGGATGTAGACATTTGAAGAAATGGCCAACTCTGCACAAACTACCATGCTGGATTCCTATAACAAGAAATGACTTTGAGAATAAATTGTCACACGTAAACATTATGCTGCCAGTAAAAATAGGATTAAATGTGCAGATGTCACTGTGACAGTTGCGTTTCAGTTACACAAATTAGATATTGCCTGAACATGAAATTCCACATTTATACAGTTTTCTGTTCCCTTGGGTCCGCATTAGTTGAGGGTTTGTGTCATGCAGAGACTTCCAGTTCCAATACATCAAATCCAGTGCAAAATATTTCTTGATCACATCAGTGAAGGCAGAGCTGTCATATGGAAATCCTTTTCATGGCTTGAGCCAACAAGAGGGAGATTAATGGAAGGAAACCCAGCCGTGAGCAGGGCCGAGCACAGCTGAGTGCTCTTTATGTGCTAAAGGCGTGCTTAGTCCTGTAGTGTTTTTGTGTTACCACTCTTTTCTTGGCTGAGCTTTAACTTGTAGGGCTGCTGGACTGTTGAACGAACCTTTCAGAAAATATTAAATTTGCAGGAAGTCAGACCCACTTGTAGGCAAAGAAACACTCCCTCTCGTTTTTGCTGTCAATCTCTTTATCTAGTTCTGTCTGCATCTGCTGTGTTTTCCCACTGTTTTACTGCCCCCGTACAAACCCAGCCTGTGATCGGCAACACATCTGTGAGGCTTCACAATTCATCTGAAATCCTGTTTTCACAGAAATCATGCACGATGAGTGATTGAGTTTGCATTTCACACAACAACCAGATTAATGTGAAAAAAATCTCGTAAGGCAATCGTACAGTACATATACAGAAAATGTATTGCCAATGGAAAGTACTTGAGAAACACTGAAAAAAACTGCACAGGGATTGAAAGAAAAACTGCATGTGGTTGTATATATATATGTGTGTGTGTGTGTGTGTGTGTGTCACAGTGGAAATAAAAATATATATGTATAGTGTAGTATTTAAGGAAAAGGGAATGTAATATTGCACAGGTTATGGCCTGTATGAGGTAGAGGGATGTTTTACAGTAGTGCAAAGAAAAAAAACTGTATGTATGTGGACACAGTGCTACATTATACAGTGGCTGAGTTTAATAACCTGATGGCTGTTGATATGGAGGACCTGCGGTAGCGTTCCTTCTTACAGAGTGGATGCAGCAGTCTGTTAGTGAAGGGGCTATTGAGGGCGCCCAATATGTCATGCAGGAGGTGGGAGGGGTTGTCCATGATAGATGTCAGCTTTGCAAACATCCTTCTCTCACCTACATCCTCAGTGGTGTCCAGAGGGCAGTCCAGGACAGAACCAGCCCTCCTGACCAGTTTGTTGAGTCTCTTTGTGTCCCTCTCAGAGCTTCCACAGCCTCAGCAGACCACTGCGTAAAAGACTGCAGATGCAACCACAGAGTCATAGAAAGTCCTCAGTAATGTCCTACATACTCCAAAGGACCTCAGTCTTCTCAGTAGATAGAGACAACTTTGGCCCTTCCTGTACAGGGCATCAGTGTTCATGGACCAGTCCAGTTTATTGTTGAGGTGTAGACCCAGGTATTTGTACTCCTCCACGATCTCAATGTCCAAACCTTAGATGCTCACCGGTGTAGTTTGTGGTGCTTTCCTGTGGAAGTCTATCACCATCTCCTTGGTCTTGCCGGCATTGATGTGCAGGTGGTTTAGTCCACACCAGTCTACAAAGTTAACGCTAACTTCCTGACAAGCCCGGAGGCACAGGCTTTGAGGACTCAGAAATGCAGACCACAGACAGCTCAGCAGAGTTTCAAAATAAAAGGGTTTATTGAACTTAAAGCGCTCAGGATAAATGCAACTGAAGGAGAGACAAAGTACAACAGAAAACGCTAAGGATAACCTGGTAAACTAGAAATGAAAACTCAAAGCACGAAGGCTGAGGAGAATACAAAGTAACAACAAAGATACCAAACTAGACAAGATGCAAAAGTAACAAACAAAAGATCTTAAGGCAATACTGACAACTAGACTTACACAGACAAGGATCAAGGACGCTAGAGAGCAAGGCGAGTACGAGACAAGGCACATGACAATCTGGCACAGGACAAAGGGAGACGCGGACTATATATACACGAGGTAACAATGAACAGGTGGAGACAATTAGGGCGGGGTAGACAATCAGACAGGCGGGAAACACACCGGGAAGTCAAGGGCCTGAAACGAGAGGAGAGTTAGGTTTCACAATAAAACAGGAAGTGTATGACAAGACATGACGCTAGTGAACAAAAACACTTAACAGATTTGACGAGACATGACACTTCCCTGTTTTCCAAATTGTTCCCCTGCCATACACATCCAACGATGGCTGTATCGTCAGAGAACTTGTGGAGGTGGCAGCTGGTTGTGTTGTGTCTGAAGTCTGATGTGTAGGTGAAGAGGAAAGGAGAGAGCACAGTACCCTGCGGAGTCGCGAAGCCTCACATACTGCGGTCTGTTGGTGAGGTAGTCGATGGTCCATGCAGCCACGTGACAGTCTACTTCAGTTCCTTCCAGCTTCCCCCTCAGCAGTGATGGCTGGACAGTGTTGAAAGCTCTGGAGAAGTCAAAAAACACGATCCTCACTGTGTTACCAGTGCTCTCCAGGTGGGACAGAGATCTGTGCAGCAGGTAGATGATGCCACATCAATGCCTGGACAATATGTTAACTGTAGGGGGTCCAGCTCACTGCTCACCAGGTGACGGAGGTGGTTGAGTGTAACCATCTCCAGGGTCTTCATCAGGTGGGAGGTTAAGGCTACCGGCCTGGCAACACTGAGATACGAGAAGAAAAATTCAGGACAATGTTTATAATTTACCAAGTTGAAAAAAGACATCCTCAATAGATTTACAATACATTTACAATAGATATGCATTAATAGATATACATTAAAAGGTTGGTTCACCTAAATCACAAAAAAGCAAACAAACATGCAAACAAAAAACATATTTCCTCCCACACCTGTGATACATGCAGATGGGGGGCAAAGGTCTTAGAATTAGGCTCTTTCAAATTCGCCAATAGATCTAAAATATGTAAAGGAGAATTTTTGAAATTTGTGTGACCAATCCAAAGCTATTCTGCTGTCAGCCTTTCATAATGATGTCAACAATTCTGGTGAAAGAATTCAGATCAAATGATTAGCAAGAAATTCTGATTTATTGATGACACAAATATTTTGACCTTCAAACTAAACACTGGGCAAAAATTCCATAATAGCCTTCCAGCATATTGTAATGCAATCAGTTTGAGAGAAGACGAGACTTCTGCACCTCCTCTCAGCTCTGATTTCAGGCTTTAGAAAATCTAGCACGTGAACGAATCACGTCTTTCCAGAGAGACAGCGCTCCTATTGGCTGTTCTGCAAATTCAGATGCCTGCATGTGTCTCTTCAGATGATGAAAGCCTGATTCTCAAGCGTAAAATCCTGCAACTTGTGATACATTCCGAAAAAAAAAAAACCTCCCTTGCCCACAGCGGCGTATAGTACAAAACATGGCCACGTCCCGGCTCCACACGGAGCTTCGGCCTCATGATGTTCGTTGCCATGGTGTTTGTATTGACGAGTGGCAAAGAGGAATGATGACAGAGTGTGGAATAACTTTTGAGGGGGGGAGCAGTGGTGTGTATGTTGGTGTACGAGCCTCTCATCTCAATGTTAGATGCCGTTGCAGCTGCCTCTGCAGCCTGGGGTGCTCTGCCCTGAGGCTGCAAAGAGGCTGAAGGGGCGTTTTTGAAAAAGCTTGCTGTGAGAGAGGCCGGGGTCTTTGTGAGGCTCTCGCCTATGAGGCATGAGGTTTTGCAGGCCAGCCGACTCCTTCTGCTGCCATTTGAACTTGTGGGTTTGGTGGGAGGGGCTTGGCGGAGTGACCTGAGGCAGCAGGGAGATAGGTAGAAGGTTTTGTATAGGCTGGCACACATTTTGCCTACTGCAGCTTTCAAGAGTCTGGTGATATACAATATATTAGCAGCAAATCCCATAAAAAAGATCAAAACCATCAATGGCTTGGTCCTGCTAACAGCTGTTGACTGTGCAGCAAAGCTTCTGTGCCTGGAGCTCCATTGTTGTCCAAAAATTATTAAAAACACACAGGCGTAGTTAAACCGCACTCAAGGGCGCAGGATTTATCTAGTAGTGGGAAAGAAGTGAGGCAATAATTGGCCTTTTTCCATAGCAACCTTGATCGGATTTTATGCACACGGCATGATTCTGCAAACATCAGGCAGAGTGAAAGGAGTTGGTCAGCCTGTGTGCAGCATGTTGCCTGCAGCTCTTCATCTTCTTGTTCCGTTACTCCCTGCGATACTGCAAACTGATCAGCTGTCAAAAAATGCTGAAAAATATAAACGTTTAAATATTTTTTTTGTAATGTAAAGATGCAGCAATAAGAAATGTTCTGTTTGCATTAGCCGTAAATTAAGACTGCATTTTTTCTAGGAAAGTCACCAACACTAACCCGCAGCATGCATGGGTTCTGGTTGACTGCACTTCCTGTTTTATTTTGTATGGGTTTCTGCTGTCATTGTTCACTTTCCCGCCAGTTTCTCTCACCATCTGTATTCAATCATTCAGTCGGTTCCTCTGTATATTTAGCCCTGGTGATCCAGTTCCTGGCTGCCACATTGCCTTTGTCTTCGTGCAGACTGGAGGTCCAGCCTCCTTGCATTCTTGCTGTTTCTTGGTAGTGTTTGTTCTCCGCCAGATGTTTCAGTTTTTTTTTTTTGTTGTTGTTGTTGTTGTTGTTGTTTTGTTTTTTTTTTAGCCAGGTCAGTTTTCTGTTCTGTATTTCCTCAAGTCAATTAAATTTTGCAATGATCTGACTTTGGATTTTTTTAAGCAATCCTTGCGCCTGAGTGTTTTCTTGGGATGGGGTCGTCACATCGACTTCACTGCAATGTACACTATATGCGTTTGATTCGAAAAAATTCTAAATATTCTTTTCTTTTTCTGTCAGCCTGCTTTGTTTTACCTGCTGTCTTAGAGTGGATGGAAATGACTGAAACACCTTTTCACCATAAGCTTCACAATTTAGGGGCATTTGCGGGGATACAGTGATTTGCAACTAAAAATGTCTGTGCGTCAGGGGCACCGAGTAGTGCGGGGGAGCAACGGCCTCTTGGACCCCTTCCCTGGGATTCAGTAGATAAGTGATCTGTGAAAGCATCTCCACTAATTTCCTGTGAGTGGTGCATGTGTGTAAACGGTGAACAGTACAGACACACGCACCACTGCACTTTCATTCCGCTTGATCTTTCACACTCCACCGTGGTTGCTAATTATGCCAAGTTGACCTGTTCTATCAGGTTGTCCCTGTAGCACGGCTGATGTGACTTTAACAGCGTTAAAGGGAGAAAAGTATAACACATTCCTCTTATGTTGGAACAATGAAGATATCATTCCTACTTTGATGCAGCTGTTGACATTCTGTGCCTCCGCTCCCTGATAGACTTGAATTACCATCTAACTAGTGCCTACCATTTGCATACTGTATGAGCTTGATTTTGAGTGACTTGTTTCTTGTCAGAAGCTAAAATGTTATTGCCTTCAAATCAGTTTCATCAGCCGTGAAGTGGGTGACCTTGATGAAGTATGATGCTTCATCAACAAGAAAAGCAAAATGAATTACTTTTCTTCAATTTAGGACCGTTCCAGGATTTTTTTCATCATAAGATGCACAACAACACAGCAAATAAGCGCAGACACGCTGTCAGAGCTTTCATTTTCTTGTCATCTGCGATCCCCTGCAGGGAGCTCAGGAGGATCCGCAGCAATAAATGACTTTTTTGGTCATTTAGAGGAGGGCGTCGATGAATTTATGTTGCTCAGTGAGTTGACGAATGTGTCTGCACGTGCCTTAGTTGCTTTAGCCTATTAGTTGTGATATGAGAAAATGAAGTGTAATACCACAGTGATGGCAAAGCCCAGCATTGTATGTCAGAGTCAGTTTGAATCTGGCTGCGGGGTAGGCTGCTGCTTACAGAGAGTGTCGCTCTGGGTTGTTACAGTTTTCATCCAGGTGTGTCGGATGCAATAGCGGTTCACATGCAATTTTGAGATACTCGTACTTCACCTGTGTATCTACATTTTGTGCTAACTTAGACATTGCTTCACATAATTTGAGAGGGAAAATGTTATATTTTACTGTGTCACATTTATTTGGCTGCCATACCTACTACTTAGTTTACAGATAAAGGAATATCAGAAACTGTTTTCAGCATCAAACACTCAACCCCTGCAGGCTTAAGATGCGTCTCTGAACAGGTTGCAGCTTTACAGTCAGGATTCACTGCAGTTACAACAGATTTCATTGGTGACCCAGTTTCATATTGAAAAGAGTATTAAAATGGCCACATAAACTTTCCGAAGCGCTAGCTTGGCTGCGTGTTCCAAACATTCATTTTCCTGCCAAAACACAACTGAATACGCAGCTTCTATCTGTCACAATCTGCTGTTTGCCTCACACAACTACTTTGGTTGCAAACACTCTGAAGCCATCCTGGATTATGACTATTGTGACTTTCAGTACCTAAAGCGGTGTTAAGTGATTGGCTTCGTCGCTATGGGCGCAGTAGAACAAGCTGTAAACACGACCATGACATATTATAAAGTTGATTTTGCTAAAGTGTGGGCAAACAGTTGCACATTTACAAATTCAGCAGACACAGAGCAACATGAGCACTGGGCGTGTGCATGAGATGTGTTTCTGGTCCCCTGATAAACAAAAGTGCAATATTCACTTTCCCTTTAACTTCCTGAGAGAAATATCTGGCTATTTAGTAGCTACATGGTCCACTTTGTTCACTAGCTAATAGCCAGCTTTGTTTACCTGCTCGTTGAAGCTGGGCAGGTAGCGAGCAGTGGGTTTTTCCAAGAAAACAGCTGCCTGCTGCAGCTGGAAACAGGGCTGATGAGAGTGAATGAAAAACAGTAAAGCTGCAGGCCGTAAAACCAAAACAATAACTTGTATGGCACAGCAATTCTCTGGAGAACTGAGGGAAACAGAGAATCAGGTGATAATTCTCTGCACGTTTGTTACGGCACACAACCCCTCTCAAATTGCATGTAGTCATTTGATCCAGTGCACCTCTAAAAATATTGAGCTTCAAGTAAATCTCTGAAAGCTTTAACATGCAACGATGTATTTTCACATTCCAGTATAGCAACTTTTATAAAATATCTCAATATTTTTTTCACCACTGGCTTCTGCGTGTGGAAGACTGTTGTTCAACCTGGGTCGAGCTAATGTCTGTCACTGTAAACTGCTCCTGATGAACAGCAGAAAGCTCTATCAGGGTCTCCACTGATGATAACTACATGGAATTTAGGAGAATCTTTTACCTTTAAAATTTGGCAACAGCGCTTCACTTCACTCATTTTTTGTAGCTGTCATTCGCAGGAAAGACAAGTATAATAGCTACAGTGTAATTTTTTGCTTGCTTCACTCCCATTTATCAAGGTACCTTCTCATCTGTCTTCCAAATAATGGTTCTCTCAGTTTATTCTCTGTCTGAAAAGAGAAATTGAATTAATGTTGGCAAACACTTTCTAAAAAAACGATTAAGTTTTTTTTTCTTTGAGCTTACCTTCCTGTTTTCCTGCCTAAACACATACAACATTTGCTTTCAAGCCACAGATAAAACAAACTGGTGCTAGAGGCAGTCTCTTTGGCCGCAGTTAAACATAACATCTATTACTGCAGCATATAAATAAAATAAGTAATCAGATGGGGATTCATATAGATTCTGTAAATAACGCAAGGGTTAGAACTGCAAATTAGGAAATGAAAATAAATGTTACCTGTCCGTTTAACATTGTATAAACAGATGTTCACAAAGGAAAGTAAAATGGCGTGTTTCAGAACAGTACATTCTGTGCAATAATTAGACCCCACAGGACCAATTCTGAGGTTACTGCGAGGGCCTCGTAATCTTGTCATGAAAGGTAAATCATAATGAAAATAGTAAACAGCGTTCAGAGCCTTTCTGCCTTCTGTTTCTTTACATAGACTGCTTTATTATCAGAGGGGAATTGTACGGTTGAAAAGCAACGATGGAAAGTAATGCTATACTTCAATAACATTTTTGAGGTACTACTGTATTTCACACTACATATCTCTGGCAGCTAAAGTAGCACATTAACAATATAATAACTAGTTTTTAGATTAAAATGCTGCATACAAAACATTTGTTCGGTTTATAAAAAGTGATAAACTTAGACAGATTACGCTGTCCAGCAGTATTTTAAAATTAGCTCCAGTTAATTTTTAATATAAAATAGTAACACAGTTCGTTTGCAAATGATTGCATTCTGTTTTTATTTCCGTGTTACACAGCGGACTCAGGGTTGTATCTGCAGAGCTGTGGGGAACTGCAGAGTCAGATGGTAATTCTCAGTGGGTTCATCGCTATCTGAAGTGGCTAACTAATCTGTTGTTTCAAAATGTGCGTTTGCGTACCAGGCAGCAACTGTCAATGGTCAACAATACACATTTTTTATCTTCATACGTTTCTTGTCAACACATTTGACCCAATGGTGCAGTTCATGTGAGAGATGTCCAAAAAACAACAGACATCCTGCAGCCACTTTGGTGTTTCGCCTCCTACGAAGAAACATCGAACTGAACCGGAGCAGGAGAAAAGTGGCTGCAAGGTGTGCTGTGGCTTGAAGCTAACAGTGGGTGCACTGAAATGTGGGGCCGGATTTGTCATTCACATCCATCCATGGGTGCGTTTTATAGAGGCTGAAAGAATTTCAATCATCCATTATTTGTTAAATGAGGAGAAAGAGGATAACAGAGGAGCACTGTGAGTGACACCTTTCACATTACATCTAGTCATTTAATCCATTGCTAATATAAGAAAGTCAATTAGTGCAGCTTTGAGGAATATATATATACAGTATAAACCAGAATGGTGGTTACCTATGGTGAGATTAAATGAGAGTGAGAAGAATATCTGTGGAATACATATAAGAGAGAAATGCACTCAAATAGTATGTTTATATTCCTGGGGCAGAGGTACCGGAGCACTGTATTAAACTGTGGCTTTATATGAATGTGCTAAGAAATGGTGAGCATGTTTTATTCATAAAGTAAACCACATTTCCTCAATGCGATGTTGGAGAAAAAGTACATACTGTAAACAAAATAAGTTCATACCCTCAAAGCCTGATGATATGCCAGTATTGCTAATTTACTGCCATAAGATATTGGCTCAGACAAGATGTTGATTTTTTTTTTTTGAAATGATTCGAAATTGATGTTTACCTCGGTGCCTGGCCATCACCCAAAAGCATCGCTCTGGAAATGGACACCAAATTGCCAACCAAATTACCAACCCTATCTCCTATATGCTACTTTCTGCAGAATGTTTTACAAGAAATGTAATTGCTACTTCGATCATGTTCACTTGCAATATTTTCTTCCAATCCACAAAGTTCCTATGTTGCAGACAAGATGTAGTGAGGAGGTCAGAGTGAGTGGTTCGGCCTTTGTTCAGTGGCCTCTGAGGTCAAATGTCGGTCCATTGTTCTTTATCCCATCCCCCTCCCTAATGGGCTGTTCAGACAAAATATGACGCAAATTTTCAATGCGTCTCGTGTGCAGTTGTCAATGGAAAGTTGCCAGTTGGTGCAAACAAATGCAAAATTGCTTTAGGTGGTGCTGACTGAGGTAAGGATGTGTCTGCACAATTTGAAAATAACTTCAGAAATTTACACAGAGAGAAGGGAAATAATGAGGGAGACTGGAGGACAATAACAAAGAGAACAACCTTTATTGGCATGTTCTGAGATAAGAGTGAACACACACACACACACGCACACACACATACACACACACAGAATCGGAGAGTACATTGCTAACTAGCCAATACTTGGCTACAGCTGGTATATTGGCTATTGGCTGTTTGTGGGAAATAAACACTGAGAGCAGCACTCCAGTCATCAAACTTGTGCAAATAGTGGAAGAAGAATTTTCCTGGCTAGGACAGTATCTTTTGGTTAAATATTAGCGAAAGTCAATGTGTCTATACTCGTGTCCAGACTTAAGAAGACTGCAGTCTTTCCCGAACCTTAACCAAGAGCTGTGTGGAGCTTAAATGTAATCATAAAAACTTTAACCAGTAGGAGATATTATAGAGAAAACAATGTTATGTTGACAGTTTTGACAGATATCTTCAAAATAAATGTTTTCTCACTATGATGATAAAAAAAAACAATGTGGACAGTATTATGTTTCCTCCAAAACAAATTCAGTTTGCAAATTAGTTGTAAATGAATGCAATTTTTAGTACACACGGCTGAAATTACTCATTCAGTGCATGATAATTATTCTAAGACAACAGCAATGCCAGGAACTTATTTTGTAAGAACCCTCCTCCCTCTCCCTCTCTGTCTCTTCTTTTATCACTGTCTAGTTTCTAAAATGCTACTGGCAGTAATGTGGACTGTCAGTGAAAAATATAAAATTGTTGGACGCCATTACCTCCAAGTCATTAGTTAAAGGTGGGTGGACTATGCAGTCTCATGAAATCGTCTGTGCTGCTCTTCAAGTCATTCTCCTTGCCGGGGAATGGGTCACTGCAGCACAGCTGTGAGTGATTGCCTCGCAGGACAACGATGCTCTAATGTGAATTGGAATGAATAGGCAAGAGAGGCAGGACTCGCACAGTAGCAGTGGAAACAAGTGGGAAAAGCTGTCAAATCGCTCACTTTGAAAGAACAAAATTAAACAAAATTTTAATCTAGTACAGGTCATAAAAAATGCACAGAAGTGCAGAGTACTTTGGGGCTGAAATTATGGTGATCTTTATCCTGTTCCATAGAAAACCTCATTCATAACAAAAAGATAATTTCTATAAAAAAATAAATGAATTCATCAGAATTGCAGGACTGGTTCATTTAAAAGTATATTAATTATTTCAGTATCTTGTAATCATATTTCAATATTAAACACAGCGTGTGTGAACTGATGTGTTATGCCAGGAGCAACCTTGTTGGCCCTCAGTTTTTCTCAAAATGAAAACCATGCTTTCCAAATGCAGAGAGTCCCGTCGTCTCCATTTCCTCCAGTGGCCCATTTTGTTTTTACAGCAATGGCAGACCGTTGAGCCTTTCAACAGTTCCCAGAAGTTAGTAGAGCGTGGCCGAGTTTGCAAAATAGACCGTTTGTGACGCACTTTTGAAGGGTACAATGTTCAGACTGTATATTTTCAGCACCTCTGAATCAAACTAACATCCCCAAATGACTAGTAGGTTGATTGCCAATGACCTTCATAATGACATACCTGTAACTGTTACGACATAAATTAACACAGAGTACCAGCAATAGGCCTACTGGTCCGTTGTTGTACCCGACCTTCGTTGTCACATGGTTTACACTGTGAAACACAGTTTGCTCATGTTCAGGTTGAACCAGACCTGCGTTGTATTGGACCTTTGTCGTTGTGTCGTTAACATGTGAAACAGTTTACTTACATTTAGGCACCAAAAAAACTTGGATAGATTTCGGAAGAAATCATGGTTGAATTTAAATAAGTTCATTACTGTTACATATGTGACATAACTTTGGGTTTGACACAGGACACAAACAGTGGTCCCCTGGGTGAAAGTCCTGTGGTTGCTTGATCAACCACCCACCGCACCTCCGCCTTCTTGCTCTACTACATCACCTGACTTCCTCCTTTGCTCCCGTCATAATTACTACAGCCACTAGAGGCCACCTAACAATAACCATGAATATGAATCATATTCAATCAATAATTTACTTGCGCAGACTGCCGATACGTATGTTTTTCCATTGAGGACGGGCTGGCATTAAAGCATGTTAGTGGATTACCCCCACTGAATTAGGAGATTTAGGGAACGTTAACAAATAAGCAGCACATAACGTTAACCATTAACAGCCTGTCATTTGTAAATCCCATGCCACTTCATCCAGCGTTGTGGAATTAGAGACAAAGGCTTCTGAGGATGTTTTTAGTTAAACGTTACATTGGGGCGTGTGATTGTAGAGTGCTGGCTGGAAGTGGCCAAATGTGCATAACTATTTTGGAGCACAAGATGTAAGAGTGTAATACATTTAACATTCAACAATAATAAGAAAGAGAGCTGCTTCTGTGATGCATCACTATTTATGTGAAATTATGGTGCATATTTGCGACTCACACAGTCAACACAAACCTACGGGTTGAATGTTTTAAGACTTTGTGATTCTGTTGACTATTGCCTGTATATATCATGTTGCAGCTCAAGTAAGTTTGGATTGATGGCGAATGGAGAGGGAAGTTGGAAGATAGATAGATAGAAGTTAGACAGGCCATCCATTTTTGAGGAGTGTATCAGACTAGGCTAAATGGGGAGTCATGCTACATATATATGTAGTGTGATACTACTGTATTATATGAGTTACCAGGACTGCTACTGCTGTGTGATGGAGCATGAGTGATGCTGCAGGTCAGGAGTGCTTGAGGGAACCATTGTGAGACAGCATTTGCTCTCAGCTTAGTCTGGCCATTTTGGATCTCGACAAACTGGCTTCAAAATGTGCAGAGTGACTTGAGTTCTACTTCCCCCACATGACAACTCAGTTTCGTTGTTTTTGTGGTCAGATGCACAGTATTAAGGAGCACCTCATACTTACTGAACGTGTGTACACTCACTATATATCTAAAAGGCAACCGAGACCGTGAGACATCTTGACATGAATTCATATCACATCAGTAGTGCTGCATTCCCATGCTTTCAGGCAGACGAACAACCAACTGTGGATGGCAGTTCTGTCTACCGTTGCCGCTGCAGGTATGGTCTGCTGGCCTCACCTAATTTTACAACCCCGCTCTCCACTGAAATGATATCCAGTTTGCTGCCTGCTGTCTGCATGAATCCGTGTGAATGCATATTACTGACGCCACTTGTCATACTTTGTCAAACATCAGCAGCAAAAGCTGTTTATGATCACAATGAATGTAGATCCATGACTTAGGTTGGGGAACAAAGACCACACTTCATTGGCCAAGGCAATTTCCTGTCCAAGCCTATATACAGTAGGTGTGTCTAACCCTTTCTCCTCTGTCTGTTTCTCCCACTCTTGCTCTCTCTTTCAGCACAAGAACCACAGGGGGATTCATTGGAGCCTGAAGACTCCCTGCAATGACAGCACCGTCTCCCCGAGTCTCAGGTCTCAGGGTTTGCAAGCCTATCCCCGTTCCTTATTTTCAATAAACTAAACGTTAAGCTGCACAATGGTATGGTAAAAAGTGGAAATGCAGTATGATTCCCTCACTTATTTTTATGTTGCTGTAATCTTTAGTGATAGTCAAATTTCACCTGCCAACCATACATTCACACTCCTTAGCCTGAGCGATCGGAGCATCAGCATGCAGCACAGCAAACCATGGTGGAGACTGTATGTGAAGACAACATGAAAAGGAAAAGCCACAAACTGCTTCACATGCTATTCACATTTCTGACAAAACGTATATATAAAATTGTAAACCGAAAGATTATCTTGATTCCATGTATTTGCAATGGATTTCCTAAGACAACACACTTAACATCATGCTGCTGCTGCTAGTCAATGCTGCTAATGTGCTGTCAATCATTGATCATCAGTCTCCTTCTGTCTGAAAGTCATGAATATTATATTAGTCTTTAAGTTTATGTGGGCCCTCAGTTATCACAGGGTTACTGAAAATACTATGAATTACTGAAACAGTAGAAAATTAATGCAATTTAATTAAACCGTTATTTCAGGCTCAAATCAGGGCCCAGCAGTTCATAATATGTAGGCTATCTCACCAGTGTTTTCTGAGCCTGGATGGGTCCTGAGAACAGCTCTTCCTGGGGCTGGCTGAAGCCTCTGTGATGCTGTTCCCTCACTCATTCAAGCGACACATAAAAATGCACATCTGATGTCTTGTAAGAAGCTGAAGCAGCAATATCATTGAATCAATGAAATTTGATGATGTTGTTGCAGCAATAATTCAAGGACTAAAAATTATCAGGTCGTCAGCATACATAAGATGACTGACAACAGAGTTTCCCACAAGACAGCCTGTGTTACACCCTTTCAATTCTTTCGATAAGTCATCCATATACGCATTGAACAAAATTCGCATTGTCTGATGGGCATGCCAGCAGAGTAGTATTTTAGGTATATTCTTTGGAACACCTCTAGCAAACAATTTCAGAAAAGAAAAAAAAAAATTCATGATTCATTCTGTCAAAGGCCTTGGGTGCATCAATAAAACATAAATTTGGTGGATTTTTGGCTTCCATATTGGGCCACTATTTCCTTTCGAGCATTAATGCACAATCAGTGCTATATTTTCTTTTAAAGCCACACTGATTATCAGCAGTGACAACAAGCTATTTCACCCTTTTCACCAGCATTCTTTCCTGCACTTTAGAGAGAATACTGGCAAGGGCAATAGGTCTATAATTATCCTTGCTATTTAGTTTACTAGCCTTGTCCTTAATGGCAGACACTAACAATAGAGAGGTGATGGAATCTGGAAGGACACCTTGAACTATGAAAGCAGAATGGCAAGCAGAGGACAAAGCCTATGACTCTCATTCTTTACCACAAGCCTTGTTTTCATCTAGCATCATGAACATCATCAGTCAGAAAGATCAGCATTTTCAGCTACAGCTACATTACTTTTACACAGTTGAATAAATTGCAGTAATGCTCACGCCACACCTCAGCTGTCTTGTGCCTGTGCCACATACACCCTGAATGTTGAATGCTAAGGAAGTATTACATTCATTTCTGTGACGTCTTTCCAGAAATCATAATGTTTATTGCAGCTTCCTGGCAAGTGAATCAGCTCAGTGTGGTTTTGTTTCTCTTAATAACATAAAGAAAATATGTAATCTTGCATTGGTACTTTTTTTTATGTTCAAGCGATGACCCCTGTCTCGGCCTTCCTGATTCTGACCAAAGTCTAAAAGCATCTCTTGCTGATGCATGTTGTTCAGCCACAAAATCATTTCATCCAAGTTTAATGTTAAGCACCTTATCATTTACAAAAGGGCTTATTAGAGGTATTAACAACTGTCATAATATTGCTCCACTTGGCACATAGCTACAGTTCATATTAAAACACATCAGAGCATCCCTAGGCAGTTCAATATTATTTAACAAGTTGTCATTTATGGTGGAATATCTGTTAATCTCCTCCTTAATTAGGTTTGTTCAGTCCAGCTTTCCTGTATTAGCATTACAACCAATCATGGCCAGCGCAAGTACATGCTCAACATCTACAGAGATAACCATTGTTTACAGAGGTGGCCATCCCGTGGTATACCTCTTTATTACCCAGACAGGCCTGAGCATCTGCTGCATGTAAACAACGATGGAGCCAAGACGTTGTGTGCCAAGCTTCACTAATATAAGTAAACTCAGGCAGGGACAAGTTGCTGGAAAGAGAAAGACTGCTGTCATTACAGAACTGCAACAAGTGTTTTGCAAATGTAGATATGTAGCATTAAAATCATGACAGTCACTGTCCTCCATGAAATAATGAACAAATTCTTATTTATTGAGAAATTCATCCTCACACTGGTAAGATGATTTAAAGTCTTTATTATAATCACTCTCTAACCCAACAGCCCAATCAACATTCAGCCTTACCACCTTCACCAGCGGGTCATATTTAGTATTCCAAAGTGTTGCCACTCCACCAGGTTTCCTGCATCGGACTGTTTTTGCAGTGGTGGACTCCCCAGCACCATGAAAACTCTTATATAGTGTCTCCAGTTTATCAGCTCTTGTTTGGCAAGCCAAGTTTCTTACAGGCACAAGATTTCACACTCACTCACTCCAAGGCGTGCCAACCACTAAACGTCTTGTTTCATCTGCAGCACTGTGCCCTACATGCAGGCCACACACGATGTATGATCCAACACGGATCTCACTTTTCCTCTTCACTCCCATAGAGAGCATCTGCCGCACACTGATCCCTGTCACATTATAACCAGGCACAGAATTCCTCTGAGAGCTGGGGTTTTCCTCTGGACAAAGCAAGACACCTGTGATGCCTCCAGGCTGGTGCATCTTGTAGTAGCATGGGACAAAAGACTGGGCTAACCGAAGGTGAGGAGCATACGTTTCTGCTGCTTCATGATAAATGACCTAAATCTGCTATGTGCCGACACAGTCTTTCGACACATAACCTCCCGACCCAGTTTCTCTTTCAAATACTGACCGAGGGCATCGGTATCGAGACTCAGATCAAATTTAGTTGGAAATACACTCACCACCTTTGTTTTGACGACTTGTATATTACTAGCCATGCCTGTTGTACGCTTCACTGTTGTTTAATCCAAGTGAGGTTTAAGTGGAGTGACAGAGTTTTCAGGCACCGGCTTCAGGTTACGTCCTTCCTTCACCACAGCGCTCCATGCGGGGTGCTGTCTTTGTCCTGAGGTCCAAACCAATGGAGCAGAAACTGTAGCTGTAGGCTGCCCTCGATTTTTGTCTGTAGTTTCACAGTTTATTGCTGACATCTGACCATCAGCCTTGAAGTCCATGACAGGAGGTCCCAGGAGGGCACCCATCCAGGTTTTGTGAGATGAATTTTATATCCCCGCCACGCTCATTTAGCACTTCCCTGCTCATTTTCACTTTATTAATATCCTTTTGTGAACCTTTGTGAGAGACAGCACTGGGAGTTGTTAGGACAGACCTCAAATAGAATTTTCTTTGAAGACTGTATGTGTTCAGAGCTGAAACTGTGTGTTACCAGCAAAACGTGACTCCAGGTTCTCATCCTGACCACAATACAGTTCAGCAGATCATCTTCTACTTTCACTTCAGCATCATTAGTCCTGAATATCTCCAGTTTAATTCAAGAGAATGCATCACCTGCAACATGTCAACACATTGCGTTGCATCAGCCGCCATCTATTCTGAATTGTGAAACATTCCTCCCTAAACATGAGGATGTGATTGCTCTTGAATGCCATACAAAGAAAAGCAAAGAAGAAAAAAAAAATTCGAATCAATAAACCACAGCAAGATGCTCTTTAATCAAGGTAACATCAGCCTAAAATATGTCAACCACTCACGTAACACGAGCTGTTCACAGTAATCCTAGTATCATTGTAAACATTAACAAATTTTACATATTGATGCAAACTACATACACAAATCGGTGTGCAACTGGCTTTACTTACACATTGAAATTGCCAATCAAGAACTTCCTGGAACTGAGGTCTATGTGAATCATGTGACGATCAAGTATTTCTCTACATGTCCCTGTGAAAAACAAATCAAGAAATCTGTCAGATCAAATCAAACAAATCAACTATCCAATCAGAGCTTTTCGACGTGGGCCGTAGGTGGACCAGTCCAAAACAATGGTTTAGATTGATGTGACATCATCTAAATGGGTTGTCTGTCTTTAGAGGAAGTCTGTACAGGGAAAACACATGTAAGTTCAGTGGCATATATCATTCTATTTTTCAATGATTAGGTTCTTAATGGATTTGAAATTAAGCAACAACCTGTGCTGCTGAAACATAATGAATTAATCACTGATTGAAACACATAAAAAATGTGTAAAGTAATGCTTTGTTTTTAGAAAAAGAAACAAAAAAACAACTTGTTGAACATGTTAGCTAATGTAGAACAGAACTGTTCAGGAAAAGTAGGGCAGAAATGTGTGCTTTATTTATGATATAAAACTATAATATAATCAGCGGTTATCAGCATGTCTATAGGCTGCACCCCACAGCTGATTCTTGCCACAACCCCCCACCCTTGTGCACAGCTTTGTAGTGACCCTCGGGATCTTGGGCATCATTACTGTCTTTAAGAAGCGGTGGAGAGCTAACTTTTCAAGCTAGCATGAAGATCGTGATATCATGCGAAACTACAAAACCTCAGGCATCCACTGATACCAACAATGTCATTGCCAGAAGGAAGGAAGGAAGGAAGGAAGGACGGAAAGAAGGAAGGAAGGAAGAATGATGGGGGACAAATTACTTTAAAGTTAGGTTAAAGTTTGGTGGGGGAAATTCATTAAATTTGATGTTACGCAAGAATTATGCAAAGTTTTAACCTCTGTAAACTACTTATTACAGATAATGGCATGAGGAAACTCAGGGCAAAGACAGCTGAAGGCAGAGAAAGGGAAGAAAAGAGGAAGGAAGGACGATTGACAAAGTCATGGAGGAAGAATGGGAGAAAGAAAAAGAATGAGACCTGATTTGTAGAGTGAGAAAAGAATGAAAGGGGCACTTGATGAATACAGGAGGGACATGAAGTCAGCAAAGGAACCTAAATTCATTCACATTTTTTGGCCAGAGCTTGGCATGTCCCCAAATCAACTCTGCAGAAACGGGTGAAAGGGATCATCAGTGCATTCTCCGATGCCTCTGGCAGAAAGTCCTATCTGCCAGCTGAAGCAGACAAAGAGCTTGCCAATGTGCTGACCATGTTGTCTGAGCGAGGTTTGCCACAGCGAACTGCTGATATTAAAAGGTTTGCCTTTGACTATGCCAAGGCAAATGGCATCCAAGAAGACAGAGGCAAAAAAAAGGCTGGCTACTGCCGGTTTCAGGGTTTCGTGAATCAGAACCCAAACCTTAGTATTATGAAGCCTGAGTCTTTCTCCGCTGCAAGGGCGGCTGGGATGAACCCAGAAGTTGTCGGAAAGTGGTTTTGAGACTACAATGCACGGCTTGCGGAATTGGGCATGAGAATTTGGGAAACCCTGCTTTCAGATAACAGCAGGGGAGAAGGGGGAGATGACAGCCTTTAATGCTGCTGGAACATATTCATCATCGATGGTCATTTTCAAGTGGAGAGGAGTAAGCAATGAGTGGCTCTATGGGTCCCCTGACAATGCCCTTGTGAAAGTGTCCGACAACGGACGGATGAACACAGAGCTCCTCGTCGAGGGGAAAAAACCTTTGTGTCAGAGCTGCAGAAAGTTGGCGACACACTCCATCTTCTCCTCCTCGATGGTCATTCATGTGATGAGTTAACCACCACATACCACACATACTCTTCAGCCAGCCTACAGAGCTGTTTTAAAGCCATAAGCACAAACCGCCTGTCTGTTTTTTAGAGGCTCTGGCACATGATATTTTAAGCTAGCAAGAAGATAGTGGTAACACAATAAACTGGACACCCTCAGATATCAATTGGCACCAACATGCTAGCTTACTTGCAATAGAAGTAAGAACACATTTATATAAGTGTACTGGACTTCTTCAGTGCAACAACAGGCCACTGCAGCCCCTAGTCCCTGTTTACATGCACAAAGGAAAAGTATATCAGCGGGCAGGGTACAGTTACACTGGAGGTTAAAATCACAAGCTGAACCACAACCTGCAAAACTGCAACATAAAGATGTTCCATCCCCATCAACTGGAAGAGGCCAGCATGAAGATGCCGTTCCATGCACGTGAACCAAAAGAGGCCAAAATCCAGTTGATCCACAATCCAATAATAGTATCAAGACTAGAGAGGACGGCGAGGAAGCCGCGCACAAAGCCGCCGTTATACCACTTCACCAGCCAGGAGCATTTCCTGTGCCACAGCATTTTTAATTGAATAACTTGTTTTATACGATGAATTCCTAAATAGTAAGGAGGCCTGTTTTTTTAATCCAAGAATGAGTCCCATGTAACCAAACAAGTTGCTCGACAAAAGCTGAACATGCTGCGCGAGTGAGACAGTGGGTCATGGTGTGTTTGAAGGGGTGTAACTTTTAAAAAATGTTACATTTCCATTTATTTTTAACATAAAATGTTGTGAGTGAACCCTGGAGTGAGTTAACAGATGTTTTTTGTTTTTTGCTTCTTTTTTTTTGTAAGTCTACTGGAGCGTCAACCAAAAAGTGTCCCACATTACTTGAATTCAACATTTAGTGAAATTTGTGATGGACTGTGCTGCAGGTTGTGCAAACATTTGGAAGGTTCTACTCAGCAGAAAAAACAATAAATTTTAACAGCTAAACTAATTAGCAGTTAGTGCTAGCTATGATATAATGGTAGCTTGAATAGATAGCTAGCCTCACGAAGGGACTGAACCTAAACTGAATCTGTTCACACATTTATTTCTAATTGGATATGAAAAGTGATTTATTCAGCAGTTTAGCTTTTCAGTTGACAGCAGAAGAAACTTGGAACTTGGTGATATCACTAAAAATAACGATCACACAGATTGTAAATAGGCCAACGGTTTGCTAAATTAGCTACCTTTTCATTTGGATGTGCGAACAAATGTGAACATATTCATAATGATGCTAATAATCCATTAAATAGGTCTGTGGTCAGTACGGTACATCAAAGTTGAACCTGAAAGACTGAAAGATGGTCTGTAAACTGTATGTTTGCCTTCAATTACTCTTCCAAGTCATGCTGACTAACCCAGGGGTTCGTTTAAAACTTGTGCGATGGTCCTGCCGTTGGATCTGCTTATGGCAATGTCACCACATGAGTTAGTGAGTTCACTTTTATCATAACAGACAGAACAAATGGCACAAGCTTCATGAATACATTACAACCCCACTTTTAATAAACCATAATTTTCCTTTAAGTCAGACCTCTGATTGGATTATTTTTTTCTGCAGTGATACACAGCTCCTTTTCGAGGTCTTTCCTTCTACCCTGCAGCACTGCCGGCACACTTAGCGAGAAGGAACAACTTTAACATTTCCCCTTGCTCCAACTTTGCCTCCTGTACGGAATGATGGTCAACATTTATTTAATCAGACTGTGAACAAAAGTAGACAATACCTTACCAGGAATATTTAAGCTAAATGCTTTGCATGTGACTGGGAGCTGGTAGGTTGAAGATTTGGCTTTTGTAGTACTTATGCATGACTTAATGTACTTAACGTTCTGTCGTCGTGTTCTTCAGATGTTTGTTCTCATAGCACCTTGGGAGGTTTGTTCTCCACAAGGCAATCAGCTTAAATTTCACAGGTCTGAGAACCGCCGAATATGTGGCACCTCTACCCTTCCCTTTTAACCCCCTTCTGTATGCTGTCCTTGGTGTGCTTCAGCAGGTAGAGGTGTGCTGCTAATGAGCCGCACAAGAACACTTGAAATCTTGAGAGTTTCTTGAAAGAGTAGATGATAAGCAAGTGTTAGTTTTGATTGCATGGTCCTTGTCAGTTGCATTCAGTCATGCTGAAGGATCTTGGGGTCACATGATGGGAGATTATATGAAATCATGAGTCGATTGAACTTTGTTGACACACCAGGAGAGGCAAGGCAGCATTAGCGCATTAGGTACACCGGGCAATAAAAACACAGATGAGACAACAGAAGAAATGGCATGAAACAAAAAGTCAAGTCAAGAAAAAGATACAGTAAAATAAGTGGCTGCTTCAAGTTTCATCAAGCACAACCATAACCAGATATGTTTTGATGTCAAAATAATTTGTTGTCTTAGATCTTTTGTCCATTTAGCTATTTCGCCCTCTTTGGATTTGGAGCAACCGGCAAGAAGTGATGGCTGACCCTCACCCTATTTTTCTTTCCTTTTGTGATTAATAATTGAGCAGCTGTTTGCTATTTTCCGTCAGACTGGAAGCCACTGCGGGGATGTAAGAACTTGTGAGGTGCCCAGCTGTCTCGGGGAGGGGGTCAGATAACACAATGTCAGCCGAAAATGGCTAATAGCCGCGGGATGTGAAGACCCAACAATTTGTAGTCTTAGCCCGCGCAGCATGTTGTTTTGAAAGACAACCACTTTGACAACTATGACATGCTCTGTGATGCTTTGGATGTCGTGGTTGTTGATATTCTTAACGCAGGAAGTCTCTCTCTGGCCCCTCTTGCCAGATCTCCTTTCCTTCCTGTCTCAATCAACAGGTGACAAAGTGTCATAATATGTTCATGCATTCAGCCGTCCTCAATACATGCATGACATGCACTTTCAGAGCTTCACCGAACTGGTAAACCATGGTTGTTTTGGGCAGAGGTGAACCCAAACAGAAGGGCTCAGCTTTCTCTTTTCCTCTCACGCTATAGCATCCCTGGCTGCAGCGTTCAGACTGCAGCTCATGCTTGCATTGTTTTAAGACTCAGAATACATGTTCCAGAGAGCAACAACGCATGAAATCGATTAGCCTGGAGCATATGCATTCCTGTATTTGCATCGGTGAATATTCATATATTTGTGCCTTTACATTCTGCACCAATCAGTGTTGGCACTGGACATCAGTTGTGACATTCAATATTGTCTAATATGGATGTGAGTAGTAGGGATACAAGGCTACAAGACCACAAGCCTTTTCTACTGACTTTTGAATAAACATACATCACCACTATCTAAGTCTGTGGACAAGCTGGTTATCATAACAAGGACAGACAATTTGTTTGACAATTTTACGTATATACTTATGTTGTTGTCATTGGTGAAGTTTGCCCGACTCTCTGCAAATTAAGACAAATCATAAATATTCAGTGTCATCTTGTCTGAGCAAATGCTAAACAAAAACACTTTAAGTCACCACAGCAGGATGTAAATCCTCCCTCCTTAATGTATTCATTTAAAGACTCATAAATTCAGCATTTAGTCAGACGAAAGCAGCCAGCCAGCGGATCATGCTGTGCATTGTGGTAGGGGGCTGAAGGCAGCGCAGCGACAGCTTGTCATTGTTTTTTTTTTCCCTCCCTAATTGTGGTTTACTGACATGTAGAATAGGCATCTCTTGTTCGCTCTTGCTTTTGTTTTTCAAGGAGGATGTAGCTCTATAAATCAACTGATGTCAGTGAAAAGCAGTTCAAAGCCTCTTAATGGGAAAGAGGAGGAAGTAATTTCGAGGCAACCTAATGTTAAGAACTCCGTGGAAAAAAAAAAGCAACCATTCTGTTAACAATGTCGCAATCAGGCATTAAAAGCACTGTATGTACAGTGCTTTCTGAAGACGTGATGGACATACTCATGGTGTTTACATATGTCAGTGTGGTAATGTGAGCAGGTTTTTATTATTATTAACAAGGAACAAAAGGTTTTAGAGGTGGATGGGGTATAGAGTTAGGATCTTAGATCTCTCTTGGTCCCCCTCAGGCGAAACAGAAAAAAAGCCTACACAGGCAAAACCACGGTATGATCATCGCTCTTTAAGAAACTGTCGTCGTTCTGATGATTAGTCAGGCAGATTTAGGGGATCTTTGAATATGCTTGAGAGGAGGCGAAGCACTGCAGTGACAGATGCCTGCCTGCCTTTTCCCATTAGGCAGTGTTTTACATTGTTTACAGTGAAACGTGCATAAGGTTGATTCGACGTGGTTATGAACTCATGCTTCAGTCAGGTTTATATGAACCCTATTTTTGCATGTGATGCAGGAACATGGGAGAAAGCGAGATTTGGCCCTGGGCTCGATTTCTTTTTGTCACCGCCTCTGATGTCTGAACTCTGCGTCTGTGCAGCCTCCACCTTGTGCTTCTCCTTACAGCATCAGCATCAACAAAGAAGGCGAAAGGATAAATATAATAGTTGCAGATTTTAACGTATTTGTAATAAAACCTGGGGAGATCTCAACACAAATCTGATTGAAATAAGTTGATTCCAAAGGTGCGCACTTGAAGTAGCGTTTTTTTTTTCTTAGAGAGTATGAAGGTGAGGGGGGGAATATTGTTCAAACACTTCTGCTGAATGTGTCAGTATTTGAGAGTCAGCACAGCAGCACTCGCTTCGAGAAGGAAATAATTGGCTGCACTGTGCAAAGGCATACACGTCAGTCTTCCTCAGTGCAGCCGTGAATGTGATAACGCCTATGAATTGTGCAGGCTCTGTTCAGATGTTTGAGTGTATGCAATAAATATCCCTTAATGAAAGTCTACAATCAAAGGGCTACTTTTCTACTTTTTCACGCTACAACTCAACAACTTTCCCTTTTAATCAAGGCCTGTCCGTATTTGTGTGTCTGCCTCCTGATGGTTTCTCAGTGTTGTGATTTGCACTCCTTCCATTAACATTTCTATCATGCTAATTAACTGTGATTTAATGGCTCTGAGAGGACTTCAAAGGACAATGTCAGGAGAGTGGCTGAGATGGAAAATGACAGGTCGCAGTATTCTGATCCAAGTTGGTGATCATCCTTTACAGGGCTTTCCGCATTCGCTTCTTTCTTACATGCAGAACAAGAAGTGTGTGTGTGTGTGTGTGTGTGTGTGTGTGTGTGTGTGTGTGTGTGTGTGTGAACGTACACAATCTGTATACGTTTCTGGCTCTTGTTTTGCCTTAATAGAGACAAAAGACAAATACATTCTGGAACACACGTTTGTTAAAAAAAATTCAACTGTCTCTTTTTCTCATTGCAGCGACGTGAAATGTGAATTTAACCAGCCTTCTTCTTCCTGGCAAATTGGCAGTGAATACTGTCTTTAATATCCACCTACACGTTAATAGCAGAAATTACAATAACCAGGGGTATTGAAGCATAAATGAAGATATGGTCCCAGAGGCTTCGCTGAGTGCAGAATTTATTATTTTTCAACATAGTCCCCATCGCTCCTCAATGACACTCTCACCTAAAAGTGCCCAGTGGCTTTCCACAGCTTGTCAGATTGTCATATATGGAAAGTACCCACAGCAGCAGCAGGACAGGAAGACACTAATAAGGTGACAAAACACAGAGCCAAGCATTTTCTAGGGGGAAAATGCTGCCACCATGATTTCATACAGAAAAGAAAATTAATGTGCTTCGCTACTGCAATCCTGAATCTTATCTGTCCCCTCAGAATTTTTCAATAGTTATTACCACTAAAATCATTGGATTTCTCCAGGCTTTTTAGAGGGAAAAAGGTGGGTGTGACATACTCTGTGTCTGTAGCTAATGCATAATGATTGACAGAAATGCTGGCGCACTAACATTCATCTTTTCTTGACCAGTGGCTTTTTGCATGAATTCATTTGAGGAAAATGATCACAGGATGCTTAACGATACGGAAAAATAAGTGATGGCTGCTGATAAACAGAATGTGGAAACAAATATTCTAGACTCAGTGTGAGTGAAAATGAATTCATATTCTTGACTTCCACATGAAAACACATCATAACAAACATTTAAAAGCAGCTTCAAAGTCTAAATTCTCCCAGCCAATGTTAAAGCTGAAGTTATAAATGGAAATTTTTAATTGCTGCATCTTGATAGCTGATGTCAATTAAGAAGCCCTGAGGGACTCGGTTGTTTTGAAGAGTGTTCATCGGAACAAAACTGATGCACGAGGGCCAATGGATAGAAGTTGCGGATCCTCTTTTCATGAGTCTCTTGTCATGAGCTGCTCCATTGTGCTAATGAACCCGTTTTCACTCTCGGCTCCGCATCCACTGGAGAATCATTTCTAAAACTGCACCCTCTCATCGGCGCTTCATGGACTTCAACCCACAGCTGTCAGTTTGATTCACAACAGTCACCGGCTTGGCATAGAAAACAGAAATGCTGCTCAGAAATGTATGATTCATAGGAAGCCCATACCAACAGACGTGCTAAACATAGGAAGACTTAAGGGAGAACTTCTCTAAAGGCTATCGGAAACACCTGCGCAGCCTACTGCACCATCCATTAGATATAAGCTGGTCTCTGATGGCCTATTCTCAATTGGATGAGATCATTAGTTTTGCTTGAGCCCCTATCACTACATAGCCTTAACTGCTCTCTCACAAGGGACTTCCACCTGCAGTCCTGTGCATTGCTTCCTCCCCCGTGCCTCCTCCGCTTTTCACATTTCTTCTCCCCTCGATGCCCCATCATCCTTTACTTCACAGCTGTAGTCTTTCTCTTCATCTCCATCCCACATCTTGTCTTCTTCTCACGAACCATTTTCTCCTTTGGCTTCCTCATCCTCAGCCATGTTTCCCCGTATTTTCATCCTCGATTCTCTACCAACTTTCCACTCTACTCAGTCCCACACTCGCTCTCTCCATTTGTTCTCCTCTCTATCATTCCTGCCTCCTGCGCTCCCCCTCCTCCTCTCTGCCTCCTTTTCTAACTCATCCACTATTTTCTCCTGTCCTCCCCGCCTTGCTAAACAGAGCCCCACATTATCCCCCTCCTGCTCCTATCAGGGGTAGCTAGCCTGTCAGCCCCAAGCCTTAGTTAATCACTCAGGCAGCCAGGCAGTCGGGCAGCTCGCTGCTAGCTCCCTGGACACTAATAGCAAGACAAGCAGAGAGCGAGAGCAGGGAGGGGGGGCGGGGTGGACTCATTAGGAATACAGGTATTTAAGGAAATGGTCCATTTCAAATCAAAAGATCATTTGTCTCCTGCTCAAGCAAAGGCTTTTTGTGAGACAGGCTGGAGTTATATTAGGTCGGCTGCAAATGTGAAGTGGTTGGGTTTTGCTGCTGGCTATGCCGGGGCCGGGCTGTTGACATTATCAATTTGAGGCTTGATAAATACTTCTTGTGTTCGGATGGTATATTTTATCCCCAAAAGAGGGCTTGAGTTTGCCACCCGAAGGCGTTTTTTATGCTGACTTCATGTTGCTGCCGTGCCGATGGGGCAGGACTCGATAAAGTTGAAATATGACCTCCATTTGCAGAATGACATTACTTCAAATAATAAAAAAAAAAAGGTTGCTGTCAGGCCTCTGAGGTGATCAATGCTTTTCAACAAATCCCTCACTGCCCATTGTGTGTTTGCATGACCAAATCGATAGCGGAGTGAATAAAAAAAATTCATACCTAGCAGGCAAATGCAGCTACGAGGTGCGTGACGAATAGTTTTTATCCGATAAGACCTGGTCCACACGACAACTTCTTGTCTTACTTTTTACTGATCCATTTTTATGTTCAAGGGGTGAACACAGCAACACTTGAACTGAGTTCTATTAGACGGCGAAGGCTAAGTGAGACTGTGTACCTTTTCAAAGAAGAAATAACATGATTTCCTCTTACAAATGAAAAGCTGAATTCATATGCAATAAAGTGCGACCTTGCTCAAGTTAATACACCCAAGGCTTTTTGCCACTGCAGTCCTGCATTGGCCGTGTTCAGACCAACGGTAGCCCTGCATGAAACAACGCCAGAATTTAAATGAGGCCAGTCGACCCAGCGGGGCTGCCAGTGACGAGGCCACCAGCACAAAAGTTGATCCTGACCTGGCTATTAGTGTCCAGCATCGGCTGAGCCAAGGGGCTTCACTGGCCACTGAAATTTGTATAAACAAGAGATAAAAAGATAAAATAATTGCAGCCATGATAACTTTGTTGTGTCATTCTAGAAACAGTTTTCTGTGTGTCTGATCAGCCCTCAGACTCATGGAATGTATTTCATGTTTCACTGGTAACTGAGGCAAATTAAAGTGGGGCTGTTTGAGAGGCCAATCTGTCTGGTATGACCAGTTTATTTAGCTCATGTTAGCAAGCTTTAGATACTGACATTACTGAGTCAGTTTGATGACTTCTCCACTTAAGGTACAGTAATGTGGAGATAAATTATCAGAAAGGTAAAACAGTAAGTCAGCACACTCATTCTCACCAGGAGACATGTTCTTCTGATGCAGTAGCTGAGGTGTAGTGGCCGCAATCAGAATACAATTTCTTATTCATAATCACTACAAAAAAAAGTAATAAAACAAGAAACACGTCAGAAAATCACAGACATGCTGAAAGGACTGTATTATCTTAACTTCAGTAAGTAACAAAGTGTTTATGTAGCACATTACTGGATCAGATGTTACCGAGCCTTTAAAAAACATAAAACACAGACACAATCTAAGAGTCATATATCCGTGAAAAAGCGCTCAAAAGCCATATCAGTATATTATTTTTGTGCAGTTCATGGGTGTGGGGAGTCAGCCAGAGAGGGATTCCTATTTGCATGCTCTATGGGCCCGAGAGCATTGATGCCTGAAGAACGTTTTTAGCAACTGGGCCCGGTGAGCAACTGTCATTGGAATGAATGTGGTGTCATCTTGGACCATAATGTCTTTATACATTCATGTTGTGGTCCCCTTCCATGCGCTGTCAGTCAGGTGACCTAATGCCGAGGTCTTTAAAGCAGCTGACTCTTGGGAGACAAATAGAATGTCAATGCGGCAGTAACACTTGTGGCCACAGTGGGCACTGTGGAGCAAGGGTTGCTTGATAGACCGTTAAGGGACTGTAAAGGTGTTGATATACTGAATAAAACCACAAATATACTCATCAATTACCTCAGATTAAAGGCCTTTTTTGTGTTGTGTTGTTGTGCAACGCAAGTGTTTCTGCTAATGTGTCCAAGCACTCTAATAAAATCTCTATTATCAATTAACAGAACGAATGACACTTGCTGTACAGAAAAAGGAAATAAAAAAAGAAAACCTGCAGCAGCACAGTGGGTGCAGAGGAAGTGGACCTGTCACCATGTTGACATCCCTACTATTAGAGGAACATTCTCAGGTGCAGTGGCTGGCAGTCTCCAGTGTTTACCGGGGAGCATCATTAGCCTGGCGTCTCACAGCCTTAAAATGTCATATATCCACAGTAATGAACTGAGAGAGCACGCACTATTCCCAAACTTCCCCGCTGCAGCACCCACATTAATCCAAATGCTCAAACTCTGCAACTCGAGTCCCTCCACTCATTAACAGTGGCAGATATCAAGATAGGAATAATGAGGAAGTGCCCGCGAGTCAGGATATATATTAAAGAAATAGAAAGAGCAGGAGAGAGAGAAGAGAGAGGGACGGAGAAGAGAGAGAGGGAGAGAGGGAGGGGGAATAAATCCTGTCATAAATGGGAAAATACCCCGGAGAAATGGCCCCGGCTTGGATGACAAACAGCCTGCATTCATATTGTTTGGAGACGGTGACAGCCTCTTCTTCTAGCGCAGGAGACAGAATCATAAGAATGTAGAGCTCATGTAAAGTCTAGCAAAGTGTGTGATAAAGGCTGCTTTCATACAGAGCATGTGTTCATAAAGGATGTTCATGACATTCAGCTGTAGACGCTCCGCGGTTTCATGCAGGTGGTTTCAGTGTTGGAAAGTGAGTACAATTACTCAAATACTGCACTTCGGTACAATTTAAAGGTACTTGCATTTTCTTTGAGTACCTCCATGTCAAGCTACTTTATACTTCTGTTCACTATGATTCAGAGGCAAATATTGTACTTTTTAGTCCACTGCATTGATTTGCTAATTTGATGGGTAGTTACATTACAGATTCAGATTAATAACACAAAATATGATCAACAAATCACTTATCATGTATTATTATAGTTTAAAATAAGACTTTATTGGTGCCAAGAGGGAAATGCACAACATACGATAATAATTATAATTAGGTCCACCTTTGCTAGCTGCAACGTTTAGGTGATGAACACACTGATGATCTATATTTGTAACCCAATAATATACATGTTCCTAAAATGGGCCATTCTGCATGATGTGAACTCTTGGTTTATTTTGATGCTAATACTTGTGTATTTTCACAAGAAAATCTGAAAGCATGACTTTTACTTCTAACTGTCACAACCGAACTTGGACTTGAACCCAAATGCACTACTCGGGAGACAAAGAACAAATTAACAATCTTTAATGACAAAGTATCACATCAAAGTCACTCTTACAGAGCAAAATCAAACTATACCAATAAACAAGAATCGCTCTCAAGGACAAACTGCAACCAAAATCACTCTTTCGAGGAAGACAACTGTGACAAGGAAAAAGGCAAGGCAAAGTATCAAAATAACGAAAGGTAAGGCTATGGCAAACAACACGACAAAGTATCAAAATAATACAAAACCTCAATACACAACATGGCATGGACTGGCGTAGGTTCAGACTGCACAAGACAAGAAGAACTGGCACAGGACAAAGGGAAACGCAGACTGTATATACACATGAGGTAACAAGGAACAGGTGGAAACAATCAGGGCGGGGTAGACAATCAGACAGGCGGGAAGGACACCAGGAAGTCAAGGGCCTGAAACAAGAGGAGAGTTAGGGTTTCACAGTAAAACAGATTTCTCGGACATGACACGAACAGAGTATTGGGTGGCACTGTTGTACTATACTTCAGTAAAAAACCTGAGAACTTCTTCCTACTCTTGTTGTTTTACAGAAAAAAAAGCAAATTGTCTCAAACAGTATTTATGAGCATGCCCTGCTACAATGTAGCAAAACTGAGTAGAACTTCTTTAAAAATATAAATTTGATATATATATATATATATATACATAGAGAGAGAGAGAGAGTTAATAATATATATAAATTTATATTTCTTGAGAGCATGATAATGTTCAGATCTTCCGAGTACATGTCAATATACTGCAGCAGTGTGTGTCCAGTGTGACCCCAAAAAGCTGAAATAAAAGCACTACAATACTGTTGTTCACACAGCATAAAAAAAAGATTAATATGGCCAATTACAAATTACAAATTATTAGGCAAACCTGTTGAATATAGGCTATTTCTTCAAGCCAAATGACATTAATATCTGCCTCTTCATGAATATTTCTGCACTTGTTACTAAGATCCCACTTCCCACTAAGTCCTGATCACTGACTGTGGCAACTGTGGGCTGAACCCCGTCTGTATAGGTTTTAACTGAATTAAAACCATCAGACAGTTACAGACACTCGTCTATGTGTCCGGAGCATGGCATACCCTTGCCTGGAAGATGCCGTGGCTGCTAAGATAACTGAAAATGTGATTAAATGTGATTCCCTAATTAGATGTTCCTTTTCACTCAGACGTTGTAAGCATCTTCATGAGCATTCCCATTTATAACAGATCCACCTGCTGTACCTTAAAGATATTTTTGACTTATGCTGTAACACTAAAGACAAAGTGCACTTTGGGAAAATGAATCATACATGTAAGTAAGTGAAAAAAAGTTTTAACTTGCACTTAAATGTTTTTTTTTTTCTTCTCAAGGTCTAAATGTGATTTATTAATGAGAATCACAGGTCGGCTGCTTCATCTACAAATCTATGTGAAGGCATTTAACAACTTCACATCATGAATAATTATCTCAGAATTTCAAAGTCTCATCAGCTGCACAGACCAGTTCCCATTACAAGCCCATACATCAACGGATGAGATTATATCAATATAAAATCTTGCCAAAGCATTACTGTGCTTGTATTGACTGAATATTGTTTTTCATTTCAGAGCATCCAATATACTGCAACTCATTACACTTCTCTGCTGTCAAGATAATATGTCACACTGCTTTGATAAATATGGAGGCCAAACGACCGGCGCCTATCTATGACTCGAAGATTTATCATGAGTCCGCCTTGTGCAACAAATTTAAATAGACTATGTCACATTTTAGAGGACTTTCAAACCCTAGCAGAACTGTATATGAATTAAAGGTTACCCCACATCAATAGAGCAGAGTTTGATTGTATTTTCTTATTTTCTTAGTTGCTGTGTGCGCTCATTTAGGACTTTGGGAATTGTTTTTGAACATTTTGAGATCTTTTTCTATTGGTCATTGTATCAGAAATGGCTGCTGGTCTCAAAATCTCTGTTCTCTGCGAAGACATCTGGCAGTTTGAAAACTAACGAGCTGCGATACAAGATATTTTACATACGAAGTCAGTAGGGTTCATTGAAGTAACATCTGAAATGAGTAAAATCTTAATGACAAAAAACAAAAATAATGGTGATGATACTCTGAATGCTTCACTTACCAAGACCAGTGGTCGTCCATGATGGCTGGCGGAGAGTCATCTTATAGGCCTGCTATCCAGCGGACTTGCTAAAAAATGTCACATCACACACAAAGAACATGATGAGATGATTAGAGTGTCTGCACACAAAGCATGTTTGGGTTTCTGTTCATGTCCAATTGATGGTGAATGACAGGAGCTACTTATGCAGACCATTTTTACATCCAATCTAGACTCCAATCAGTTTATCTCCCCGCCGCTCCTCACGCTGACAACTTGTTCCTCTTATCTCCTGCACACTCAATCTCCCGTGTCTCATGTGGCTGGAGCTTCAGGACAGCGCTCACCAGCTTTGATCACCATGCTGGATTATTGTGATTTGCAGAAGAGCTGCAACCCAAAAAGTGACTGGAGAGAGTGGAGAGAAAGACTTTTTGGGCTTTTCAGAATTGCTCACATACACTCGTATTCACAGAAGCCCTCATTTGGTGCCCTGCTGATACTTTGCGGGTCTGTATACTTGAGCAGAGTGGACTTGTGAGATTTTACCTGGAGCAATGAGCAGCTTCTTTGGAAAGTCAGAGTGTCTGTGCTCTCTCCTGTTCCAAGATCGCTCCATCCCATGAGCAGATGCCCCGTATTGCAATTGCACGTCAGGCAGCATCCGCCACATAACTCACACCATTAGCTGCAGGCAGACTGAACGAAACATAGACTTTTCCAAATGCTATGAACAAAAATGCAAGTGTTTGGTAACAATAAATGATGGAGACGGTGAAGGACGGTGTGGAGGTGGAGAGGAAGTTGGAAAGAGGAAATAAGGGTTCTGGGAGCAGAGTAATAACTAATTGCTGGGAGTGGAAATTGCTTCCACTCTATGTTCTGGTTTATGTAGACAGTAAAATCACAAAACGGTAGGATTCCCATGTAACCTTTTTAATCCCATAACTATATCACTATAACATGATTCCCATATATACTGTTTTTTCAAATTTTCAAGATTTTTGCGTTTTAACCCCAAATCAGTGTACTTGAGGAAGGTAGAGCATCCATGCTTTTAAGTGGGATAAAATAATAAAAGAAAACTGTAAGAAGAAATTTTGCTCACATTACTAATTTTCCAAAGGAGCTGTATAATATATTTAATAAGAAAGGCTTGGGAATTTCCAATTTTTATTTTTTTTTATTTATTTTTTTTTTTTCCTTGGGAAGGGATTTTTTTTCTATGCATGGACCTAATTCTCTTTTTCATCCTCTAATCTTCCATCCAAGAGCGGATGAATTGGAATTCTTTCCTTTGAGCATTTTCAAACATTGCATTCATTGCTCTTAAGCCAGACAGTTGATAAAAATAGACAATTTCTGAAGAGCAAAACCTCGGAACACATGCATTCACCACAGCCTAAAACACTTGAACTTTTCTCATTAAATGCCACCGCGGCTCTGTTAGCCTCTCAGAGTTGAGCTGTAGTGGGGCATCAGCTTTGATTGCTCCCTGGCCTGGAGAGGGGCTGCAGACCCAGACACAGGGCGGCAGTGGGCAGGTGCAGGAAAAGGCCCTGGTAATTGGCTGGCTAGTGTGTCCAGGCCTCCGGTGGGGCTGGGCTGCGACTCCTGAGGAAGACACACAAAATGAGCTACTGCATCAAAAATTGAGGTTGGCAACCTCCATGCATGTCTGGGCGATTTTTCAAATGAGCATTTCTCGGCCCCAGAGGAAACCACGGTGCTCCCGCTATCATAAGCAATTGGAATAGAAATGGACACAAAATACTTTTTTTGCTGGCATGCATAAGTAGGTTGGGCAAGAGGGCAAGCTGTGATGTTCAAAGAGTGGTGGATAAGAGAGCAGGAACAAAAAGAGACATGTGTTTTATTTTCTAAAGAAATGAGGTTAGCATATTTTTTGTTACTGTAGTTTTTCTTGTATTCTTGTAAGCCTCACATTTCCTTTTCCTGTTCTTTAGAGAATGAAACGAGATCAGACGAATGGGTTCTGAGTACTAATAAGAGCTGTAAGGACTGCATGGTGCATCCTGCTGCCACTGACAGAGCTTTGAAAGCCCAGAGCAGAAATAGCTCCATTTTCACATCAGAGGTTCTAAACCTCTTTCAAAAGTTTGATAAATGTTACTGTAGACAAGAGTGTCGCCAGCTTTCTGTACTCCAAAGCAGCCACAATAATACAAGGGCGTGCATTGTTTTTCAGCTGCATATAGCTTAGTATTTAAAGACACAGTGAAATGGCACAGTGAAAGTTTTTTTTTTCTAATACGACACATTTCTGAGACAGAAAATATGAATATAATTTCAGGTGGGATTTGATCAAACCGTTCACAAATTTGATTTGACTGTTCAAAAGTGGGTGTGATAGCAAGCATAGAGTCTCTGCAGAGCAACACTTTCACCCACACCTGACTCACCAGCACTGAATAAGAAGATGGAAAATGAGAGAAATAACTACTAACATTAAGACATTAACTTGGAAATGAAAATTAATTTTTGCCAGCTGATATCCAAACACACAATTCCAACCCATAATAATGCTTCGCTAGCAACTACAGTTACTGTAATAAACTAATCGATCCACATCTCAGTCGATTAAATTAACTTTAGGCATATGGCCCTGTGTGTGTTATGAGTCATCGAAAATATAAAATAGGAAAGGACCTCTTAAATGGTAAAATGGTTGCTTTGGACATATTCGAAGAGTTAGCAAAACAGTTTTAGCCAAAAAGGGACACAGGATACGAACTTTGGGTGTTTGTTTTTAGTTTTATTCACTGCTTCAGTTTAGGTTAAACCGTTTATTTAATCGTGGTCAGTTAGGCATCAAGGAAGGAGCTGGACACAATAGCTGACAGTTGTCAACTTAAAGTTGTTGCTAGGCATTAATTTTTGTCGGAAACCACACAGAAACCACCAGAACGTGCTGTAGCCAGTCAGAACACTGAAGCAGTGATGATCAGAAGTGTGCAACTGCAAAGTAGAAATGTTAAAAATACAGTTATATTTCTTCTTCTTTTTCCAAAAAAGAGTTGCATAATGTTTCAAAAGGAGTCAAGATGTTGACGACACACAAGGTTAGTAATGGTGGTAACGATAGACAGGAGCAGCAGCAGGAGGCTCCAGAGTCAGCAACTAACCAGATTTGTCACTGCTGGATCTGAGTAGCATCTCAAGTGCGAGTGGTTGTGAATTGGTTAGGGTTAGGATTACCCATCGATCATCGACAAGGCTGACCGCTGCCACATGAGCAACTAGCGAGGTTGAACAGCAGGAGGAGGTACGCAGCAAGTTGGACTCGTAGGGATAGGAGAGTGCTTCAGCGGAGGAGAGTTCTCTGGTACGTTCTCTTAAGGGGGGTGGTTGATTGGTAAAACTGGATGTAACAAGTTTATTGAGGAGCTGACGGTGCTTCACGCAGTATTGGCCCGAAGGTGGAGATGCGACATACGGAGAGACTGAAGTGGAAGCGCTGTGTCAGCACTTGACAGCCCGCACAGTCAATTGGGCCAACAGGGATTACAGACACTCAGATGGAAAAGACTTCCCTAATGAATTGAAGGAGCCGTTTGTTGCTGAGTGTGAGCATGGATTATCTCAAATGAACTTGATATGCGCCCCAAACCATGCCTCTTTGCACATGTCCACCAGATCATACCTGCTCCTTCTGAACGTGGTTGGACCAACCCTGGTCAAATTCAATCCAGTCCCTTGCATAAGGTCGTGGGTGGCCACAGGACATAGAATTGCCACAGTCATAAGCTGTGAAACCAAAAACAGGGAGGAGGTGGAGCACTGGGACACAGCTGGGGGTATTTGGGACAATATGGACATAAGTTAAATATATATTTGTCTACAGATTTAAAAAAAAAACTTTGTGTGATTCTTAATTGTGAACTGTAAAGCATTGTAGTCTAACTTGTATACTAGAGCAGTTGAGAAATGAATTGCTGATTGCAAGAGCTGTAAGCCCCACATTGAGCACATGGTGATGTGGGCATTTGTATTTGTTGTGAAAAGCAGGAAAACATATTTTCTAATTATTGCCATAACCTTTATATTATGCAAAATACTTGAGACTGAGGCCTTCACAAGATTTTTTTCCGCTTTACAACTAGCTCAAGGCGAAATGCCAGAGTGATTACTTCTAACATGAAGGCCATGTGAACGCTGGAGTGTGTATGTTCTCTGCAAACCTAAACTAATGTAAACCTAATGTAGCTATCTTTTACAGTTATGTCATAAAAGGTTACATGAATTAGTTATCGACACAATAAATTGTTCAACACTACACAAGGGGCCTGGCCATCATCAACGTAAGTCATATTCTGTTGACTCTCCCACTCAGTCAGATTGTCCTCTGCCTGGGTTGATTCGGGATCAGCAGCAGGCAAACTGTAAAATCTATACAATCTGCGAACCATCATGGCCCTCATGTAGAAAATCTTATTCTTATTAAACCTGCTGCATCTGTCACCAATGCCTCTTAAAAATGCACTGCTTAATGTGAAACGTTAAGTTAATAAAACCGTCCTTGTTAATGATCATATGTACAAATAAACCTTACTTTATCTGCTCACTGAGACCTGGCTTAATAAGACAGGTAACAAAGAGCTGATTGAAACAGCACCTGTTGATTTTACATTTTGACATTGCACAAGAAGCAATAGAAAGGGCGATGGGATCACTGCCCTAAATGCTGACTACTTAAACTGTAAAACTGTTGGTTGTCTCTTGGTGATGATTAAATGTCTTTCTCGCTGCCTATCGAATGATGTTTTGAACATCATTAATGCCTCCCTACAGTCTGGTGTTTTCCCCACTTCTCTCAAGCATGCTGCTCCATTACTGAAAAAGAGCTATTAAGACCAACCATGCATAGCAATTATAGACCAATCTCCAAGCTTTCTGTAAAATCCTTCATATGGTGACAACAAACTACAAACAATCATCTGGAGTTGCATAAGTCACTACACAACATTCACTCACTATAGCTCTGTTTTGACCTCCACCAACTCTTGATGGAAATTTGTATGTTTTTAGAGGCTACATGTTTGGTGGCCACTATGTTCGCTAGTTCCTCCAAGCACTATTACTGGTTACATATTGTAACTCCAGATTCTATCAGTGTAGGCGTAGCCCTCTAAGAGCTGACACTATTGGGATTATTTCCAAATATATGCTCCATTGTGAGTATTTTCTTTCCTGCCACTGCACACTATACAGTCGCCTCTTTGAAGTCCTCATGTACAGTATATAACACAGTCAAGACCTGTGCTCTGCTCCCAAAAGCAGCATATTCTTCGGCAAATAACAGTGGAGCAGGGGGGCTCAGTCTATACTGAAGGTTTAGCCCCCTAAAGAGCTGTTGCAAGTGGATCAAGGTTGAAGTTGATGGAGTCAGGGGCCTCTGTGACACTGGAGTCCGCAAGCACATAACACAAACCAGTTCACAACCCTGTAAACACGAAGCGTTATCAGACAGGAAGGCACAGGCTGTGCCATGGAGAACACCAAGTCAGCCCTGTGTGGAAAAAAGGGGGCAAGTTACATTCCATCCACAAAGTAATGTCATTGCAGAAGGGTGGGATGTTGATTAACTATTAAAACAAGTATACATGTAAAACCAGAAGATCTGACAACGCATCATCTGGCATGTTTAAAACTGAATGCATCTTGGATGACTCAGACACAACGTGCAGATAAAAATGGATGAAAGGGCACGGAGAAGCCCAAGATGATGCTACACAGGCATATGCCGCTGTCATCCCTCTAAAGAAGGCAATGGATGAGTATAAGGCTCTCTTGGTGTGCGCTTGGACGCCCTGCGGGGGCTCCACTCCTGCTGCATTGTAGGCCTGTGTGATAGCATCACGGAGCCAGTGAGATAGATCCTGTTTTGACAGAGCCATGTCTTGTGTGTGCCCCCTGTAATGAACAAACAGTTGCTGTGTCTGCCTGAGCGAGCACTGGGCAGAGCCAGTAAGATGCTTCTTCTGCCCCGTTTCAGTGAGGCAGGGTGAAGAACTCCTTGAATATAATACCTCTGGACCCACCAAGAGTTTGTCAGGACTCTTGGTGTAAATGAGGGAATTGGCTAAAGTTTAGCGCGCTCCTGTCTTTGCTAATAGAGAGGCAGGATGGCAAGACTGACAATGTGCATATGTCATTCACTCTCTTAGCCGACATCAAGGCGAGGTAGGGCCTTTGAAATGATTGCTCGTTCATCATCGCCCATGGGAAGGCTTTCTCGAAAGGGCCAGTGCTGGAACCGCATAAGCATTCAGCCCGTTGTGTTCGGACCCTGTTTTTGAAACAGGTCGGAAAAGGAGAAAGTGACCAGGCAGCGCCTGCCACTATGTGTGTATGTGTGTGGTGGCAAGCCTCTGTTTTGTGTTGGGAGCATGTGTCTGTGTGAAAGAAGCTGCAAAATGCTCAGTAGGAGCATAAGCAAAAGTGGCTGAGAGGAAACTGCTTTTTAAGGAAAGGCGGTTGGCCCTCAAAAGGGCTGTTGCTTATCCTTTGCTCAGTTGGATTGAGAAACATGAGAAACATGTTCCCTGCATCCCATCATCCCGTCACCTCAAAAACAGTTGTTTTTGAGGTGACTCAGCGAGCAGGTTGGACCAGGTGCACTCTGTCCGCTGGCTGTTGCCAGCCTGCTGAGGCTGGTTGGAACGGATGGTGCTGCAGCAGATGCATGTGGAGGAACGTAGGAAAGCGTTTAGAATATGTAGTTAATCAAACCTGGCCTTCATCAAGAAATCACAAAACAACACAGAAGAGCCCACTCCCCAGGTCAAGACTCAGCAGTCCATCTACGCCTTAAGGACGGGAAGGGAAACTCATTTAAGGACAATTATTTACACATTTTGGCCAGGGAAGGCCCTCACAACAAGAGCAACTCACATGATGGCTGGTTTGGTCAACGAACCTGCAAGAGGATGAATACCTGGGACTCCCAACTAGTCAGTTAAAATGGATGCATCTTGGATGAGAGGTGAATCATCCTCTAGAATCTCAAGCAGATCCAGCTGCCTTTGTAAAGCTCTCTGAAGTATCAACCTGGATGAATGGGAATCTTCACAGACAATCCTGTATGCAGTCACTGTTGTGACTGCGATGGGAGCAAAGTGGCACAGCATGGCGCTGCGGTGCTGCATGAATCTGAGCAGCACACTGGTGAGAATGGTCAGAGAGATGAATGTGACCTTGATCCCGAGGAGTCTGTGGCAGAGGCTTTCACTTACTGAGAAAGACTTGGGAAGGAAGTATGGTAGCTGGACGGATGGAAAACATTTTTCTGTGTCTTTATGGATTCTAGTGAAAGCGCCTTTCTAAGGGCTGGAGCTCTGTGAAGCAAAGCCACAGTGGGGGACATTTTACAGATGGCTCCTGGTGGTAAACACCCCCAAGTAAGAGGCCACAAGCAGGTGCAAGTTGTTCTGCTGGCATCGCGATGCCCCTCAGATCTGCCACCCTCATACCCGGCAAGTCCTGGAAAACTCCACTGGCAACCTGCGTATGGCTGGTAAACTGATATAGAGAAGGAGAGTGCTGCTACTGTGATGAGAAAGGCTGGATATTGGAAGCCCCAGACACACAGAGTCCCACTGGGGAGATAGGAGATCTGGGAAGACAGTTCCAGATGGATGGGGCTGAGCCATCCGACTTGTGCCTGTCGTCTGGGTCCCTTTCTAGGATGTCTGGAAAGTTGCCGTTGAAGATTAGCTTGTCCGTCTCTCCCTCTGGAGGGACACCGCCGCTGTCACCAGCCATTTTCTACCTGGTGCACCATGACGTCCACTCACTGCTGGAGCTCCCCTGCAGGCAGGTGTGCACAGTATACACTAGGTAATTCTAAGCTGTTTCCAAAGTCCATAGTTTGACTTAGGGATTCTAATGTTTCTATTCCATTATCCTAAATATCCTGAAATCTAATGATTTGAGCTACAAAGCTTTCTTCGTATCCGGTTTGCATGTCACGCCTCAACAGAGGCTGATTGAGGGACACATTTGCATTTGGTCAGTCAAATCTCTATTTTTATAGACCCCTTTCGCAATTACATATTCTCTGTGTTCATGTTACTTTCAGATAGAATTAGTTCTTTATGTGCTCCATTGCTTGTAGTCCATTAATTTAGTTTTATTGCAGCTAAATTAGATTCACGTACTCCCTCTGGCAAGGAAGCATAATGTGCATAAAAATAACTTATACCCCTAAACATTTGTTCTCAAAATATTCAGCTCAAGTACACTGTAGGTAGGCCACATGAATGTCAATAACCTTCAAAACTCCTTCACGTTTCAGACATTTATTGTGATATGAACTGAATTACTCTCATCTTCTCATTCGAGTTCCTCTAGAAGTCACAGGCTGCCTCTGCCAGACTAGGACATGTCTCACCGCCTACTTTAAGTTTCTGAGGGAATGTTTTCTCTGAGGATCTGGCATTGATATGATGATAATATTGTCACCTTCACCCACCACATTCTGTGCAGACAGCACTCTTTCACTTTCATCCTTTAGCATTATGTTTTAGTGCCACTATTAAGGCATTATGAGTTTGCATGAGAGTTTTCTCTCCGCCGGAGAAAGGGCTGCGACTCTCCGGGTCACTTTGGGAATTGTGTCTGATTGCAGCTTGTGTGGTGAACTATGAAGTACATTTTCAAAGAGCTGTACAGATTGCTCTGTAGGGAGCTGCAGCTAGGACTAAGCTGCGGAGAAACAACACAATGGTGAACAATAAAAGCAAAGCAGCACATGCTGATTGCAGAAATATTTTGACTCTCACATCACAGACCGTCCGAGAAATTGTGCTACTTGAGAGTTGTAAGTCCATCATTTAAAAAAGAAAAAGATGACTCAGTGTTCTATAAGATGTACACATGATATTTGTAACATGAAAAAGTTTCCATAAATTAAACAAAAGATAGTTAAGATTCTTTCAATTGTTGTACATATGACTAATAATGCTAATTATATTCAGAGTAAATTCTGCTTTGAGGCAAAAGAGATTTGTTTGCTTGCATGCTAGCTTTCAAAACACAAATATATCACTCTTTGGAATGAAATTAGTTGTTACATTTTCAGGATTTGAACTGAAATGATCACATTTCTTTTTGTCGTAGACTAAATGTTATGATTCAACAGTAACCTTGGGTCATGATGAACCTTAAATGTAAGGTTAGCAAGCCCTGCAACTTATAGTGCCTGTCTCTGCGTGCTGCATGAGACCTGAAGTTGTGACCCAAACATGCGTGGGTGAATGTAACCTTTTCTAATTGAGGAGTGTGTGTGTGTGTGTGTGTGTGTGTGTGTGTGTGTGTGTGTGTGTGTGGCTAGTTCACTGCCAGGTCACTGTCTTGCTTCCCATGACCAGCTCGCTTGGACCAGGTCTCTGGTCTCTCTCTCACAGCATCCCTCATAGGCCAGCACCTCCCAGCTGCTCCTCCCTTCCTGCCAAATTAAAGCCTATTTTTCTACATTTCTACAAGACATTTCCCAAAAATAAACTGCTAAAACTCATAACACTAAGTCTTATACATGTGTTTAACTGTTTCTTCAGTGTTACTTGCATCAGTTAATATAAGTGTGAAGGTGCTATAGGTAGGTGCTGTACTGATGTGGGAAACTTGGAAGAGTCCTGTATCATGGATTGATCTAATGCAACAATGTGAGAAGTGGAAAATCCATGCAATACAGCTTTATTTAGAAAGGCATCAACCTTTTGTTTAACTTTTTTGCCTAGCTTAGGCAGGGCCTGAATCATCTGTGTGTTTATGTGGACTCTGCTATTAATGCAGTAAACAGAGATTGCAGAAAAATACTGTGCACCTTCCTGATTTATCGTTTTAAAGGAGAGTTAAAGCAGCTCTAATGAGTTTTTTTTAATCATGGCTCACACTCAGGGGTGGGTAGTATCTCGTTACAGTAACACACCTGAGTAAAAACAAAAGTTTCTTTTTCTTTTTTTTTTTTTATTAATTTTCATCCATGTTTAGTAGCTTGCAGTCTTCTTCGCCCTTGTCTTTGCTGGCACCTTGCTGCATTTCTTGGCATGTTACAGCCCCCTGCAGATCAGTGGAACAGAGTCAAATCATTTGTAGGAAGATGTAATGGATCAAAACAGGGACATACAAAAAATACAGCTTCACATTGCTACTAGAGGTCAAAAACTCCACAGGGAGTTTCTTGTTAACATAAACATAAAGAGAACCTTTATGTTAACAAGAAGGGCCTGTTAATTTCTTTGTTCCCACTTTGGAAAAAGGTACATTTGAAAAGAGTCAAGTGACACGACCATTTAAGCACTCTGCATATGAACACAGTGTTTGAATGTCTGTTATGAAATTATTTTTGTTTTTAAAAGTAGCTTTCAGTTCTCTTTAGATAGTGAGTTGAGTGAAACACATTCTTGGAGCGTAATGTATGCCTTCACCACAGCCTAAAACACATTTTCTCATTAAGTGCAACCACAGGTGTGTTAGCCTCTCAAAATTGAGCTGTAGCGGGGCATCAGATTTGATTGCTGCTTGGCCTGGAGTGGGGCTGCACATGGGAATTCACCACAAGAGAATGTCAAGTAAACGTGAAATTGGAAGGGCATCATTTTTTTCTTTGCTGTTTTAATTGTTGATATTATGTGTTTTATTAACGTGGTAAATTATTGTACATGCAATAGCATTCTCTTTATTGTATTTCTTTTTGAGCATGCCTCGTGTATGCCATCTTTATTTCTTTATGAGAAAATGAGGACAAATAGATGAAAGGCCTTTCAACCTTGTACCCTTGGAAATAAAACTGGTCAGTTCATGGCAAATTTCTTCACACATTAAAGCTGTCTTAATCAGCATTTGCCTTGAATTAAATGTTTGTTCATTTGAATTAAAGGGATGAGTGTGTGTTGGCTGTAGAGCTGAAGTGTTCTGATTTCTGTTCCCATCTCAAGGCCAAGCTCTCACACCCCTGAGCGCAGACAGACGCACCGCATCATTCAGTCGTGTCCCAAATATCACAGATCTGCCATCAGCGAGCCTCAGTGTGAGCGTCTGATGATCCGAATGACAGGTTGGAGATGGGCTTTATCACCAAAGCAGCAAAAAGTCAAAGAAAATCTTATCTTTTTAAATTCTTCGTGGCACAAAGCACGGTTGCCTTTATAACAGATGACTCCACAGACACTCTGAAGGGAATTCTTTTCCTTTGGTTACCACCAACGCTGAGCTTAATGCCCCATTAACCACCTATATGTCCTATTTTTAAAATCTGGTTTTGACATTTTTATTTTTCTTCTGTTTTGAGGGATGGATTATGATGGCTGCCAAAGCATGAAGAAATCCAATTCAAACCAACCTCCCTGTTCCCACTTGGACCAGTGATTTAATGAAAATATCACATTTTTGGTGTGAATCCATATAAAAGAGTTACATGGAGTCATGGAGCAAAACATTTCCACACAGGCGTCACTCCTGACTGTGGTACGGCATGGATAATTTCAAACCAAATCACGATGCAGGAAAATAATGACAAAAGCAAAACAACAGACACTCTGGTGCATGATGGGGCATACGCTCTGTTACATTAAGTGTTGGAAGGGGGAAATTCCCGCTGGTAGAGTGCAATTACAGTATTAGTATGCTACGGCGGTTCAGCTCAGATATGAGAAAAGAAATGAACGCACCACTGGTGCTTGTGAGATTTGATTTAACCAGCAAAAATGTGTATTTTCCACACAACAGCTAATGTTACAGTATGACAACGTGAGCTAGATAGCACAGTGTTTTTCCAAAGTGCAGCTTCCATTCATCTATCCATCAACCAGCCCATTTAGTCTCTTCCTTGGTGCTGCAGCAAAGCCCTGCGTGGACTGGGGCACATTACTAAATGCAATGTTATAGTCCAGATTCATAGTTCAGCGATTTATCTAACAGGTTTTAGTTTGATTTCATGGGGATGCTAAGACTCAAAGAGCTTTTTAATATGACAAACACGTTAAAAGTAATTCTGTGCACAGTTTGTCTTTTTAAGTTGCTTTTCATGCTGATTTAATGTCACTTAATGCAATCTTTGAAAACTTGTGGTTGAGAAATCTTTCAAATTCTAATTGTAAGTCCTTTCATTCCACATCCCAGGCAGGAAGGAGCGATTTGCATTTTTCTGACATATCTGGCAGAAAGCGTCATTGCTGTCTGAATGTGTGAGGGGGAATACTCTGGGCAATTTGAGTCTTTGAACCTGCATTTCCACATTGACTGCTTTCATCATAACAAATGTTTAAACGTCAGGGAGGAGTGAGAGAACGGCTGCGTGCGAGCAGTCGGGGCTGCATACATGCAGCGCGTAGCACTTGAGGGACCAGGAGTGTGTTGCTTTTGTTTCACGGCTTGGAGTAAGACATAAACCCCCGCAAATTACAACAGACTAAAAACCAGTGGGAGAACCACCTGAGATAACGGGCTTTGATGTGTTGTGGCTTCCCCACCGCCTCCAGCAGCCATCCATCAGCACACATCCAAAAGAGATCTATCAGGTTCAGAGCTCAGAAATTCTCTTCCTGTTAATGCAGAGCATTGTATGCACTGCTGCATAGGTCTCATTGGATTGATGTCCAAAGGAATAAATCAGATTTAATGATTCAGATAAAGATGACATTATATGAAAAACACCACCTACCAGCTCTTTTTGTATAAATACGTTTGGTTGAGGTTAGCTGACCTCTTACCAAGAAAACTACCCCTAAGTTTCACTCAAGAAATCTCTTTTTTTCTTTCCTGAGGCATGTGCTTTCAGAAACGTGTGCTAAAAAGTGTCACGCGGAGATGCAATTTTAAATGAAATGAGTGGAATAGCTCCTAATGATAATCACCAACACTGAATTTAGCATTTTTTCCGAGATGAAATGGATCTGTCTAAATTGTTGCATTTGCACTTAAAGTCTCTGATTTGACTGTTTTTTTAATGACTTCGTTTCCATTTTTAAAGAACTAAATGTATGTTAAATATGTAAACACCAGGTCTTGTGGAGATACAAATACTCATTCACAGGATTAATGAAACAGCCATTTGGTGTGTCAAACTCCTAGAAATTGCATTCATATACTGCTTATTAAGTCCAAAGATCAAGGTATTTATCCAGGCATATCTTTGAATGGTATCAGGTAAAATAAAGCCGGTCAACAACCTTTACAACAGCTGGAGTTTGTCATGTCTCGTCAGATCTGTTAAGTGTTTTTGTCCACGAGCGTCATGTCTTGTCTTACACTTCCTGTTTTATTGTGAAACCTAACTCTCCTCTCGTTTCAGGCCCCTTGACTTCCCGGTGTGTTTCCCGCCTGTCTGATTGTCTTCCCCGGCCTAATTGTCTCCACCTGTTCATTGTTACCTCGTGTATATATAGTCCGCGTCTCCCTTTGTCCTGTGCCAGATTGTCTCATGCCCTGTCTTTGTACCAAGCCGTGATTTATCCAGCATTCCTTGATCCTTGTCTTCCTGTTATTGCCTTGTGTTTTTTCGTAAGTAAGTCATTCTTGGACAAGTATTTTTCTAGTCTAGATTTGATTCATTTGTTACTTTGTAACCTTGCCATTTGAGCCCTTTTTGAGTTTTGAAATTGTCCTTCTAAATTATCCTTAGTGTCTTTTGTTTGTACTCTGTTGCCATACGTTGTATGTGCTGTTATTTATCCTGAGCGCCTTTTGTTAATAAATTACTTCTTTATTTTTGTAACTGATTGTGTCTGAGTCTTGCATTTGAGTCCTGAAACCTTGCGCCTCCGGGCCCTGTCAGAGTTGGCAAAATGTATGATTTACTCTGATGCTAATTAGCAATAGCAAAGAGCTGTGCACAAAACATTCATGTACTAGCCAGTTAAAATGGCAAACATCATGGGCAGCAGGTCATATCAGCTGTTTATAACTGATGTTAGTGCTGTGATTAACTTGATAACCGGCCCAAATTAAACTGATCTGTTGTCAGTTTGGTGTGGTCTCTGATGCCTAGTCCACACCGGCACAGGTGTTTTTCCTAGCCGTGTAGGATCTTTTCCATAAAAGTCATAAATCCATCCACACAAGCACTGGTTAAAAAAACATTCTGTCCATCTGAAAATGCAAAAACAGAAGTGAAGCTCTGTCAAGAGCATGCCAAACCAACAAGCAGTGATATTGCCAAACCCGTTAGCCATGTTGGCCAAACAGAAGCTAGGCTACCTGCAACTAGATGCCCGAGCCTGCTGTGGTGATGGACAGGACCCGCTTTCGCCAGAGTAGGATTCGTGATCGGGTCTCATCCAAAACCAGCGACATTGGCGGCAATGTCTTGGTCGTGGGAGTGTTGGATTATGTAGCAGTGACCTCTGTAGCACATCCTGACACCTCTGTTCCTCAATAAAAGCAAAGCAGTAACTGTACTGTACACTTCTGTATGGTTAGCATCAGCACTATTTCAACCATGCACACAAAGGCCAGTTTCAAATGAACTGATTACTTGAATTTAACCACTTTATGAGCAATCTGTACTTACGCTGTATGGTGCAAGTACGTTTCAACACTGTCGATGACAAAGGCATGACAAATAGGCCTTTTTCCACAGCAGACATCGTGACTTGTCATAGTAGAAAAAGCACAGGTGTTTCTGATAACATTAACCATGTCCTATTCAGGTGTCACAGCAGTGACAGTGAGCCACAATGTGCAATACCAGGAACCTGAAAGAGCAGGAACTAAGTTCAGCCATCGTTAATTCACCATTTACACCTGTGCTTTTCCGACTCTGACATGTCAGAGTGTCCCCTGTGAAAAAGGTCTATTGTAGTTGAATGTCATGCTTTTTATTTCCGTTGTTTTAACAGGCACCAACTTTTATTTGCATTTTTTTTCACATACGCCTCAAACTCAATTTGGATTGCCTCCTTTTTCAAGTGTAGCGTGTGTGTGCGTTTGTTTGTTCATCATAAGGAGGTATTTAATTCCTAATTATGAAACCTAAATTATTACACACAATTTCTCAATATCCTACATTTTCTCACCTAAAATCCTTACTACATTCATGTTCATCATCACACCTCTAAGAAAAGCAGTCATTTGTGTCAGAAAATGATTCTATGGGATAAACCTGAATACATCTCGGTTATGATGCAGCTAACAGGGAATGAATGTGGACTTTTGAGGAGCTGATGCTCTGACAACAGGTCTAACAACAGCACCTGACATACATCTGACATGTCAGAGCAGGAGAGCACATGTGTCATTAAGCAATCATGTTGCTGGGCCTCAGCGTTCTAGTTGCTGAGTCACTGAAACGCCCAAATGTTACGTTTCAAAGGTCTGTTCAGTAATAAACATGAACAACACCTGAATGAAAAGCAAACCATCTATAGACCACACATAAAAATGTATTTTATTTAGTGTATTAACAAATTGTATTATACATTTTATAGACAGTGTTTTTGTAACTTTTGTTTCACAAACAACAGCATTATAAAAATAAAAGCACATGTAACGTAAATTGTGATCGTGGTGTCATTTTTTCTCGTCAAATCTGAAGTAATACAGCATCTATTTATTCACTTTGTTTATTTTTGTCTTTTTATTCTTTTCTTACAAACAAAATGTGTAGCGGAGTTTAAAAACAGAGCGAGTTTATTGTTGTATGGAAAGCTAAAAGCAGTGAGGGTCCCGTCATGTATGTCCCAGGTTAAAAGGTGTGTGTGTGTATGTGTGCGTGTGTGTGTGTGTGTGTGTATGTGTGTGTGTTGGGGGGGCAGGCATGACAGTAAAACAAGTATTTATGTTTATTCAGAAAATAAACCGGATGAGAAAAATACAAACAAAAACGCATGCTGGTGTAGAAATGTCTATATTTTGTGAGATGATTACATTGCTTGGGTAATATTTCATCAGCAAAAGCTTCTGTTTACGTATGTGTGTGACCCAAATTTGTGCAACCTACAAACGTCAGCACATTGACAACATATCAGTGGTGGTAGAGTTTTAAATGTATCTTATTAACTGACAGAGTTATTATTTTCATCAGGAGAGTAAAAGGCTATGAGGCAAGTATGGTGAAATCCTCCTTAATTCTACAATGTTGTACAAATTTATACGAAAAGCTGACATGAGAATCTCAAATGCACTCTTGAGATCCATGACGACAATGAAAATGTCCCCCAAATGTCCCTCGCACGGCTCCAGAATTGCTCTTAACCATCATCAGGCCTGTGTGATAACTGCTCTGCCATCTGTGCACCTGGCCGCCTGCCCACTTATTAGCTACATAATTTGGTTGTTTCGTATTCCATCGAGTTGGGCTGCTTGGCACTGAAAGTCTGCAGCGCTGCCTGGATCCTGGCAACGTCAGTGGTGGACAGTTTGAGCCGGTGCCGCAGCAGGCAGGAGAAGAGGTCCAGAGGCTGAGCTCCGGGCGGGGAAAGCCTGTTGACCCGATCCCGGATCTCCAGCAGCTGCAGCAGGGCTGAGTCCTGCGATCCCTGAGTATATGGGTAGTCTAGCTGTAAAATCAAGTCCTGGATCGCTTCCGGGTCAAAGTGCATACTATAGCCATACACCTGGATGCTGTTGATCTTCATGTAGCCTAGATTTCGTCCCGGTTCCAGGTACTCCAAGGGTTCATAATATACAGTTCCATTCCCGTTAGTTGAGGGCCCTCTGATACGGCTCCGTAGGTAAAAGTGGACCGTCTCAAAAAATGTTTTCCACTTGTTGCCCAAAGACAAAGTCCAGTTATAACAGTCGTAGGGAAGGTCTAATTTAGTCCTCTCCCAGTCTGGGTAGTTATTCTGGTCTATGGGCATGATCCAACTCTCCGAGTGGCTCCCCCCAAATGGATTGATATAGACAGACAGCATGGGGTCCAGAGTGCTGTTCTTGGTAAGGCAGATCTGTAGAGACATCCCCAGGAGCATGTGGACATGGTTTGACTTGTATTTATTACTCTTCAGCGTCAGCAGCATCCTCTTCCTCCACGACGGGTCGAACCAGTTGTTCAGCCTGACGTCGTTGCTGACAAAGATCCCGTGGATGCTGATGCGGTTGTCGCGTTTCTGCAGAAGGTACCGCAGCTCCAGGTCCTGCAGGTCCGTCTCAAAGCCGATGTAGTGGTCGGTGGAGTCTGGCACTTCGTTGCGGCACGCGCCCTGGCTCAGCATGTAACCCTGGTTGCAGGTGGCGCAGCGGGAGCGGTTCTCATATGAGCAGGAAGCGCAGGAGGTGCCCTCGCCCACCGTGCAAGGGATCACAGCCTGGCAGGGCGGGTGCTCGTAGGGGCAGGAGCAGCTCCTGGTCTCCTCCAGGAAGGAACCGATGTGGTTGTTCTCACTGCAGTACATGATGGAGAGGATGTAGTTCAGCCAGTAGCTTAAGGGCCTGCAACAGAGACAGAGCAGCAGGTGACATTTAATGTAGATAAAAATACACTGATATAATAAAATCACAAATGTTTGGTAACATTTTTCCATCTTGCTCAGAAACATATAAACTGAAGAAATCGTTCTAATAGATCAAATATACTGTATGAGACTAAATATGACACACCAAAGTTAAAGACCCAACAAAATAAAAACGTTTGAATTGTTCTAGTATGAATCTGATAATATAATTCTTTTGAGTATTAATATCAAAATTCGTCATTGCTCTTCCTGTAAAACATGGAAAATAGTTTTGATGACGCGTCCTGCACCCAGCGTTTACATGAATCTGTCCCTCCTATGGTATGAAATCACACTTGATCATTGCCTCGTGGGTCGTAGTGTCAAGCAGATGGATACCATGGGTGTGAGACACGTCAGTGGCAAAGAAAACCAAAAAAAAGGTCTGAAGTCTCCCTAGTCCGCTTCCTGATCTGACAACGTGGGCGAAGGCAGCGTTGGTGAAGGTCAACAGACCTCCCCGGTTCTGTATCGCTTCACGTTCCCCAGAGACTCCTGCCCCGCAAAGCAGGGCCCACGGTGAAGCTTTCCATTCAAATCCTTGAACGTTTGATCAGACCCTTCTAGAAAACAATATCCTCTCTATATATTTGGCAGCAGAAATATTTCATCACTGTACGGTTAACAAAAATCCATACGATACTGCAAGAAAACTTAAATCATATTATGATTGTTATGTTCCTAAATTTTAACCTAGCAACATTTTTTTTCCAACACAGTCATCCACCCTTAATGCGCCACCTTGTACAGTAAAACCTCGTCCTGATAACTAAATCTGTATTCTTCAAGAACAATGTTTCAGACAGAATATCTGATTTTAAAAAGGGGGCTTTTGATACACGATTCAGTCAAGAGTAAAAATTTAGAGTCAGTGACTCGGACTACATAAGTATCAATTGTCAAATGTTTTATTTATTCGAAGACACAAACTCTAATGGTAAATCAAAATTCCTGAGATTGTTTGTGAAAAAGGGAGCAGATGGACCGCATGACAAGAATATAATGTTGTAAATCAGTCTTTCACTTTCTTTGTTCCACATCTGTCACACTTCTGAATCCTCTTTTGTTCTCGAGCAGACTTAGCAGTTTTGTTTTTGTGGTCGTGTGCAGCTGCTAAATTAATTTAGGGGAAACAATGGTGCATGTACAAGTAATTTACATTCAAAAGCATATTTTTAAAGGGGAAAAAAATAACATTTGTCCAAACAGTTGTTTGGCTAAATAATAGCTTGGCTGCATAGTGTGTGCGGCACTGGGAATTTTAACTTTAACGATGAATATTAGATCAAAGCCAATAAAAGTCTGCCAAGTTTCTTTCCACAACTTCAAAAAAACAGCAGACATAAGTGTCTACCTCAGTATGTTTTCTGGGGGCCAATTCCCATTTCTACAAAGGAACAAACACTATGGAAGTGTTTATTGGTCACTTAATGTCTAATGAGACATTAGGTGAGGTCTAATGTCTAATGTTGAATGTATGTGACTGTACAGTCCTAAAAGGGAAACAGATGAAAGTAACGTGCAATAAATTTGACTGAACTGAAGAAGACTGATACTTAACAGTTTGGTTTGATGAAACATCGTAAAAAGACATTTTTGGAGCCTAATTGGTTCATCATTAGTTAGCGTAATGACATCACACTAATGTTGTTTGATGATACTTGTAAAACCACAAGTGCACAGGTCAGTTCTTCAAGGCTGTTGCCCATTGTACTTAAGCTTTTAATGCCTTTATGTTGTCAGACTCCACATACATGTAAATGGATCTGTCAGTTTTTTTCCTGCTTTTATAAGCCGTGTGAACATGGGAGAAAATGCTACTTTCCATTCTGCCTTAATGAAGTAAACAAGTACACCTAAATAAAGCCTAAAACTGTGACAGATGGTGTGTAATGTGTGTATGTGTTTTATTTATTTTTTTTTTTCTGATGATTATGTCTTAAGCATGAAAGAGGTGAGAATAAATATCATGTGGAGCCAAAGCCTATAAAAAAAATTCAGCTGTGGTGTTCACTGCAAATCAGCTTCAACACAGGAGCTTTGAAGCAGCAGGTCACTCTAATACAATATTCCAACGTCACCGTGAGTCGATCTGTTTCACAGCATCATTGTGTGTAGCAGGGTGTGACATGGAGGAAAAAAGGCAATGCACAAAAGACGTTTTCTCAACTCATCAAACTCAAAATCTGGTGACATTTTCTCAAAAGACAGCGGATGTGATGTGCTAAGAGTCACAGTACACAGCTCCTCTGAGACTCATCAGAGTCAGCTGTGCACGTCTCACCTCCAGAGCGGAGACGGAGGGAGCAGCCCCGCCTTCACAAAGCGCATTGTGTCAGCAGGACATGTAAACTGTCATGGCGGTGCGGTGTGCGGTGCGGGCCAGTGAGGAGCTGGGTGTTCACTCTGCAGTCTGGCCATCGTCTGTCAGCTCATTTCGCACAGATCAATCCCACACGCAAACTTTCTCCCTCTGCCACGGATTCGGTTGTCACTAGTGAGCGGAACTTGCTTCTCCACTGAAGATAACACTACATTTTTTCCATTAAAAGTGATATTTATTTACTTGGTAAACCACAAAAAAACATCAGCTGCTTTTTTGTGGCTCCATTGCTGCTACTCTGACACCTTGTATTTTCAGCCAGCGCAGCTCAAAACTGAAAAAAAAAAACAAAACAAAAAAAACATACAGCTCTTATCTCCAAAGACTCTACTAAGTTACAATAGAAAGTCCAAAATGGATTTGCAGCATTGAGTGACAAAGCATATGATATTTTTCTGTTTGCCTTTTCTTCATCTGACAAAGACCACGATGCTCCAGTACATGAATAATGGCTGCAGAGATGAGTGAATATTTCTTTTATAAAAATGGGAAAAAAAAAAAAAACTCCTCCATGAAATAGGTCATTACACACAAGGCAGTATGGAAAAACACTGCGAAATAGAGGAAATCATTGTATTTTTTAGTGCAGAGGATGGGAATTGTTATGCAGCTAGTCAAAGTAATCCACTAATGTCTTTCTGGGCATATTTTTTGAATATAAAATGTATTAATTATACCCCACAATTAAAAGATTTTGATGTAGAGCAAAGTGCAATATTTCAACTAAGGGAGGGGATGCATCTTCTATTCTAACTGCTTGGCTTTCAGCCCGTTAATATAAAGTGACAGACTCTTCCTTAGATCTTTTGAGAGCACTAGGTTACATCACAGCAGGATCCAAAATATCCACTTTAAGTATTTACTTTCATCACTCCCACTATATCTCGTTGCTGCATTTGCCGCTCTCCCTAAATTTGCTCCGCATACTGTCCGGCCGAGGAGTCGAGAAATGCTGATCATCAGATTCCACGCACGTGGTGTGGATGCGCCTTGTTTATGGATGCATCTCCACATATCTGACAAGCCAATTATTATTCCATCATGTAGATTCATTGCGCTTCTTCTTAGTTTTGCTGCTGTACTTCGTGAGCTCTTAGACACAAAGTGGAGTATTTACTAAGCCTGGCAGGAGGAGGCTGCGGGAAACAAAAAGGTAAAGTTTGCGTGAAAGATAACAAGCTGTTACATCAGTGGCAGAGCTAAAGCAGCTCTGTAATGCATCTTTTAATTGCTCTCCCTCTCTCTGTCTCTCTCTCACCGTGCCTGCCTGGATAAAGTCTCTTACTCCACGTGTGTCCGATAAGACGGCGCAGCAGCTGATTTTACTCCTGCTCTTCCCAGAAACTGCATTTCAGATGCAGTTCCCTCTGTAACAGTGGTCAGTCTACTGTGATAAATCAGGTGCAATGGCTATTTGTATTACCATTCCCTCCTCCCGTATTTTGCGCCTCTAAACGGGAAATCTTTAAAATATATATTGCATGAGACCAAATGTGCACTTGCCTTTCACTGGCGGTGAAGTCTCTCTGCAGCCTATTAGCAAATGGGGAGAGACATTATTAGGCTGTTTAGCACCTAAAAAGGGCTGTAAATCCTTAGTAAATATCCCCAAAAGGAATTCACCAACTCTGCAGTGGCTGGCTATTGTACTGTATGCTAAAACTTTAGCATCTGCTGTGTTGAACAGACAGGAAGTAGTAGCAGCTGCGGGGCTAACAGTGTGCGTATGTGTGCTCTGGTATTATTTTGGAGGTGATCGGTAAAATGCTGGTATAAAGAATAATGTACTGAGTGAATGAACAGGGATTAAAGGAGGAAGAAGGTGGTGGGCGGCGATGGGAGACTGTAGCTTCAGCTAAAAATCACATTGCAGAAGATGAATATTTGGTTTCTCACCTGAAATAGCTCCAAAAAAAACCCTGCCTGCATCAGCTGCACTGACTTAATCACATTTCCTTTTCATAAACTTGGAGTCTGCACGCTATATAACTGACTTTTTTTTGGTGAAAAATAATAAAATATATGTATAATATAACAACTGATGATGACGATCTCCTGCAGCGATGTGGGAAACTTCCTTGTCTATGATTTCATCACAGGCTAGTTAACCAACAGGAAAATGTCCCAAACTTAGCATATTCTTTTTTAAACACAGCGAGGTTTAATTTCACAGGAGGATGGCTTTGATTTCCTGGATGTAAGGAGACCTCGGCTGGGAGCGCAGCCAAGTCATCAGGTGTGACACTATAGCTCACTTCAGTTGGACCTCAGTTGAATATCAAAGCACCAGAGTATTGTGTGTATTATTAGCATAATGCCTAGTTGGGGGGATAACAAAGCGCTGCGCACAGAGTGGGCTGAAGAAAATAAATTAGCACTGCCGTCCACGGCTTGCTTGAAAGGACTCGTGATGTAGCTGCAGGCCTTGGAATTTTTTGCTTATTTTCTCACATACACAACTACACACAGACATGTATGCATACACACACACACACACACACACATCCGTATCAACAGAAAGGTCAGCAGGAATAGTTATGAGCTTCTCACCTCTCCCTCAGCATAATAATTTTGGGCTGAGTTCGACACCTCTTGCTGAGGGCGAAGAGCTTGTTGACGATGCGCCGTGCTTTGCTCAGGAGCTGCTGGGTGCTGAGCTCCAGCTGTTTGTAGCGCTGGTGAACGGTCGGCTCCATCTTCCAGAAGTACTGAATGGCGGACGTGTTCAGAGCGTAGAATGTGGGAAGCCTTCGGACGAAGTTTTGAAACTCATCTGGAAGGAAGGGAGAGATGCAAGATGAGAGCTGAGCACTTTTCTTCTTTTTTTTTGTGCTCCAACACAGGCCAAACTAAGTCTCAATTTAGTCAAGCCAAATGAGGGAATCGCTGTGCTGAGGCCACATGGGCTCAAGAGCCGCAGGGCAAACTCGAAGTGATATTGTTTGACATGTATGCTAATGGAGAAAGGCAGAGCTAAATACAGGGTTGGGGTATGACTTCTTTCTTCCATTAATGAACAGCCAACAGCTTTTCCAGGACTAATACTCTGGGTCTGTCTGTGAGGAAATAGCATGGACGGCGAGCACAGAGAATAATATCTTTAGAGCTGCTGCCTGCCCGGCACACACCACACACAGCAAACAGATGAAATTTCTAAGGCATTCAATAACAATACCATCATCTCTCTAATCATGATTGGTTGCATGGAAAATCGATGCAACACTGATGAGAAAATGACTGCACTATTTGTAATTAGGTAACGTTATCTTGATAATACAGCATCTGATTAGAAAACCAATTAAGTGTCAATGGCTTCCCTGCTGATTATGCAAGGTGTATTACATGTTCCTGTGAAATTAATAAGTTGATTAAACAGCTTGTAATAAAATATATTAAAAGGGTATTTGGGGTTGTTTTCCGTGGCCTACATTTTTAGATGAGAGACGTCCTCCTGAGGGGAAGGGGAGCTACACGGAGCAGCTTCCATGTCTGTTCATTTGATTCCACAAGCTCAGTGAAGACGTCGCCTTATGACATTTCCATTTGTACTATGTCGTGAGGGGAGTTTAAAGGATGAGTCTGCCGGTATTCTGTATTTTTCCTGTGGTCGACAAACGTCTATATTTCCATGTCAGCTATTAAGCGCAGCACATGAAACGGTAGCCGGCGAGTTTCCTGGGGAAGGTGGACACTGCAAGTGGCTGCTAAAGCAGACTGTTATCACCAAGACAATGATACCTCAGCCTTGGAAACCCACTCTCTACCCACCATTATTATCTTGTCATCCACCGAACCCAAGAACGTAACAGTGCTTTAAAAATAGAAGACACTCTCAGAGAGACACTTTCTGGGGGGGGGGGGGGCAATGTGTGTGTCTCTTAGAATATAATAAATGAATTATGTGTTAGTAGCTGGGCTGATTCTGAACGAATTTTATGTTTTACAGCAAATGCAAAATATTGAAATACATTTTGACCAAGACCTTTTTGTTTTTTTTGATCGGTGCCTCCTGCACACCATGACTTGGTACATATTCTCCCCTCTTGTCCTTCACTAAAAAGTGAAAATTACCAGGCAGAAGTACTGAAGACACTTATGACATCTCTTAAGAACTAAGATACTGACCCAGCTACAGAATCTATAGTTTCCTAATTAAAGCATATCGCACTCAGCGGAAGGTCGAAGCAAATCTGCTGTCTGCCATCAGATGTCTGTGGAAACTCATTTAACAGTCAGTCATGATTATTAATCTGTCTGCTCTGCTGCTGATATTGGTTGTTCTCCATTAGATCAAATATACAAGTGGATCCTCGGGGGTTTCAAGGGAATTTACTTACTTTTCTTTATTTAATACAGCATTGCAGCTGCGGTTCCCGGGGCACCTTGCTGCTTAAGTTATTGCCAACTGTGTGCTAATCAAGTTGCCCTTAGTACAAAGGCATGTAGCCAGTAATAACAGCAGCAAGGTGCACAAAGAACAGCTTAAGGCAGGGCTAGAAATGACTGAAACAGCGAGATGCCCTCAGAGCCCGGGGATGCAGCGTGCAGTTTCAGTAATGATGAGGACACAGAAACAGAGCTATGATGGAACAGTCAGTAAAATATGTGGCAACACTCTGAGCTTCTTTGAATGCTTTTCTCACACTCATCCCAGGTGAACACAGGTAGCACAATGGTTAGCTGACAGCTGATGTGCCTGCTCTTCCGATGTTACCCAGCTGACATGAAAGAAGGTTAACTCAGGCGGCATCATGGGCTGCTGACAGATCACAGCAACTGTAGTTAATTTTTGGGGTGTGACAGCTCCTCCTACGCTACTGACAAACCTTCATTCGACTGAATCGCTGCTGACCCAGCCGCATTACTGTACATGCTGCCCTTTCATTTCCCGGACGTTGAGATCCGCGCCATGCAATTTCTCTACACAGACAGGCTCAAATGGCAGCAGCTACGTTAGCTGTGTGAATGCAGCAGAAGAGGCATGGGTGTTTTGACAACACGCACTGTGAGATAACAGATTTGATTTTTCAATGCTGTTTCTACTGAGTCAGCTACGCCTTTAATATCTCGTGCTGTATTAGGCCACTGAGGGACATGTTTTCAATCAATAAGCAGGTCTGCTTTATGGCAGTATTGGATTTTACAGGATTTTTCCATCAATGTGATGGACCTTAATTTTGCCAAATATTTGATTTTGCAGATTGTCCAATAAACTTTTTATCTATACAACAAAATTGCAAAAAAGTTACAATATCCCAATATAGTGTATAATGATATTGTAAAATAGCATGATAGAATTAGTCTATCCATATTGTTCACCCTTACGGAGACGTTCTGCAAAATGACATCAGCTGCAAAATAGGCAAGTCTATGAATTGCTGTGATAAGTTTTGAGATGCTGATTAAACCAAAACTTACCAAAGCCACGAGAGTCAAAATACAAATATGTATAAATACACATTTAAGTGACAGATTAACATTTTGCTACAATTTTTGATGCAACAATATACAGGCTGTGACCACAGCTGACACTTGGACTCGTTTCAGTTACTGAGCATGAGATGCCCTTCTCTGTTGTTTTTGTATAATTTTGATGTTGTTCTAACAATTGCTCCTCTGTGCACTGATGAATTCCCATTACATGGATTGGATGCAATTGTCCCTTGTTTTCTTTGCCCATCGGCTCCTCTAATAATAGGGTCTAATTTGTCGTCAGTGGGCAGTGGGAGGGTCACAGTCATTGAATGAGTGCAAAAAGGAAACACTAACCAGACTCTTCAAAGTCTTGGTTGGCCATGTTCCAGGAATCTCGGATTTTCAGCAGACTGGCTTCCATAGCCCTGAGATCCACCTCGGGGCAATTACAGTGTGGGTAGTCCACGGCGCACTGGCACCAGCAGTCATTGTCCCGGCACACAAACTGGCCCTCCTCATTACAGCCGATGTAGCTGAGGGCTGCCTGCACAAACCTGGCCCTCAGGTACTCTGGCAGTATGGACTGAAGACCTGCAGCAAGGACAAAAAAAGAACAAGAACATGGAAATGTCACCCGAATGAATGAAGATGAGCTGAAAGTACTTTAATTATGGAAGAAAATGTGTTTAGATGGCTGTTGTACGCTAGATCTGTGAATCACTGACGGCCACAAACCATTTTCTCTGTTTTTTTGCCACACTTGACATATGCTTGGCGTCACATGCAATATGTTGAGATTCACTTAAAGTTTTATTTTTACTGCACAGTTCTGCTACTTTTGTTCTGAATCATTACTGTCTGGGATTCACTTCAGAACTCTGAAAGCATGCATGGCAAAAAAAAGCAAAAGAGTGATTGAAGCTAAATTCGTTCTGACACTCTCATGCTGCAGTTATAAGCTTGCCAGAGAACAGACACTGTGACAATTCCATCAGAAATTGGGGGAGTTCAATTATGGATGGCCAACCTTGCAAATGAATCTTGTTTTCAGGGCTCTGAACCAAAACGGAGCTGACAGAATCGAGGTTGTCATAGTTACTGCATCCAAGAGGGCCCGTCCTTGTTTCGGTCACCTAAAGGGAGAAAAACAGGCACATAACAATAATCCATACTGAGAAAGGAACCCACTAATGGAATTAAATATACAGTACAGAGAAGGAGGGAGATAAAAGAAAAGGAAAGGAAGAGGAAAAGAGAGAGCACATGGCTAAATGTCATGCAGAATAAAATTAACAACACCCTTTCCCTTCACTATCTCCTCTTCTGAGAGACACAAAACATATTGCGCATTATTTAGACTACTCCACTGTGTAAATCATATTTGGGAAGATGACTTTGTGAGCTAGTGGGCTGGAAATTGAGCTGCGATAAGGATCCCTGGAGTAAAGCGTAATGAGTAAGTTCTGGTGTCATCTGTCAAATTTATCTCGACATTGTGTTTACATTACATTACAACGCCCACAGGCACCCCATAACATGCTAAAATCCATTGTGATGCTAGTGTAAGCATGCTTTATCCAATCACATACACGCCTGGGGATTAACTGCTTGGTGCAACCTTTTACATGAAGTGTATAATATTGTCACAGGACCACACAGGCTGAAATGTGACGAGAGGATTGTCCACAAAATAATTGCTGTCAATTGTGGACCTGTTCTTGAAAAGTGGCTTAAAAGACTACTCACGGTGGACAGTATTAAGATCGATGAAGCAGAACCGATATATTGTCTTTTTTTTATTTATTCCATGCTTTCTTCATGCTTGTCAGCACCTGGGGCCTATATTACCCACCATGTAAGAACTCAACTGCAGAGACTTAGCTGCTAAAGTAGGCTTGAGCTGGCCTGGTGCACTTCTTTCTAACTGCATGCGCAGCAGCAGATTTTTTTTTTTCATTTTCAAACTTGGTGGCACGGTGGTAAAGTTACCACTAACGCCTCTACGCAAGACAGCTCCGGGCCTTCCTGTGTCGAGTTTGCTTGCATGTAACATGAGGTTAGCTAATAGTGTGGTATATTTTGAAGAACGTAATCAATAACAATCTAATCAAGCTCGCTCAGGTGTGCACGCTGAAATGTTTGCTATGTTAGTTAGGACTAGAATTTTTTAAACATTTCCAACAGAGAAACAGCGATAAACAAAAACATAAAACTTCAAAATCAATACGAGGCGCATGCTTGTGATATATCCACACCCCCTGTCAGGAGCTCAGTAGTCCATCTCTATTTCTTAGTGTTACAAAAATGATACTGTCCTCGCACACCAAACACCCCGTGTGATGTGTTGTGATCTATCGTTATCAGTAACTTGTAGTACATTGTACTACAAGGTTTATTGTGTTTATATTGTATTATGACTTCCTCATGTAAAATGCAGCTGAATGGTGGCTAAAACTGTTAAAAAAGGTGTGACTGATGGCTCAAAGCTGAATTATGGAACGTACAACAACATTTCTAACACTAACTTTTGACTATTTAATGGCTTTATGTTTTTAAATCAGTGGCACACGACACAAAGCTCTGCCAAAGGTGCATCATGTGAACTTAGATGGTTTAATGTTTGGTAATTTTGCTGCACCTGCGGTGGAGCTGAGAGCAGGGCTACGATTATTGTTGTTGTAAGTAGGTGTGATTACCTCAGTCATGACCAATCAAGTCCCTTTTTTTCATTCTCTTCATAGGAGTGCAGTTTGCACGACAGTCTGACCATTTGGTGATGGAAAGGACAGTGCAGAGCAGTTATGAACACAATAAAAAAACTTTTCCCGGAGGAAGCTGATGTGGCTGCGTGGGAGATGTAAAGTCTCCATGAGAGAACTCAGGGTTGGAGGATATTAAATTACCGCAGCTTGAGAGGAGAAAATGCATTTGGGTTGCATGAGGTTTTCTCGTCCCTGGAGAACTCTTGTACAAACCTAGGAAACGGTTCATCGACATGAAATGTGGCGCCAAGCAAGTTGGCAGAAGTTGTTGATTTGGCGCTGAGAGAGGGTCATCTACCCGCGAGTCTATAGAAGATATAGCCACCTTATTTATCCACACTTCGTGCGTCATTATGGCTTGTTTGCGTATCTGACAATCTGTCACAGAAAAGCTATGAAAAATGTTCCTGGTGTAAGGATTTATCTGCGCGCCACATTAGACGACTTCAATCCGCAAAAAAACCCACTGGAAATAAGATCTGCTCATGAGTCCTCTGTCGTGAGTGGGCGTGTTGTGAACACCAGCTGGAGGCTGTGAGGGCACTTGGTTTTACACACCTATTCTAAGCCAGGTTAATTGACTCAGAACAGGTTAAAACACGTAGGAGTGGGAGAAGAAGAAAATCACATCAATTGATGCACATACAGACACCCCTGGACAGCCTTTTCCCAGCTAATATTTGAGAAGCGAGAGTTTATTTGAGGAATGATGTGTTCACACAGAGGTCTGTGGACACCTAAGCAGTGAGTTCTGTGTGCAAGGATTGTCCAGAAGCCGTTGTGTGTCTGAATAAACAGCCTTTGCAGTAAACAGCGACGCGTCCCTGTGTGTGTGCTGGAGAGCCATGTGAAATAACTTCACTTGGTAAATCAATGAAAACAGCTGTGATTTGTACTGAGCTTTTCACCTGGTCTGTAACAGAAGCCCAAATCACTGTAACTTTATACTGATGTGGAGGGGAAAAAAAGCAAAGCTGCTTTCGTAACACGTGGAGTTGAAGCACAGTGTCCACTTCTAATGTAAGATTTCTGTAAACAAGAAGTAAATGACAGCAGACCTAACAGGGTGGAGCAGACGAGATAATGTTTCTTGGATTCTTTGCTTGTATTTACCTGTGAAAAAGCAGAATGAGCCTGCCTTCTTCTTGTTTTTTTAATAAAAGCGCCTCCTCTGTGGGAGGAGGAAATGATTCTCTGGGACAAATGAAGCTTTTGAAGCAGTTCAGGCAGATAACTGATCCACAGCTCCACTCTGCCTGAACGCGTTTATTTCTATTACCAGCTGGGTGATCTATTAAAACTCACTGCTCATTCTCTGCTGGCTTAACTCCAACACAAATTATATATTTACATTTATTCTAAATTTAAATGTTGTGATTCAATATGTGGGTTGACTGAATACACAACACAGAGAGAAAGCAGCTTTTTCTATGGACACTGTTTCAATTTCATGCAGCCATTAGGCCGTTCAGATTAATCAGAGACTGGTGCATTGAGGTACATTGCAGACAAAGGGGTTTTAACACTGTGTGCAGGCATCTGTAGCTGATTATACTGATAGATCTCATCTTGAACATGGGATAAGGTGACCATGTAGCCAAACAGTCTGTGTAGTCTTTTAAAACATAGTCATTATTAGTTATTCTGAATAAATAGGCACAAAATGTTCATTTGAAGGGTCTCGTGGTTTTAAAACGCTGCTGTGCAGTGGAAAAGTGTTCTTGGTTGGGCTTAAAAGTGTCTGGACTGCACGTCATGCAAATTCAGGTGACTGCTCTCACAGCACCATTTCACTCCATAGCTGGAGAGTAATACATTTCAGGAGCTTTTCTTCTTACTGTACGAAGGCTAGCCCACTCCCAGCAGAGCACGAGTGCACCCAATGTCACACGACTACAAGTAAGAACATGAAAACATGTGGAGAAGAGATTTTCTTTGGGAGAAAAACACATGCCTTCCCGGACAGGCATAAAAAAGATCTCCCCACTTTAGCTGCTAGTCTTGAAAAATGCAGATTTGTGCTGACGGCACACGCAGAACAACACCGGAGAGTCTCCTCCTCCCCTTCCAGCTCATGGTTAGACCGTCCACAATCTCAGCTCAATCATCCTTGACAAAAGCCTGATTTAGAGCACGCGTATACCCAGGCTCCATGGACAGCAAAGATAAACTGCCAACCTGAAGGGAAATCCATCTCCTTCGCTGTCACTTGCGAATTATTTCCAAACACCATGACGGTGTCTTCTTTTAATATTTTCCCAAAGGTCCAATAAAAGTAACAACATCTCCTTGCTAGATTAATGACAGCAACCGTGGTATCCAGCCAGGAGAAAAGGGAAGACTTTTGCCGCTGTGGGCAGAAAAGTTGTTTTTCTTTTGACATCTACTTTTGACAACTGCAAGGTCAATGATAAACTAAACTCAGAGAAACATGAGGGCGAATAAAAGCTGGAAGCTCTGTACGATATAAATCCAGTGTCTCTTTCCATCTCCTACTAAAAATAATTAACTGAGCTACTGTTTTTCAATTTGCAAGGACTTAAACATAGTCTTTTGAATAAGATATCATAATTTTAGGCAGGACAGTCAGACGGAGGTAGAGAGAGAGGGAGAGAACCCGACTTCCATTCTTCTTTTTTTTATTACTGACGTGTTAACACAATTAATTAAAACCCGAGCAGGGATCCGCAGATTAATTTCCAACACAGACAGATGTCCAACTTAAAGGGGAAAATTGACCAAATGCAAATCTAAAGTTGGCTTTTCTATGCATAGCAATGAGACCATCTGCAAAAAGAACCCAGTGGAGCAGAGCATGTGTGCACAGTCAGCCTTCTCCATTAGAAATCGACCCCAAAAAGGAAAATCCTTTTCATATATTTCACGACTTTCAAGACCTCACGGCGCAACATTCGCCAACAGCGAGAAAATACGAGTGATTCGAAAAATGTGATATGTAAATGACGTGGATCGGTTGGGGGGGGATTATTAATGTGCCATAATTGAGTACAAGATAATTGTGCTGACTGTGTTGGAATAACTAACAGCTGCATTTAATGGAACATTTAATTGCACTTAAAGGCTTTCCCAGAATAAGCAGTTTGTGATGCTTACACATGCTGCGGACGTGACTTGTTTATCTTATCACAATGAATTTCTCTTTGCCCTCCGGGCTTGCCTTTTGATGTCTCCTTGCTGTTTAAACACTCTTTTGGAATTTATTAATCCGGAACATTTTCCTTGTACAGCGCTAAAATCTTTTTTTAAACATCTTGATGTCTGACTGAAAATCAATATCCCCATAGCAACAGGAGTATGCCTCTTATCACAATATGACAAATAAAGATCCTGAGTGATCATGATGTTCAGTGCGTTGTACTGTATTCTACTGTTCTGCCTCACATTAGAGAAAACAAGCACGTTGCAGGAGTGCCGGAGCGACCGCGGTGGCATATTAGCGAAACAGAAGCGTGTTTCTGAAACAGAACATGAATAAATAATAATAAATTGATGAGTCCAATCACACAAAAGCTAATGCATGGTTCAGATATGTTCTGAGGTGCTATTCTGACATAGCGCAAGTGATTCTCATCGTTTTCATCAAGCCAGTCACTGAGCTCTCTTGCCCTCTATGGAAGCGTTCGGCATATGTAACGCTCCTCCACCCATTTATCCAGGTTTTCCCTTTAATTGTCAGCAGCCTGCATACGCAAGCAGCAAGCAAACATTCCCAAGTGAGGCCTGAAGGCATCCTTTTTAGCTCGGCGTTACACTCTGTGTGTGAAAACGTAGCTCTGCCTGCTGCCAGACACATCGCTCAGGGAAACACTGCTGCTTGGAAAGCTGACACAGTTCCACTCCCAGCAGCCCGGCGCGCAAGTGCGGCGGTTCAGGACGTGTCATTTCAACTTCTGGAGCAGGTGAGAGCCAGAGCCGGTATTTGGCATCGTAACTGGATTGAATGCTGCGCAGCTGCTAGTTTCACTCAGTTTCTACAGCGGAGAGGGAGATATTGTCGGGCCCAGCGTTCTCGCAGGAGAGGTTATGCACACGCACTCTCAATTTCTCTAGTGTTCAAATAGGCTTTCTTTGCTACGAGAGTGGGAAATGATGGTGTTGTTGCAAAAGCAGTATGACACAAGACATAAAGAAAGCTGGATAAGGAAAAACAAGAACACGAAACAAATATTTATTAACCGGAAATATAAATTTCATAAAATAATGAAATGAATGTCGGACTTGACCAAGCAGGAAGTCCCCACTACGTCTGATTTCACTGAGAAGCTGGAACTGAATATTTAAAGTTAATAAATTGAATTCAATGACCATGATAAAAGGAAATGATGCTACAAGTTGGCTATTAAAATACCTGTATTATCTAAATCAGATTATGCCTGTCTTGCACAGTATTTAGATGGATGATAGCCTCTGTGTTATTGGTGCGGGGCCTCTGCAGGGCAACAGAGCACTTAGCCTGTTAACATGGTCCACTGATAGAGATGGCTCCAAGGCACATCCATTATTTAAAAAAGTAAGGCTTTAATATCATTATCAGACCAGTTAGGTGAGAGCATTTCACTGATGAAGATTCATCACTGCCGCAAATCCTCCATATGAATAATTCCACAAAAACAGCATAAAATGTCACTTAGTGAGCTTGTGATGTCACATTGAGCAACAATGGACTTTAAATGGCTGCACTTTCTGCTTTCTGGAGAGAAAGCACAAGATAGCATTAATGTTTCATGAAAATCATCTCTCATTTCAAAATTGCCTCATTTGCTGCACCTTCAAGAATTGTCGCCCGCTTAATCACCACGGCGCGGAAGACGTGAAAATCCACATTTGCATCTGAGATACGTTTATGCCTGTTTATTCAGTCTTTGAGGATTTCAGTGCATGTTTTAAGACCACTTTGTTGCACTGGCTTACACTCTAATGTCAACCAGCGAGGGATAAGCCCATAAAATATAAGCAAGAAAAAGGGGAAGAGGAGGAATATAGCATCAGAATGAGATTACTGTGTGCCCTCAGACAAAATAAAATAAATAAAAGCGCCTCTAAGCCACGGGGGAGCAGAGAGGAACCTTCGGTGGTAGAAAGTGGAGTATAATACTGTGCTGTATGTGGTGTTATGTTCACAGAGTCTCTTTAAGAGAAACTGAGCTATTTTCTCTTACAGGAAGTACCAGTCACTTGAAAAGGGACCAAGAGAGCAAATCTGATTCTGTGTACTTATTTCTGCTCTCCAAGCTTCACTTCTTTTAACCAGCAACAGATTAAAGAGAAATGGCTCGAGGAAAGAAAGACTTTAAAGTCTTGACTTGAAATCAGAAGTCAGATATGAGACAAAAGCCAGGAGTGATCCTCCATCTATTTATACCATACAATTATCTGTCTAAGGCCCCTTTACCTATAACACATCAAGGAAAGGGAACCACAGATGTTGTGAAAAGGTAAATGGGTTGACGACATGGCTAAAAGACAAAAACGTTTATGTTCCTTTCTGAATAATGAAGATCTGCCCGCAATGAATTATTCATCCAGGCTTGTGATAACAGAGGACAGGCTGCTTTGTCTTCTGTTTAGTTTTTTTATTCGGTTTTGTTTTGTTTATCATGTCATCAAAACTGCCCCCAAACTCGGGGAGCCGTGTTTTCCGCAGCCGTTCCTCAGCAGCCATTATCTGGCTTCTGAAGCCCGGATCTCACTTGTGTTCTCTTCTACTCCGACAAATGAAGCGTAACGCCGCCTGACTGACTGAACACTCAAGGCTCTCGCAGCAAATTGGGTCAAACTTTCCTTATCATTTCTCCTCCCTCGTCAATGATATTCTCCTCCCAACTTTAGTTTGCAGAATCTTCAATACGGAGCAGCCCGGGTCGCAAATCAAAGGTAGGCGCTTTGATTGATGCAGCATTTCCTGTGTACCTGCTGCACCTTGATCCTCGGCTAAAAGGCCCGCTAAATAAGGCCTGTCTGTCCTCGTCTCATCTCTTCTGCTCGGTCGCGTATGACACCTTTACTCATACCACAAAATGTTTGACAAATGACAGAGGCTCTCAAAGGAAATTACTGAAATGGAAGGGCTGATTCATCACACTATGTAACAGCAGAGACGTTTTTTTCCTCGCTCCTATCTCATTTTCCCCGTCTTTGATTATTTTCCAGCGCTGCTGTGCTCAGTCCTCCAGGCCTTCAGGCCAGGCATTTCTACCATTTAAAATATGTTATCTCTTGAAACCAGGGGACCAGTGCTCTTCTTAAAGGCAACTCTGTTTTGGCATTCATCTTCATTGGGGTGAGGTAAAAACCCATGTTCTGAATTAAAGGCTGCTGACGCTGTGAATATTTTACATCAGTCACCTGAAAATGCTTCACAAACAAATGTACCCCAGAGGGCTCTTTCTCTATTCATCTCAATCAGAGGGGTTTTTAGCAGCACTTTGGTTCAGTGGCGACTGCCAAATCAGCTCAACGTCCACTTGCCAATTCACTTTAGAGAATGTACAGTTTTATCTCTGATGGACTGTATAGTGGGGCATCACTAAGGACAAGTCAATGAAAAATGGGCTGCGGCTCAGAACGATGCAAGCAATTTAGCTTTTTAGCTACAGCTACACAGTCAGAATGACGGAAACACATCCTGATGTTTCTGCTTTTCCAGTACGGCTCTGTCTCTGTGACTGCTTGTTTGTCTTCTTCGTCACATAAGAAGTGACAACCCCTTCCCAGCATACCACTCAGACGATAATTCTACACAATCTAGACACGAAAAGTAACAGAAAATTGTGAGCCTGCATCAGGGATAATCACAGAATATTATCCTGCATATGATAGTGACAATATTATACTGCATATGATGTATAATCAAAGTGACTCTGTTAAACATGTCATCAAATGTAGTTGAGCAGCGTTCACAACTCTTCCTACACGCTGTCAAACACCTGCACCCACTTCATCTTATCAGGGAGTTTTTGGTATATACACCTTCATGAGGTGACCAGCCAAATAAGTACTAGATACAAAATGAGTTCATCTACCAAGTCATCAGACTAAATATATAAATACATGATTTTGATCATGAGTTCATTTGCTTTTTCATTATTTGCTGTTTTTTTTCTTAAAAACAGTCTGTTGGACAGAGAAAACAAGCAATTTGAATACACCATCCTTTTCTCTGTGAAATCACAGACATTTTCACAGTTTTCTGACATTCAGTGGATGGATTAATAGTAGAGATCATTATGAGAACACATGAGTCGAAGGTAAACGCTGAAAACTGTTATGTCTCGTTGTGTCTGTTAAGGTGTCCTTCCCGCCTGTCTGATTGTCCACCCCGCCCTGATTGTTTCCACCTGTTCATTGTTACCTCGTGTATATATTGTCTGTGTCTCCCTTTGTCCTGTGCCACGTCGTTAACCAGCCTTGACCTTCCTAGCATTGAAAAGATCCTTGATTCTTTGTTTTTGCATTATTTTTTTGTTTTTGCAAGTTCAAGTTACCCTTTTTGTGTTTTGTGTGTTTTTATCAGTTTCTTTTTTGATCATAAAAACCCAGCACTGTAAACACACACATGCAGTGAACACACAGGAGCAGTGGGCTGCCGCTTTAGGCATATGGGGATGGAAGGGGAGGGGATACTCCACCACACCCAAGTTTCTCTGCCATTCCGGTGGGGGGAAGCGAACCGGCGACCCTCCGGTCACAAGTGTGATCCTAGCGCCTGTTGTTTGTTACTTTGTTTGCCTTGCATTTCTAGTTTTGTCTTGTGATATCCTGAGCGCCTTTTGTTAATAAACCACACCTTTGTGAACACATCTTTTGAGTCTGCTTTCTTGAGTCCTGAACCCTTGCACCTGAAGCTTTGTCAAAAACTCTCCCGAAATTGTAATAAACATCCCAGTGCTCTACATCTCACAGCTACTACTAACGCTACAGTGTGCAGCAGAGTAACATAAGAGTTGAGTAAACATTAGCGGCAGCTCTGCTAGCTCGGAGTACCTCCCAAAGATATGGTCATTTTAAAAATGTCAGATAAACCTAAAGAAAGATTTGATTCATGGGCTGAGAAAATTGTGTTTCTTAATAATTAGAAGAATAAGAAAAATGTGTTTATTTATATTCCACATTTCAAGAGCAGCCATCAGAAAGTGCTTCACAAAAGAAAAAAACAAGAAAGCAAATAAGAGACAGGGCAGCAGACACTAAAAGCAGACAACCAGACAAAAGAGGCCGAACAAAAAATAAACAAAACAAATGAAACAAAAGCAAGTCAGAACCAACGGGTCCTGAGCTGCTTTTTTAGGGTGTCAACAGTGGCCACAGATCGTCAGTCCAGTGGGAGAGAGCTCCAAAGTGTAGGAGCTACAACCTCAAAAGCACAGTCTCCTTTTGTCTTGAGCCTGGAGCGAGGAACAGCCAACAAACCCTGATCAGAGGACCTCAGATTCCTACTGCTATTCTGTGACTACTGGTCTTTAATGTCGGCAGGTGCCTGTCCATGCAGAGCTCTTGTATAATTGCAAGAATTTTTAAATGGATTCTGAATTTAATGGGACACCAGCAAAAAGACATCAGGATTGGTGTTACGTGAGACCTTTTGGAGGACCTGGTCAGAAGCTTGGCAGCAGTATTGTGAACCACTTGCAAACAGTTAGGGAATGTCTTGCTAGATAGATGATAGATGAAAAAGGGGAGCTGCAGTAATCAAGATGGGCAAGACTAAACATATGTATAATCGTGTCCATCTCAGCTCTGGGCACAGTGGGCCCGAGTTTAGCAATGTTTCTCACCTGGTAGAAAGAACCAAACAATTTACATGCTGGTGAAGACTCAAATCCTGGCCCAGAGAAATGCCTACATTACACAGGGCAGGTTTAACAGAAGTGGATAAAGAGCCAAGACTTTCTTTCACCTTCCGGACTACACCATCTGGGGAGGAAACCAGAACTTCTGTTTTGTCAGTGTTTAGGTGTGGGCAGTTATCGGCCTTCCAATCTGTTGTAGAGTTGAAGCAATTTAGCAGAACAGACAATTTTGAAATGTTTTGAGGCTTAAATGAATTTAGCTGAATATTGTCTGTATAACACTGGTAAGAGATACCTTTAAAACTGCATATTACCAGCACAAGAGGACAAACGTACAACACAAACTGCATCAGGCCAAGTACAGAACCACAGAACAGAGTCTCAGCTGATGAGGCATAGTCATCAACTGTAAACTAAAAGGTGTCCTACTGACAGCTATGAGGAGAACCAATCCAAAGCTGATCCAGAGATACCCACCCACTGCCTGAGCCTCTCAATCAAAATGTGTTGATCCTCAGCATCAAAAGCAGCACTGAGATCTAATAATACCATTACAGGACTGCATCACCCTGCACGAACACAGCATTTGAGACGCTAAGACGAGCTGTTTCTGCTGAATGCGTCCGACAGGAACCAGAGTGAAACTTGTTGAAAATGCCTTGCTCTTCTAAGACAGGTGTAAACTGCTTGGCGACAACTTTTTCCAAAACCTTAGCTTCAAAAGGTAACTTAAGTTTTGAATAAAATGACCAGATTTGTGAGCTTTTGTACTAAGAATTCTCCAGGATTGTTGGCCAGGTATAGGGGAGGAATCATGCCTGCTCCAACATCATTTATCTGACCAACAACGGGGAGAAATGTTGTTGCAATCGTCAACTGCAACAGGTGGTGTGGGAGAGAGGAGGTTTCTGATGGTATCAAACAGAATTTTGGGATAGCAGTAACTATTGGATCCAAGGTGAGAAAAGGATGACATCCTTAACCATGTTATAAAAATCAATTAAGCATTGTTTTAGATCCAAAAAAGCTCAATTCCTCAACAGGTATGTTTAAAAGAGCGGATACTGCCATGCATCCAGGGGAATTTATCAGAGGCGCCAATATATGCTTTTTAGGTGCAGCTTAATTCAGGACTGACAGGCAGTGCTCATTTGATGATTGTACCTGGAACAATCACTAGTTGATATAATAACAGAGCAGTCATAAAAGGCAACAAAACCCTTGCTGCAGAAAGAGGCTTTAGGATGCGAGAGTTCGCCCTCACACAATGGCACAATGACAAGGTAAAATACTCAAATTCAATGACAAGTCAAATAAAACACAGTTATGTGTTCTGAAATCAAAAGCTCCGAAGAAAAAAACAGCATCGACATTCACACCAGCAGTAAAAGCAAGGTGCGGAGTCTGCCCTCTGATGTGTGTACGGCCCGTTCCATGTTGAGTGAGATCAAAAGACTCAGTGGCATTAATAAAACTGGAAGCATCCATCAGAGGCGTCGTCAATGTGAATGTTAAAATCACCAAGAAGCACAAAACTAGATGGCTCGAGAATATCCAATGAAGAAAATCACCACATTATTTTCAAAATGAGCTGTTATAAGGCTGTAGAAGGGATCGGTATGTCCAATTTAGCAAATCCACCACCCCAGCCTGAAATTCTAGGTAAGTTAGGGGGTAAGTTTCTTGTCCCTCTGCCCGCTGACAGCATTCAGCACAAGCTTAGTTAGATATAGAGTGAACATTCACCAGCGCCATCCTGAGAAGAACAGAGGATAATGGCCAGATGTAAAAACAAGTCTTATTGGAATTCAATTATTAGGGTTCCTACAGTTATGCAGATTATTCAGTGTGGGAGATGGTCTGTTAGATGTGTCAGTGACTCTGACTGACGTGACCATGGGTGTGGGAGGCTTAGGCCTCATGGCAGAGACAGATTTAATGATGTGAATGCACTGTTCGATATTCACATTTACACTTGTGTGGAATAAACGTCAGTTAAAGCATGTGAGCCTAGGCCCCTGGGGTAAATGCCATCATGACGGAAGAAGACTTAATGTTTGCAGACGAGATTAAACTTGTCAATAAAAGCTATATAGTGGGATGCACAGGTCAGATGCAAGTGCAGTGCGGCTAAAGCGGACTGGAGATAATAATATGTTTATGGTGAACTATGAGGAAGTCAGGCAGTTTACTGAAGGCATGCTTGTATGGGTGAGTGAGTGTTTGGCCAGGACACTGGGAATCTTTTCCACGATATCTATCACCTTAGCACCTGGAAAACAAAAAGTAACTGCAGCTTTTTTCCGTTCCCCATGAATCACTCTGAGTGTGGCTGGAGGGGGAGTAGGGTAATACGTTCATGATGGGGGAATGGATGGAGAAGGATGGACAGAGATTCTTCCTCCCAACTCCATAATCATATCAGCAAGATGGGCGCAGCTGAGTCGGATTAGACGTGTTTGGGTGTGGTACAAACAGTCACAGAGCGACCACTGCAGAGGCAGGTGCAATCGCAGAAGGCAGCACATGACAAGCAGGATGAGGAAGCCGACATTGTCTCAGATGTGTGTTTTTGCAGGTTGCTGATACTACCCACACTGTGTGACGTTAATCTCTTGTTTACCGCGAGCGAGCGTAAACACATTAAAGGCATGTGAGGTAACGGATTCCTCAAAAAGCATAGAGAATTCAGCCTGCGGTGCGAAGGGCAAACTCAGCCAATTCAATTCATTCTTCTTGATAAGAACTGACAGAGTGATGAATGAACACACCACCAAGGTATTAAGCAGTAAAAGATGCAAGGTGATATTCACATCATAAGCATATCTTGATATGCATAGCACACTGTTCCCAATACTGTATGTGAGAGCCTGTGAATACACACATGAAAGAGCAAAGAGGGAAGTAAACAATACTGCTCGCTTCATCTCTTCTCTTGGTTGAACTCTCATTCGCTCATTGAGCATGCATGTGTACACGCTGACTTGAATGTCACAACAAAGCACTATAAAGTGAATACAATGCTTTCTCTCTCTCTTTCTTTCGTAATAGAGCATGGGATGCCAGTTGTAGGACAGTGGTTTCCAAAATGTGTGACGTAGGTCCAATGGTACTGAAAAAAAAACAACATTAAAATATTACAAATGCTGTTGCTGTGCAAGAAGGCCTAGCTCGCTCAAGGTTGTCTGTTCGCGTTGTAAAAAGCACACTTTCCGGCACATGAGTTTTCCAGGTGCGCAGACAGCAACCTTCAAGCAAAGGGGAGATTTGCCTCTGCTCACAGAAAGAAATTCTCATACAGATCTGGACTGACCTAAGCAACTAAAAATAAGACTGTACAGTGGAGGCTACTTGGCGTATGTGTTTTCTTAGATAGGAAAAGCTAGTTGCACCACACCAGAATGTCCCAAGCAGGGAAGAGATGCTCCAAAATGACGTATGTTAACATTCACTTGACTAATCCTGCTGGTCACCGTATGAATTACAGCTCCTTTCTATTGAGACAAAGGAGTTCATGGAGGGAGGAGGTCGAGGTGGACGGATGGCTTAACAAAATATTGGACCTTAACATGGGAGACAACAGTTTTATATTTCTGACAACTGCCTGTCCAAATGGCTGCCAACCAAGTGACTGCTGCCATAACCACGATCATGAAAGCCCTCAAATTTGCATGCTTATATTTGATTTATTGTTCACAGGAATAATTTGAAATTTGGGAAATGCCCTTAATTGCTTTGTTGCTGAGGCCTGGATGAGAAGCAGACTCTTCTCAGGCCTGTACGGTAAATATGAAGCTACCACCAGCCAGTCAGTTTAGCTTAGCATGAGGAGTGGAAACAGAGGGGGATTAAAGAAGTTTGAGTACAACTGCCATATTACACATTTTGCCCAACAGCTTTTCGATCTAATGTGACAAAATCTCACAAGTAATAAAGAGGTTTCCTCACCAAAGGCGCTCTCTCTGGATAATTTTCTCTTAAAGCTCCATGGGTGTATATTTTTGGAGGAGTTCTAATCCCGAAGTAACCGGAGGTAACCTGGGAAATGGCTGCCACTGGGTTTTTTTGGCTAGAACATTAGGTGAGGTCTTAAAAGGCATTCACTATGAAGGGGTCATTAATTAAAAATGGTAAAAACAGCTGAAGTTTATCAGTCCATACTGAGGGTCTGTAAATGAGGTTCTAATTTTGCCAACCAAGGACTGAAGTTGCTTTACGTCGTGTAAAATATGCTTTAATAATCTGCAGCATAATGATATTCTCCATTTGAAGCCGGCCAGAGTATCCCACGGAGGGCCTATTGACTGGTCGTAAGCTGCATACAGTAATTGGTAGTAAGTTGTAAGTACTTGGCAAGCACTGACCACTGGAGAGTGTCTTAAATTGCTCCAACAGTTATGCCCAGATGGGAGCACATGCACCACTAAAATGCAAAAAAAAATTAAATGAAAATGAATTATTAAAAAAACACATAAACAGCTGTTGCACAGCAAGAACAAGTTTTGTACTTACTGTACAAAAGTTTGTGGCACCTACTGCACTGCACAAATCGCATTAATATTCTGTTTTATTATATATTCTTTCTATATATGCTCTAATGACATGTAGATCAGTAACTCAGCATTTGTAGTGTTTACAAATTAAAAAAGGGGACCTATTGAATGAATTTAGAGGTTACATCCACAGTGACAGAAAAATGGACCCTGATTGGCCTGAAATAACAGCTCTTCTCATTTAAATCAACTAAAACCTGCTGATTGTAGGGTGTACATTCAAATACCCCATACCGGCCATGATTGCATTAATTCTCCAGTTAGCAAATTGAGACCGCTCGCCATGTTTTCAAAACAAAATCGTTACATTTATCCACTGAAACGAAATCTAATTTGAACAATGTCTTCATGAATTTGCTATAATCACACATGAGAAAGATCCAACAATCAGGGCAATTTAAACATTTGCGAATATCTATCTTTTTTTTTTGTTTAATTGTGATTGTGTTTGATAAAAGGACAGAGAGCAGCAGGCATTTACCTTGATGGCAGTGGAGGCGATCTGGATGTGGTGCAGCTTGTGCAGGGTGCTCTCCCTGTCGATGAAGTAGGAGGCAGCCAGCTGGTGCAGAGCTTCCAGCGTCACAGCGGTGCCATTGGATTCGGTCACTTCAGTCGTCCGACTCAACTTCCGCTTGTCCACAAAGATCATTAATGACTCTTCCCCTGCGAGTACAAACACACGCAGGAACACACACACACTGTCAACTCCGTGTTCTCAGTGGTGTAGGTGTAAATATTAACCCAGGAACACCTTTCATCATTACACAACCACAGAACAACATTCTTCTGACAGTGCAAAGCTGACACTGCTGAAACTCGGCTGCCTCTGCTAATTTTATGTGCTGATAAGTCCGGAGATGCTGTAAAATGCACAAACTCAGAGGCTCCATGGAGCAAGTCGTTCAATACAAACAGAGCCAAAGCTTTCAGAGGATAGTCTATTGACAAAGAGTATAAAGAGTCGATCGACTGAACAATCCTTTCTAATAGCACTGGGGTTTATGGGAAATGCTTTAATTTGAAGCAACATTGGAGCTAACAATACAATATCGCACCTTTCCTCTGGGGACAGACAAAGGTTAACATGTCTCCATCACAGCCTGAAAAAAAACCTTCATTTTAACAACTCACGTTGTCTGTTAGTGAGTATTCAGAATACTTTAACAGCCAGAGAACAAATCTGTTGACATTATGTCATGTGAATACAAATGAAGGTAAAGGAATAAAACAGGATCATTTTCTTAATTCAGTCGCAATTAGCGTCTTCAGTTTGTCTGCTTTAGAGGTTCTGACACTTTGTTCTAGAAACAACAACAAAAAAAAAACATTGGAAACTGAACTGAAAAACATTGACTTGATCCTATTGTAATAATAATAATTATTATTAATTACGATGAGGAATAGCAGTTGCAGATTGCTCAAATAAGAACTCTCCATAAATTCCTTCAGACTGTCTAAAGGCTGAGGATATTTGGGTCATATTCATATACTTTGATAAGTTTGATTACACGCATATATTCTGCTAATAGTTAGATTACATGCATATGCTTACATTAATGATAGTTGGATTCTGATATGTTGATCTTATTCATATTTTCTGCTGATGGATTGTGTGACTGAATAATCAACAGAAATTCTCCCTGTTAAGTTTTTCCTTTATTATTCATAGAAGTGATTTAGACGAGGAGTGATTCTTTGTGTTCAAAATATATCGAAGGCCAGTGTGACCTAGAACAGGAGGTTTTGAGATAGAGGCCTGGCATGGGAGACATCTTGGGGCCCTCGACTTAAGATAGAACAGGTTGGCGTCAGGGATAAGGGTGTCTCTAGATTTGTCCTTGCTTGCTGGGCCAGTGACGTTGGATTCTCGAAGATGACCAAGCAGAGGAGAGAGAGCGCCCGACGGCAACGAGGAGGAGCCAACGCCTGTTTCAGCATTTCCTCATGTTCTGTCTATAAAATACTGGGTCAGGGAGAGGTAGTGTGTCAGACTTCGTGAACTGACCCAACTCTGTTGTGGATCAGGGAAAGGTTAAGTCGAGACCCAGAGCTCTGTAACCTTGCACATTCTATTGATGTTAAAATAAAACTGATTTTTTTGGGACTCAACATCTTCTCCTATTGCTTCATTAAAAGAACCCAGAGGACCAGAGATTTTAGAGACATGTCCTTGACAAGGTCATAGGTTATATGAGGCCATATTCTAGCTCTTAAACTTCTTTCTTTTTGTTTGCGACACACGTTGCACATGCTTGTCTTTCTAATCTATTTAAAATACTGTTGGTATTCATCATGGTTTTAAGAGTTATAGGCCCAGGAGACACAAGATGAAAAGACCCAGCAGAGGAGCTGGGAGGAGATCGTGCAGCAGATAGCCACGGGAGCTTTGCTGCGCATTACAGTACTCCGACTAACTCACGTCTATTGTTATGGAAACAGAGGATACGCTGACATTTTTGTCAAACAACTCCAAGCACAGACTTTACATGTTGAATCAGAGAATTTGAGCTTAAAAAAACCCACAGACAATCCCACAGCCACAGCTGAGACAACATTCTGCTCAATATTTAGTTGTATGAGTATGAGAAGCTGCAGAGTTTCAAATATGTTTGACTGCTAGATCTTTACTCTTTTCTGGCTTTTCTTTACCTTCATTTGATAGCTGATGGTCAACAGCAATAATGATGGACAAGTAGAGAATGAGAGGGGTGGCAAGGTCCCAACTGCATTGGTCCTTTTCAATCAAATAGTTGTATTTGGGATTTCCATACTGGATTAATTGGGCAGATAAATGAAATCTCATCTTTTTGATGCAGAATTATCATGCAGTTCTGAGTCAGTTATTGTACGAATGCTGCAAAGGAGACATTCACATGTCAACAAAGTCGTAACCTATTTGAAACAAATAGTAAATACAGTGTAGTTAGACTTTGCTTGACTCACTACTAAATGTTGACTTGGGTTGTTTAAATTGAAAGCCTGATAAAGTGCATGAGGTCATAAAAAGGTTCCTGGAAGATTTCCTGTTGTGGAAAAGGGCCACATGTTCTTTCTGGGTCTGTGCAACCTGGATGTCCAAGACCTCACCTTTTAACACTCCCTTCCTCCCGTGTGTTCAGGTAGGTCAATTAAATCAAAGAAAACCACAGCCCATCTACTTTATTTACCTCCCAGTGTAGCAGAGAGCAGGAAGTGGGTTCCGTATTTCCTGATAATGTTGTCAGTGATGGCACCGAGACTGGGCCTCCTGCCCAGCTGCCTAATGGTCTGGAGGAACTCGGGGTCCAGCGGCAAGGAAAAGCCATTGTTCTCTTGTCTCTCCAGGGCCAAGCTGTTCACCTTCCAGCGGCCAAACTCCCTGTAATGTCAAACAAACACAAGCTCAATAGGAACAAAGGACACGCAACATATGAATGCTACATGAAGGCACATTCAAATCAAATCAAGTTTTTATTCTTACATGCACAATTATAGACAGTACAACGTAAAGTGAAATTCGTTCTTGGCATTTAACCCATTCTAAGCACCAGGAGCAGTGGGCAGCCATTGTGCAGCACATGGGGACAAACTCCAGTTCTTAGTCAGTGCCTTGGTCAAGGGTTCTTACTGGGGAAATACCCCAACACACGCTTTGGATGTTGGAGGAAACCGGAACACCAAAACACAAGAAGAACACGCAAACTCCACACAGAAAGCCGAGAAAAGACACGGGTCCAACAGAAGCCACACGTGATTTAAACTCAAACACAAGGTCCCTGTTTGGAGAGCCTTTCCATCACAAGCGACAACGATCTCTGAGCTGTTCTGATCAGAAACGCAATGCAAAGACTACATCCATCGAGTCGGCCTGAGCAGATTCTGATGTTGAAAAGAAGGAGAATGGAGTCAATTGTTGTCATTTTAAAGTGGACAGAACACAGTTTGCCGCTCATGAGGAGGCTCATACTCAGATCTGTTCCTCTCCAGGCATAAAATATGATATCTGCACGACCTCTAAGTGAATCCTGTGTGCCACTCTTTAAAAGATGAATGGTCTCATGCTGTTTCTACCTCCGGCTCGGAGAATTGCTTTGCGCCATAGTGAAAAACATTGTGTTTTTCCGCCGATTTTGAATAATAGCACAATCTTTTCTCATCTCGAGTCACTTTTTGAGGCGCTGGACAGGCTGTAATCATGGAGTCTTGCTGCTTTCAGGGCCTCTTTTGGAGGGAACAGGCTTCATCTAAAGTCGCTTGATATTCAGCCTGGCCTTGGAGCATGCCAGCTGCCTTTATCTACCAAGTGCAGACTGAGTGCTGCTGCTTGATGCATAGATTAGCGCTATTCAAATACAGCTGGTAAGAAAACATGGTTCCTAGTAGGGGAGAAATTAAAGACCTTTCCGCCACTGTTGGGCAGATGGTTGAGTTGTCTATTGCGAAAGGAACACAAACAAATTCTGACATGCGTGTTTTCGCTTTGCAAAGCTGAAATAGGTGAGATTTGCATGTAATGAAAGCTGAACATCCTGTTGTGTCAAATAATGGCTGCAACATAAAACATACATATTCAGATGTCCATACTTCCCCTCAATGCTACACCTCCCCTCCTTGTTCAGATGATGTACAACTGAACTTCTTCACCATCTCCATCCCCACCCGCCACTTGCATGACGACATCTACAGCAGTTTACAAATGAGTAGAGGATGCAGAATTTTTATTTTTATGACCAAAGAGCAAACAAAACATGCAGCATTTTAATTTTGAAAGTTTAATACAATGGGATGTCTGTTTGTGGCCGTTAGCATTCGCTGTAGTTGCCTTCACAACTGAATGCTTAATCAGTGCAGAGAGCAATGAGCACCGACGATGTAAACAACCAACACCTGAGACACCCTGATGAAAAGAAACAATGCAACGCTTCGTTTTGACTTGATTACAGCCAGTTTGGAGGGAACAGAGAATTTATTCAACACTGCAATATTCCGTTTCTTCAACCTCCTCTTACAAGTTTTTTATTGTCTTGATTTGGTTACACGACGATGCAGTCTGGAAGTTGCAGTAACAAGACAGACTAATTTGACCAACTGGCTGCCATCTGTATCTGAAATTTAGATATCCGCTGCATTCAACAACTTCCATAAAATCTGCTCCTGAGTTTGTGGTTGGAGGCTGTTTGTGGCAAGAAAAAGCAGAACCCTAATGGAGCACCGACCTTTGTTTGCAATGTCCCTGGTCTGACGATGAGTGTCTCTGAATACACATAACGAATTGTCATGTTGTTGTTGCCATGCAATATCTGCTCTCCTTTTAGATCCAGTCTGGTCTCCGCCAAGAAAAGTATCTGACTCTTTAGCAGCTGGACGTTTCCACTGGCTTCTCCAGCTAGGCGTTAACTCAGTGTGTGTGCTGCTGGGCAGGTAGCACAGTGGGTTTATCTGAGCTTGTTTCCCGAAAACAGCGCCCAGCTGCTGCTGGAAGCAGGACCGATGAGGGCAGTGAGACTGAGCCATACAGTAAATGTGCAGGAGAAAAAGAAACACCTAAAAGAAGCTAAAAAGCTCCAATGACTTACAGAGGTGTGCAATAATTCTTTGTGGATTGATTCATTAAAGACAGTGAAATCTATCTCTGGTGATGCTGGGTGTAGTTTTGCGTCAATGCGAAGTTACTTGATTTGTCAGATTTTTTATTCACCGGATTAGCCAAAAACAGACATCTGGTTATTTTATCTGTATGGAGTCTGAATTGATTTTTAAGACAGTATGCCATATGGCGCTATGTTTATTTACATCACGTTTCCGCTGTTTGTGTCACCAACCCCTGGAGCATCCCATGCAACCAATTTGTTGGTGTCAGGCAGGCAGAAACAATCTAATGTGAATGCAAACTGGCTTTCAAGAGCACGGGACTGCACAAAGAGATACTGTAGCTTCAGCTCGGTTTTACAGCATAACACTGACAATCACTGCCTGCCTGAAATGGCAGCTTATATGGTTTATGGGAAGTACAATTCAATTCAATTCAATGCAGTTGTTTCTGCAAACACTGCTTGAAGAATGCTGTGCAAAGGAGCACACTGGGTGTTCTGATGTATATACAACCCCTACCACCCTGGAGACACACACCAACTCCCTCATGCAAAGACACATGCATTCACGCAGCCCAAAGCTGCAAACATCCCAACAAAGCTGCCCTTGCCGCAACAACTTTGCTTTCGCCCAGAATATCGCAGAGCCCCCCTGGGTGCCGGCGTGCTGCCAATCAATTTCCCACCAATAACAGTGACCCCCAGAGAAAAATACAAAACAGAAAACAGCTCATTAAGACCTGTTTCATGTCAGCGTTTCTCTATAACGAGCGGCCATTAGTGTTTCTCCCCATCCACGGGGGCCAGCTAAAGAAAGGAGCTGCAGAGAGAGAGAAAGAGGGCGAGCCTAACTGTGATCGACACAGTGTCTCGCTGTGCTGCTCGCTGATGGACGTTTCTGAATGGTGCTACAGCCGAGCTGGAGAAGAGAGCACACATACACAGATCTGTTGTCGAACACCTCAATTCAACCTCACCTTGTGCACACCGCACACATGCACGTGAAAAGGTCTTGCATTTCATGGAAGACTGCGGGTTTATTTTACCCTTAACTGTTTTCAGTTAAGGGTAAGGGTGAGGGACTGGAATAGCCTATCTCAGCCACACACACACACACACAAACACACACACACACACACATACACACAAACAGGCAGCAGGTTTATTTCACCCGCAGCTCTGTGCAGCAGGGGGCTCGCTGCACATCTACCTGTCAACCCCTCCTCGGAGCGAGCCGGAGCGCCGTGCGCCACGAGGGGCTGCAGGAGCTACAGGGGCCGCGATCAGACCAGGGGAGTCATACCCCGCTGCTTGTCCATCACAGCCCAGGTGTCTCAGATCGATCACAGCATACAGGGAGCCCGAGGGCACCGTGCGGTGCCCAACATCACAAATGAGGGAATCAACCCCTCCGAATAACCCGCTGATGCAGTTGAAACACGCCACCGAGCAGAGCAATGCAGATTGTGTCAGTTCGGTACAGCAGGTGAGTGCTACTGCTGATGTTATCTCCTGAGGCACATTAACAGGGAAATTACTGTGAGAAAATGAAATGTTTTCAAACCCAGTGTGTTCTAAAAGGAAAGAGGACGCTGGGTGGATGAAAAATCTCATTTACAGCAATAACCTGAAGAACTTAAACTGCCTTTTAGTTTTGAAAGTTGGTTAAAACTTTTTAGATTTTTTACTATAAAATAAACAAAATGGCCACTACTGTCTTTGTATATTTTTTCATTTCTTGCCTCTATTTCTCCTCCATTTACAGCACCAAGTGGAGTTCTATCAAGATGCTATACTGTAGGTGTAGTATGTGAGGTATTGTATCACATGACTGGCCCACATATACTATTGTTTAGATCAGCCTCAGTGTCATTTTTCTTTGTGAGAAATACCTGAGGGAGTGTCTATATAAAGGCTGCTGCAGGCTGAAATACTGGCCTTCTGGTTAATAAAAAGCCCTCAAGTTACGCTGCAACTGCTTCATAATTCTGTTCAATGACTGAAAACCACACACGTCTTTCAAACTTCATTCAACAACCATGCTAAATTAGGTTATACTAACTCATGGCCAGTTTGAAGTCCTCAGAGGGACGTGTATGTTCATTCAGGTGTCAGTTTGGTGCCAAATTATGAACTGTACACACATGTGGCAATATGAGGACCTCGTGTAACTGATGCATCGTCCAAACCTCTGTGACATAAAGTGAATCAGCATGACCTTGCTAGAATCTTAGACGAAACTGTATGATGTCAAATTTTGCAATTTGCCCTCTATCGTTTGCACATATGCACAGAATTTTCAAAGTGGAGAGCAGATTCATTTTATGAGCTTTTTTAAAACATAATTTCCACTTAAATCACTCTATGTATGGAAGTTAATTAGTCTAGTAGGAATAAGCGCTACTGTTCTGTAGCTGGTGTCTCAATCATGCTAATTACTAATGCGGTGAGCTACACTGCATTCTCATTTCAACTCATCATAAGAACATTTGAATGTCACCGAGGAAGAAAAAAGAGAAAGTAAATATGACTTGGCTTGTCTTTGCAGGTGTTCTGAATATTTGCATTTTTACTGCGTTTTCAACAGCGGGCTGATTACCACTGAAGACAGTTTTCTTCCATCTCTCATTTCCTTGCTGTTTTACTCAGATACTGTTTAATGACTTTACAGCAGTTAGGTCCAGCTCATTGGTCTCCATATCAAAACTCTGGAGTCAAACTGTGATTTTCTGCACGATATTTAGACAGTGGAAAAGCTGGCATCTCTTTCTTCCATTACATAGTTATCAGTGCATATCATGAGCCAGAACAGTGGCAAAAGGGGAGGAGGTTAATTAAATGACTTCCTTTATTCGATGGATTGACTCAGAAACATCTAATTTCACATCTGACTTCATGCAGTTTTGAGCCTTTATTTTAATTAGATATTTGTCTTCCATGATACATAAGAATTCTGTTACATTACATACACTAAAAATAGACCTAAAAATGCACGTTTTAAATAATCAGCTCAGCGAAGACTGTCTTTGATTAGATATAAGTACACAGAGAAAAAAGGCATAATGTGAAAAACAATCTTTATATTTACTGGCAACGAGCTGGTTTCTCTAAGTGGATTCAATAATTAATATGGAGAGAAAAAAAGGAAAAACTAATACCTACAAGGTACACAGACATTTACCTTACCATGATAGACAAACATTTGCTCATCATCAAAGCGGCCTGAGCAAGAACACATTGTTTTGTTTTGTAGCTGGGTTACCCCAGATACCAAAATAACCCGCTGTGCAAAACAGTTGGTTGATGTAGGCTCAAAGTTATTTCAAGGACCTCCCCGAAGAGAATTGTGCAAAATGGAAGAAAAGTCCTTCATGCTTCACTCAGTAAGATAAACCAAATTACATTTATTTGAAAGACCTTGCAAGAAAACTTGTAACCACTCTGCTGTTTTCAATGTTGCAGATTTTTTTTCTTTGCTTTTTTTTTGCTTCTCTCGGTTTAATCTGACGTGACGTTGAGCCTTCTCAATATGCATGTGCTATTAGCAGCGGAGGAATGGTTTTAGAAGTTAATAAGTACAAACAAAGCGCTTTTTCATCATCAAAAGAAATTCTACACATGCCAGTTACAGTGAGCATTTTCGAGAAAGGCACCTTCACAAGAGGCTCACGTTGATAATTGAGCTACTGGTGATCCAGTGTTAACAGGAAGAGAGTTGGAGAGCCAAATGAGAGCGGGAGGAAGATGGAGGCAGGAAAAAAAAATATGGAGAGACTCGTGTCCTTTGGTTATCCACCCACCGCGCAGACAAACAGAGAAAGAAAGGGAGATCAAGACGGAGGAAGAGAGTGTAATGATGTGGTTAATAGCTGCTGGTTGTGAACGCTTCACGAAATTGCCACCAACAGTTTTTTTCCAACATCAAACAAACATCAGACCATTAATTTGTGAAAATCCTATTAAACCTGCTGAGAGGCCCCATAAACAAGACAACATACTGTTTCCTGCTCATTTTGCTTTTTCATGCCTTTGAAACGTATACTTGAGTAACACTTAGCAGCATCAAACACTTGATTACCACCTAAGACTGAGACATTGCCTCGGATTTTCTAAAGCTCCTGTCGAGGATTAGGATGAATTGCACTGGGGAGGCAAAATGGTGCAAAAGAAAGCAACCCCGCCCTAACTTTAGGGGTTGACATAGACTCCAGCTTAGTGGGGATCTCATTCAGACAGAACAGCTGTCACAACGGAATTTATAAAATCTTGCAACTACATGCATCCGACTGCCTACAATTTTCTTCTTGATAGGTGACCTCTAGATTTTGCTCTTCTAAATAAAACTTAACAGATGGACTGAAGAGGACTTATTATTGCGCATTATTCCTGGAAATGCCTGGAAACAAGACTCCCTGCTCCTGTCCAGGAAAAAGTCCAGTACAAAGCCCCCAATAAAAATATGACTTGCCCTTTTTACACTGAGATTTTGAGAAGAATTAAACAAATGGGAGTGTAATGCATTAATATCTTAGCTGTAGAGGTGCTGTTGTATTTTTTTTTACCTTTTGACAGAGCAATGCTAGCTATTTCTCCATGATTCCAGTCTTTACACTGAGTTAGTCAAGTGAAGTTTATTTCTATAGTACAGTATATAGTGCAGTACAAGTTAAAGCAAGCGGCACAACAAGCTGAGTAAAATGACATCAGAAGCAAAAAGGGCGCAAAAATGATCAAATATAAGGCATCAAAATATGTGCACAAATGTAAAACTGAATAAATAAACCCCCAAAAGGGTAAAATAATAAAATACTGCAATGCTAAAACCACTAATAGCAACCAAAGGTGACATGCATGCTTTGTCAGTGGATGGAGAACATCCATCCATCTCCTTTGCCCACCAGCCTTGATCGTGGAGCAGTTAAAAACCATAGTTCTAAGGTGTTGGAGAAGAGCCCATGTAACAGAAGAGCCTTCAAATCAGTCCTCCTAGCCAGTGCAGGGACGCTAGTTCTGGTGTAATGCTGGCGTGACAGTGGCATCGATCCTCTCAGCTAAGAAAGTGAATCAACATATAACCCGAAATGTTCAAATATTTTCTTTAAAGCAGTGGTCCCCAACCTTTTCTGTACCATGGCCCAGTTTAATGTCTGACAATATTTTCACGGCCCAGTCTAAAGGTGTAGCAGAAAAAAACAAAATAAAATGATAAGATCTGCATTAAAAACTGTGGTATTTTCTCTTTAATAATAATAATAACAATAATAATGAACGTAAATCCACTTTTTAATCATGTCAAGAGGACGTGGCTGCAGACTGACACTGTCAGGCACCACCTGACCATGTGAAAAAACAAAATAATGGAAATTATTTTTTCTTTCTGTGCGGCCCAGTACCAAATGACCCACGGGTTGGGGATCAATGCTTTAAAGGATAATATTGGAGAAAAGTGAGAACATATGCTCGGTCATCCACCCTGATCACCTTCCAAAGAGCTACTTTCACCTCTGCTTCTTAGAGACAAGAGTAACTCCTCACCTCTGTGTGTGTGTGTGTGTGTGTGTGTGTGTGTGTGTGTGTGTGTGTGTGTTCTTTGAGACCTCCCTCAAAGAGCAGAGCCTTTTCTGCCAGATCATGATACGGTATTATTTGCTATAAATGGTCGTTTCCCTGACAAAGACGTCTCAGACTCGGCTCACTACTTGCTTCTATTTCCCAACCAAAACCACTTTTACTGCTTTGCACCCTTCATAGAAAATAGTGGCCATCTTTGCCTTTTAGCAAAGCTTTAACATTTATATTTCTCTCGGAAGAAAAGGAAAACAACAACAACAACATGCAATTTTGCCGTTTTATCTTATTTTGCCTACTGAGGCAGTTCAAAATTAGGCCAATTTTGTGAAACTGTAAAATACCGCACAGTGTGAAAGAAAACGGCTAAAATGTCATAGGAGGGTGAGTTTTGTTATATATATATATATAAAAAAAATTGCGTTATTGATTTGTAGCTCCCACAAATATCACGACGCCTCTGATTAAAGAGAGCAAGGGCGAATCAGAGAAAGAGCATGATTTGCAGGAGGGTTTGCTGACATGAACGCTGCTGATCCCTTTTGTACTGCAATTTGTCAAAACACTGTTGACAAGAGACTTTTCTGCACACACAAAACAAGGAATGCCTGGAATCACATTGTGTATGTAATGTGACATGCACATACTGTTAATGCACGCGACGCGTAAACGCTCAGGCTCACAAACACACACACACACACGAGGAGCAGAAGAGCCACCGGCTATACGTTAAATCCTGCTCCTCGTGACACAGTCGCTTTCTGTTGATGACATGCCTCCGTGTGCTTCTTGAAATTACAATCACATGCTGTAGCTGCACATTTCACCACACGCTGTACAGTACAATACCACACATCCACATGTACTCAATCCATAATAAGAGCTAGCTCCATTTTTTTTACACAGTTAAAAACCACATTTTTTTTCTAATTCTTACTCCATTCCTATCAGTTATGATAACATTTTATGTTCTCACTGGTCAGCAGGTTGCAAACAAAAGTAAAGCCAGACCAGACTATCGAAATCACACTTTAAATTTAATGTGTCTTTCTTTGCAAATGTTGCTCTGCAAAATTTAGCGTAATTTAAACTACAAAGTTTGGACAATACATTATAAATGCATTCGCTTTTGTTTTATGTCTAAAATGAGTGTGGTGAAATGTACTGATGACCTTTGTGGTCTGAGACAGGTTGAGTTAAATGTATCCATAACACAGATGTGATGGTCAAAACCATGAAAACTGTTTTCAGGCTTTCAGTAATATGCTTTGGGCTACAAGAGGTGGCTTCAAACTGCAGTGGCTCTGAGCAGTGATGATACAGAATTGTTTGAACTCCCTTTAGGAAAGGTCTCCTTCTTTGTGCCTTTGTGAAATGGTCAAAAACCCAACAGAAAATGGCTGTGAAGAGCCTTTACTGGCGATACATTCACTTACATTTCTGATTTCCTGCACCCTGCCATTGACAACTCATGACACCAGTTTTAGATTTGGACAAGCAGAGTGAATTCTAACCATTTACCTCGAGGGTGGCTTGGCATTGGATTTCAGGCCACATCTACAATGTGAGATCACATTGCTGTTACCATTTTGCGATAAAGATCTACAAGTTGACCCTTAGGGGGACAAAACAATACCTACTGGAACTGTTATGCAGGCTCCAGCCCAATGATCATAACTCAAGCAATCTGAACAAAACACAGTGAAACACTCGTACGGAGTCTCGCTTTCATAAAAGCTGCTTCCATGGACCTCTGGCTCTGATAACTCCCCCATCACACACTTGTCAGAAGCCATAAGCTCTGCGCTGGATGAAGTCCTCGTCACTGCCATTGCTGCTGGTGATCAAGAGGAGGAGGCCGCTCTAGCTCCTATCCTGGAGACACATTCACCCTCTGACGGGAGGACGCCACGCTCGTCTCCACCGCGGCTCTGTCATCGAACAAGCCGCCCGGGCATTCATGCGCGAGAGCAAGCTGCAGTTCGATGAAAACTGCGTCTCAGCGCGCGCTCCTGCTCTCTCTGGGGCTGTTCTGCCACGTGTTTGCAAAAAAAAAAATCTTTACCGTAATAATTTCCAGACAGTAATATATTGATTCTAAACAAACAAGACCGGGGATCAACGGCTCCTTCCTGCAACTGCATTCCGCGCCGTGTACGACAAGGTCAGATTTGATTTGGTTAGGTATGTCGGGGAAGCGGAGAGGCAGCGAGAAAGTGCTGCTATGTATTCTGGATTTAAAGAAACAGCACTGGCGATAAATGAAGCGTGAAATGAACCGTCTCCAATCGTCTAAACGCTCATCATTAATCACGTCAAGGCGGAGTAGCCAGAGTTTTATTTATTTCGCTGAACTCTTTAACTTGCCGAGATAGCTCACGACCCTGAAGTCCCTCCTGCGTTTGTGATTTCACGACAACAAGCATTGCTGCCGCTGCTACTCTTGGTAGCAAAGGTCAAAGGTCATTTTAGGCATTTAAACAAGCCACCAACTGTTTGGGTGAGGGCCCCCTCAATCTTTCCCTGGCTTCTACCACGCAGCTTGTTTCCCCTAATTTGACGAAACATTAACCTTAACTATAAGTTAAGTAAGAAGTCACGGAGGGGAGAGAGCTTTTCTGTAAACAAATAAAAGTTCTGTCTACATTCACTGCATCGAGGCCTGATAAAAGCATTGGATGCTATTCCTGTCTCATAAAACATTTATGTAGATGCTTCTTTTTTTTCTCTCAATCCAGCATTGTTTTCTGTCATGTTTGCTGAGGAATGATGCTCACCAATCAGCATCAAATATTTAAAAAGTCCATGAAATCGTGTAGCTGTGCCTTTGATTCAATAAATAACATGTGTTTTCTCTTTCAGTCTTGACATGAAATCATTATTCCCTGTACACCTGCTGTATTATCTGTGGTAAGGCTTACTCTGATTGTGTTTAATTGCAGTGCATTGTGATATTGTTTTGCTTAGTGCACGCTTCTCGTCATTGCTTCATGCACTCCGTCCCATTTTATACTCTCTTTTAAACGTGCTGTCCGACCTAAAGCATTCAAAACACAATAGGGGGAATCATAAACATGAGTCTGATAAGGCACAATGGACTGTATGCCCTCCTAATCTAAATGACATGATTACACAGTGCGGCACAGGTATTGTAGCGTCACGCCTCTGCATTCTATTCACTCTGCAAACATGTTTGCATATAATTGAAACACTAATCACTCCATAATTAAATGGGACAACTCCCTACATCCACTGAAGTCAATGGAAAAGCCTGTGGGCTGACAGGAGGGAAGAGAGGAGAAAGCACGGGAGATGAGGCGTGATGGAAAAGTTATGGCCCATGAAGAAGAAGAAAGGAGGAACTGACATTTTGACTAATATGCTACTGTCTGTGGATACGGCTCGGCTACGCAGGCGAAGTAATGGCGCAAGCTTCTCACGTTCACACAAATGATTTCACAACACCAAAGTTTCTAAATCATTCCGTGAAACATGCTTTTGTTCATTTTACACCCACTTCCAGGTCTAGCAGCAGCAACTGCACACAACTATCACTAATTTGGACTTGTGCTCTGAGGAGTCAAAAAAGAAATGCGGTTAATTGATTTATTTGACTTTATTAAATGGGCGCACCTGTTAGACAGCGGGCTGCTATCAGGGTAAAATTGAAGCCGCAAGCTGTTATGAGATTTACGACCTTTGTCAGGAGCAGAGAAAGAATGAAAGGATGAACAGGTGTGTCTAAAACTGACATTATGCCCGACATAACAGTCACCGTAGAAGTAATATTGTTAAGTGCCACTATGCCTGCTTTTTCTTTTTTTTTACAGCCTTTGAATCCGGTGAATCTATTAATTCATCACTCCCATTACTGCATTTGATCAGACCTTGAGACGAGAAAACCTCTTTCACATAGAGGATTTGCTGTTTTGGAAATCACATTTCGCACCTCCCTGACAGAAAGCTGTCACTCTCCAAGCTCTTTAAGCTGTCCTTTTAATGCAGCCCAGACAGAAGACATCACTTTATAACGATTACTCTCATTAATACTCCATTAACATTTTTTTTTTTTTCAAGTTTATTATAATTAGAAATGGCTACAAGCTGTTCTGGTGCAGTGGCTGGCCAGCAGGGGGGGGTAAAGCTCTGGTTCCCCTCAGCACTCCAACTCCTTCATTCCTCCCTCTCATCCCCGACTCCCTCTCCCCTGCCCCCTGACGGGAAAGGCCAACTGAGCTCTGGAGAATATTTATGAGCGAGGGAGAGCAATTGGTTTGAGATCATTGGACAAAGGCGGGAGGGAGGGAGAGAACGGAGGATGGCGAGGGGGAGGGGCAGAAAATGTGAGATACACGTGGAGATAAAGGCAGAGGCAGAGGTTGGTTTTTAATGTTTTTATTAAGACTTCTTTTAACCTGCTGGTTAATTCAAAGTAATTACTCATTGATATCCCTCCGCCTCTAAGTCTGCATGCATATGCGATTGCATACGTGCACTTGGAGTGTGTGTCACTGCTTTTCCGTAGTTGCAAGGACCAAAAAATCTGCACAAGCATTGAGGAAAACTGTCCAAACCGAGGTATCGTCAGCCTGAATTTTGGATTCCGGTTCAGGACTCCAACCCATGGCGGTGACGTTTCAAGAGGCAATAACAAGACACTTACTGACCCATAAGGGACCGTAATGTGTCTGCACAGAGCATAACTGTGTTGTTGATCAATACGGATGGCTCAAAGATTGCTTTCAAAATTCATGAGTCTGTTTTGGAACAACAAAACCAGCGTAGCCCACTGCGTTTTGAAGGCACTTCTGAGCTCTTCAGTTTCAGCTAACTGGCATCCTTGACTGCTCAGCGATGGATGACGGTGCTCCGGGTGCAAGATATTTAAAGCCTAAAAAGACTTGTTTCCCAAGACAAGGAAAGCAAATGACAATGCAGGGACATTATTCCACTTTTTAACAAGGCGGTCTTCTATTTCCTCGTGAGTTTCAAGTGGATTTTTGCTCTAATTAGTCAGCTTACTTTTGTTCTTTCAAAGTGAACTGAAAAGGCCACTGGAGCTCAAGGGGAAAGGAGGGTTATGGACTCGTCAAGTTTGCATTTCTGGACATTTGCCGATAGAGGTCAACAGAAGTCACGCTGTAGGTCACAGAATGCTAAAAAGGTTTGGCGCTACCGTTTTGGAAAGAACGTGGTTAGACAATGCCTGTGTGTGTTTTAGGATTGTAAAACTTTGTGCATGCAAATATCTGCTAAATTTGCATGCATATATCTTTCTTTTGTGGGTGAGGACGACCACAAAAGAAAGATATAGAGACATCCTGAGAGACAGAAAGAAGAGGCCAGGAGAGAGGCGGCGAGGGAGGACGTGATGGATGTGGGGAAGCCAACAGCGCTACATTCCCTATCTTTGTCTGGCATTGTCACCCCTGTCAGCTGCTAAATGCCAGCGTCAGTCAAACCTCTGTTCAGCTGGCATCAGCCCCTCCACTGCAGGGCTGTGGACGCTCCGACAGCGTCGCACTCATCAACGAGTGTCAAAAAGCTCACCTGGCACAACAAATACAGACAGTCAAGCATGCATGCAAGCATATACAGTAGCCTGTAAAGATGCTTATTGTTGTTGCCATCAGCTGAAAACAACTACCTGTCATTAGAAATTATGCTAAAATCCAAGTGCCATGGCAATTTGTAAAATAAACATGTATGTGTAAAGATGATATATGTATCACACAAACACACACACGTTTCATGTCGTGTTTACATTACTATTGGGAAAATTAACTAGACTTGCATTCATTTCCTACATACTTGCACTAATCATAACCTTGACCTTAACTTAAACCTAAACCTAAACCTAACCTTACCCTAACCTTAACCCACGTCCTCACCCTAAAATTTAAGCATTTACATTATGGGGACTTGCATTTCGTCCCCATAAGGAAGACAAGCCCCCTCAATGTGACTGTGTAAACAGATTTATGTCCCCTCAACATAACTAAAACATGAATTCACACACGCACACACACACACACACACAATGCTTCCCCTACAGCTACACGCTGTGTGTGGTTCATGCCGCCTTAAACAGATACTGATCCACTTGCTAAAAGAATCGTTTCAGTCTGAGTTTCAGTGTTGAGTTTAAATGCTTCAGAGGGGTTTCTATCCTAAAGAGAATAAAACTCGGGGAAATACCAGCACGAACACGCACCTTGCACACACACTAACAAATGAAGAAAGCCTGCTAGGTACAGCTGAGGTTTACAGATGTTACACTGTGGTTTGCTTGTGTACGTCACCTCAGTCGTTCACTTTATATGCCTGGTGAACTTTGCTGGAACGTGTGAAATGGGAAAATCGCCAAGATGTAAGATTCGGAATTGCTCATATTATCTGAAGATGCTACTTTGAAACGGCATATAGATCGACGTTGCACACTATTTCATGCCATGTATCCGACTGACAGCAAAGCAGACAAGCAGCCTGCCTAATATCCCGTGATTCCATACGTGGGAGTTTGCATCTTGAAATCCTCACTTTCCCTTCCACTGTCTTGTCTCGAAAAAGTGAATAAAGCTGTGAAGAAAAACGTCCTCCTGTAGCAAGCTTTCAAACAATACCCTGCTGCTTCTAAGCACACACCCACTATACTTCACACCACACACTTCTGAAGCCATCCTGTCTACCCACTGTCACACATCAACTGGCTCAGTCAGATATCGGTTACGTCCCGCTGCTTTGCCCAAACCCTCCTGCGGTATCTCTGCTTTGAGTTTACAGTGATGTGCAGCATTCTGACGGTTTGTATCATAGTCAAACCATATGTCTCCGCTGCCCACAAGACGGGAAGCAGACAGTCGCACCCAAAGAAGCTTGCGTTTATACAGAATGCAGGCAGGGCTTTCATTTGCATGCAAAACTCCAATAAGTAATCGTCTCAACGCTTCATCCCACAGTTTGCCACCTACTAAATCTGCGTCTTTGAGAGTCAAAAGAAAAGTATTATGTGATCTCTCATACTTTTCTAAAGATTCTGCAGAAATGCCTCTTTTCCTCCAAGCAAAGCCACAAGAATAAGAGTCCAAATTATGTTCGGCTTAACATAACTGTAAAGTATCTCTGCATTTGGGGCATTTTGGTTTCAGGATTTTACAAAACCTTCCTCTCAGGCACCTCAGACCAGTCATCCCTCAGCCTGCCGTTCGCCATCTCTCACCTGTATATCTTGTACTTGGTGGTGAATCCTTGCTGGTAGCGTTCTGTGAAATCAACAAACTCCTGCGAGTGGTGAAAAGGACCCTTGTCTGACAGGAGCCAGCCCAGGGGCCCGGTGGAGCCGCTGAAGCCAGCCCCGGCAGGGTCCGCCGCCCAGGCCCCTACTGACACCCAGCTCTGGAGCAGGCTTAGTGTTAACCACTTCCATAGAAACATGAGGGCCGCCAGTCTAACGGAGATGCACGGGCCACTCATGCTGCTTCCCCCGGCCCCGGTGACTCTTCATTCTCCCTGCAATCTGGATGAGTCCTGCTGGAAGGAGGAAGGAGAGGGAGAGGAGCTGAAGCAGGGCAGACACACAGAACAATAAGCTTGTAATTTTGGCTTGGGCTGAGTGGGATGAAGATGACCTAATAGGGCTGCCTTTGTCCAGCATTGCTGGGTCACAAATGATTGCAAACAGCCACTAGTTTTAGAAAAAAAAATATCTACAATTGATTTACAGTGGCTACACAATAAAGCAAATAATAACGCAGCCTTTTAAAACGTGTAATAGAAAAGATTCAGCATGTAAAATATCGTTGTTTCACCTGCTTTTTTTTTTTTACCTTATTCTGTAAGTACTGTGGTCCGTTACTGGTCGGAAATAACCTCCGCAAAATCCCCTGATAGGACCGTGAAGTTGGGTTCGGCTCGGCGCACAGACGGGGCGGCATTGGAAAGGGACTTTTGGAAGGTTTTATCGCCACAAATGCGAACAGACGCACAATTAGGGGCAGCGAAACTTGAGCGAAAGCGAAGATGACATCCAACCCCGTCAGCGCGCGCTCCTCTCCTCCTCCTCGCAGCGGCGCATTTCCAGCGGAGAGCGTCAGACGATGCGCAGCAGGAACCGTAACTCCAATCCAGCGGAATGAGTCGCAGCGGACGCGATGCTTCAAACCGTCCAGGTAGACTTATTATTTGAAAGTAAGCGGTCTGATTTGGATGCGGTGGGGACCAGACGACCACCCGCACGTGAGCAGCATCGCCGGCTGCCGTCCTTTAACTCACATCCGCTGTTTATTGGAGAGGCGCGCTCTGGGCGCATGCAGGGCGCACGGAGAGCTGCTGATGCTGCCGACGGTGCCCGGACTCCCAGCGCACGGAGTGTGTGGATGGCATCCGCGGCGCTCTCTCCCTCCCCTGTACCACACCGCCGCAATTTAATTTATTCCAGCAGCGAGCACATTCCCGGTTGGCTGAACGTAACTGGAGGAAGTGAGAGTGGGAGGTGTTCGGGTGGAGAGGGTGGGGGGGTCATGGTCAGAGGGTTCTGATGTGCTGGAGTCAGATGCCTCGTTTTAATAGACAGTGGAAGCAGGATGGACTGAAAAGCAGCAGAAAATCAGGGTGAAACTTTTCATATTTACAGTCTTACTTTTCTTTTCAAGTGCGTAAAAATTAACAAATGAAGTAAAAGGGGGGAAAAGAATTAAAAAAAAACACCCGCCATTTTCAAGAAAATAAAACTAGACCTTCAATATATATTTAAGAAAAGCTGAGTTTTATAAAGACCCAGAGAAATAATAGCCACGATGGAATTTGATTTAGCAAATGAATATTCTGTTACTCTGTAAGATCTAGAGTCAATCCACTAGATGCAGATTGTCGTAATGGATGTAATCGTAGTGCAAATAAAGCCTAAAAGGAAGTTTTAATTATTTGAATAATGACCTTAATGACGGTTGCGGTGATGATGATGATGCTGACGATCATGAGGAGGAGGAGAGAGTGTCTTCAACCCCCTGCAGTTATTCTCGTTATCTTCTTTGCCCTCTCCCTCCCTCACCCTCCCTCCCGCAGAATAATCATCACTTTCACCATCAGCAAACTTAATTAGATCGGCTCTATCCCCACTCCATCCGAGCGCCTGTGCGTCGGACACCGAGCGCGGATCAGAGAGGCAGAGAGCAGGCGAGCGGAGGGAGGGACGTGTGCTGCCTTTCAGCTTTTCTGTAGACGTTCAAAGGGAGGTTTTATGCAGGGATTGGATTAGAGAAATGAACACCATTGAGTCGTGAGATTCACTGGTTCCCAAACTCAAAGAGAAGCTGAAATCCCGTGGCACAGGGACTTGCAGATTCTGGAGTGAAAGAATGAGTTGATTTGTCACGGTTTCATCATCACGTCTCGGGATTGGGTGGCTTTTCTTCTGACCCTGCCTTGCAGCCATGATGACTTGAAAAGGGCAACTACCTAATAGGAACAGACATTCTTTGGTCTGCAGTGTTGTATTTGGATTATTTCTTTTCCTTGTAAAGCTGTACTGCAGCTGATCATTTAAAGTTTGTCTGTAAGCACAGGTTAAACTTTGTATTTTTTGGTAAACTTTTGAATAAAATATGCTTTTTAGTGGAGAGAGTGTCACGGCTCATTACTTTCATGGATCCACATTGCATTTTAGGCAGTTTTTAGAATAGTGTTTTCAGGTTTCAGAGCCCCAAAACTCAGGCGAGCAGAGTGGAAGCAAGTCCCCGCAGCTCACATTCAGCGTTTCAAATAAATCATTCATCAATCCGTGTGTGTCTGCGCGAACGGGAGCAGATTACACGTGTACTGTTGTGCGCGCAAAAGCAAGTGTGTTTGTTTGTTTCGTTTTAGGAGAGACGGGCAAGGCAACGGAATTGATTGCCAATTGATGGAACATGAGGTTGCTCATGCGAGGCCAGATGCAGACCAACATTGCACAAAAAAAAAAGAAAAAAAAATCAAAGAGAATGTCACAGCAAAAGGCTCATTAGCTCCAGAAAGGTGCAGGAAATGTGTAGGCCACAGTGGCTGAGCAGTGACCTACAACAAAGAGGTCATCCATGTGCTCTCTGAGGCCGCGCAGTAACCAAGGATTACAAAACCGGAACATTGGCAGCTGCATTCAGTGAAGATGTCCTTGGAGGCTTTGAGATTTGTGAACCACGAGGAAATCTTGCTTGTAATTATGTATACTAGTGCTGTGCTGCAACGGCAAATTTGGACATTATTTTTCAATCATTCTTCTCGTCTTGCTCCTGCCCATGTTTCCCCCCTTTTGTTTCTATCATATCCAGGCTTATGAATAGAATTTTGTCTTGCAGCCAGGGGTAGCGTAGCTAAAATGCAGCAAAACTTCAAAACAAAATCCTCCAATAACTTTTTTTTTTTTGGTCACTCGGGGGCAGTGGACACAGCACTGACATATCATCATCTTTGAATTGATATGTAAACTTGTTAGCAAACAGTCCAGCATCCACCTAATGAATGCAGTCCAATATCTATTTTCTGTGGCCTCTATAGGAGCCACTCTTGAGGGAAATATCTGGCTCTTAAACTGCTAAATGCTGCACTGCTGGTGCCCACCAGCTAGTCTCTGTGTTCGTCTGCTGTTTGCTGCTGAGCAGGCAGCGTACTGTGGCTTTTTAGAGCTTTTTAGCTGAAAACAGCTGCCCGCTGTGGCCGAGTGGTGAGAGTGAAACAGAACAGCAAAGTTGTGGGCCGGACAGCTAAACAATGAGCTGAAACTCAAGCTGAAGAGAGCTGCAGACTCGGGGGATATGAGCGGCCGCTTTCACGTTCTCACATTGTCAACCGAAACATTGTTATTGTAAAAATAGCGATAGCAACGTAAATTACATCCAACATAATAGAATAACTGAAACATGCAACATAACTATATCAAATATATAAGCTACTGCTTACCACATAAATGTCAACGGTGCTAAACAACTATATCTGCACATGCATTATACTTAAAGTTGGACTAATGGACACTGCGTCAAATCTCTATGTGAAACGGCTCACTGTAGTCACAAACCCAAGAAGACTTACACCCATGCAGTTCATCACTTCTACTGAGCTTTTGAATGTCTTTCAGCTCATTGTTTCTGTTTTAGGACTTGCAACCTTTCTGACGAAGCAGGCATGCGAGTGCAGCATTTAGCTGAAGAGCGAGCTATGTATGCAGAGGAGTCGGCTGTGGTTAAAAAGAGAGTAAATATTGGACTTACGTTTGCCAGGTGACAGAAAGCTTATTCCAAATGAATGCAGATGTAATAATATGTCATGTTAGTAATAATATACCAGTGTTGTGTTTATAGTATAGTATGCCCCCAAGTGACCAATGAAATGACCAACAAAATGCATTTTTAAGAACAATTTTGCAGTACTTGGTTGGTGCTTGGTTATTTTCATTTTCAGTCATTTCAGAGGGAAATATTTTATCAACTGTTTACTCCACTACATGGTTAGTTATCATTGTTTCAAATTCTTCTTTTACATGCTAAATTATAAACAGCATATAATTTAAATAAATAAGTACATTAAACTGCCCAAAGACAGATCAGTAGATTAGTAGATATTAGTGTATTTTTGCTTCACCATGAACAGTAAATTATAAAGTGATCTTTATATTGCAGGACTTCTAATTGTTACAGGGCATTTTTAAACTCTGGTATTTCTACTTAAAGGATGTGGAGACTGGCTCCACCATGCATAACTTAAACACATAAAATACAATGGAACATAAAATAAAACCTAAATCTAGCCTTCACTGTCTAACCTCAAGAGCTTTTTTTTTTTTTTTTTAATTCTGGAGCTGCATAACCTGTCCCAGCATGCATTAGGGCTGCAGGCAAGAAAACACCCTGAGCAGGTCATCAGTCTATCACTGGGCGAACGCAGATAAAGAGACATTAACATTCACATTCACGCATGCCGACAGTTCAGCACTTTCCGTCCACATCACTTGAATTCTTGAATGAAGCAGAAAGGCGCGCAGCCCCAAGCCGTCAGGACAGAGAGGTGGAATTAAACCATCCTTCTTCTTCTCAAGCAACGCGTTGCACCGCTGAGCCTCCATGCTGTCCGGCCATCATTACGCACAGCAAAACAACAACCTGCGTCGACAAACAGCTGGTACACAGACGTCGGGCTGAGGTCTCGCCTCTGTGGGAGCGCGTGTAACCCGAGCGGTGGCGAGGACCGAGGCAGTTGCATTTACTCAGCACTGAGACAGATAGTCATTAGGGGAGGTAAACATTCACTTAAGCCTGAGCGTGCTCATTGATGCCACTCAAGGGTCTTTGTGAGGAGTGATCAGGGAACAGAGTGAAGCTGAGGTTTTAATTAGCCTGAAAACCTGACAGCCTTTGTCAGTGCTTTGTCACAGCAGCGCTGGCTTTGCTTGCTTTCTCCTCGCGAGGCACGGTGTGGGAAAAATCATCTGTTTGCTTGACACTTCCAGGTGCTAGATGAAATGCATGTCTCACTGTGCTCCATGCAGATGTGTTAAGGCTCAAAAATAAAATCTTCAAAGCTGTCTCCGGCTATGAGCCTTGGTGGATAAGACGTTGCATCGCCTTTGTTTGGATGAGAGGCGCTGAGTGGTGCAGGATGCCCGTTAACTGCCTCTATGTCTCTATAAATTATAAATTGCTGCCAGTCAATTGTGAAAGAAGAGAATCTTCCTCACTTAATGTTGTCCACAGTACATATCTCAGCTGGGTCAGAGGCATACATAATGTGGTGATTAAAAGAGCCAATAGCCTGACAACGCTTTAATCAGAACCTGGATTACTTATTGCTCATTTGGGTCACCAAACTCGCCATTAATCAACCTGAGAAAACGCTGAGCTGCTTGTCCAGCCCTCTCGCTGTATCATCATTCCACTTTTGTACTTATACAAGCAGGACTACAAGAGTGTTACTTCTTTTATTTATTTTTTCAAAAGTTTTTTACAATTTCTTCTGTGGCTGTAGAGACAAGTCATTGTATTGTGCACATCGAGGACTGTCAGTATGAGACAGATCAGTGCTTCCAGGCAGTTTCAGGGCTTACCAGTAGAGTGCTGGCCATAGCTTCAGTGCATGCTTTTTTTTGTCTTTCTCATGACATTTATGCCCTTTTGTTTTCTTAAATAGTGATGGTATTCATACTTTTGGAATCCGACTTTATCATTTTCAACTTGTTTTTCCTAATAGGTACACGATATTCTCCTACCTGTCTACACACAGCATTTCAAACAGGTTAGTGTGTGTGTGCATACTTTTCTCCGGCAGTTCATTATCACTAAGGTTGGATACGTGCGAGTATTCTCTGGATTAAGTTGTGAAAATTCTCCATTCTGCTGTGTGAAAATACATACACAACACAAATATCTTCCATCCTCACCTGCCATCAGCTCAGAGACAAAGCAGATGTTAGATGAGAGCCTGTAAAGCCATTATGTAGCATAAAAATATATGTGACTCTGGACTGTATTCACATATGCATACAAACATATGCACACATGCATCTATGTGTGATTCAGTATGATTCTGTCCAGTATCATCATCATTAGGTCATTTAATATTAATATATATCCATCCTCACCTGAAAAATGGGCATATAGGTCGTCTGTGCAAGTTGGCCATTACGGCTGTTATTTACATTTATTGGTAGGCGGCGACCTCTGGTGTAGCAGTATTATGATGGGAGCAAAGGAGGAGGTCAGGTGAGGAAGTGTAAAGAGTAAGAAAGTACACATATGGAGGAGGTGGGAGGAGGGGGTCGATGGGTCGAACAAACACAGGACTTTCACCCAGAAGACCAAGTCAATCATGACCTACTTCAAGGTACCTGAGTTACATCACATATATGACAGCACTTACTTTAAGCCAAGGTCTTTCCCTAAACCTAAACAAGAGGTTGTGTTTCTAAACCTAAGCAAACTGTTAGTGCTTCAGTAACAGTAACCATGAACCTTTCCAAAATCAAATGCTTCTGTTGCCCAATAGTGTGAAGAAGGTACGATGAAGGTGCCTTCGTTGTACTGGCCTGTTGCTGTTGAACCCCAGCGATGATATATATTGTTTTGACATTGGCAATCGACCTATTCAGCCAGGTTTGGTCTACTGATCAGGTTGGGAAAAGACTGTAATGTCATTTACTTGTGTGAAAATATGCTTACCTAGATAAAAGTAAAAAGTGAGTCATTCCTCAACAAACTGCTCCTGGTTCGTCTCAGCCTCTCTGTCCCACTGTGCTCCTCAGAGTGTACAGGCTGCAGTCACAACTGTGACAGAAATAGTCAGAAACAGCCTAATGTGTTACTGTAACTCCACTACTTTTGGTGGTAACTAGAAGTGTACTGAACCTTTTTCAAATGAAATAACGCAGATACAAGTACTTGATTTTAAATGTGCTTGTTACTCGTTACTTTTGTCTTACCTAAAATTAGTGGATAACTGCAGAGGACAGCGGACGTACACTGTATGGTCCAGTTTCTGATGCAATGTCACCCAACCTTCACGTGGCGCTTCAAGCAATGTGAGCTTGCTTTTCATCATTGTAATGTTTCTAATATAAAGTGAAGAAACTTCATCAGTTATTATTGTTTATGGACTGCTGCAGCAAATGCAGCAGTTATTTTCCAGAGTAGCTAATTAGTTTTCTATGCAGTAATAGGTAAAGTAATTCAATTATGTTTGAGAACTAGTAACTGTAACTAATTACTAATTTTCAGTAGCTTGCACAACACTGTGCCTCACACACCTCACGCCTCAAGGTAAGCACCAATGTAGCAAGCATAGAAGTTAAGGCTGGAAGATCCACCACGAGCATTTAGCCCAACCCAGCCTGCATCTATTGGTTACGCAACATTTTGGGTCTGTTGGAATTGTGTCTTTTAGCGTGCTTGCTGGGTGGTGCGTAAAAATCAGACATTGAACAAGTTAGCTGCGACTTTTGTTAAGGAGGTATAGTGATGACTCGCAGAGACAACTTAGCTGTAAGTTAGCACTTTCAGGAGGCAGGGTTGCTCAGAGACAAAGCATGTCTAATATTAGCCCTGTAAATTTTATTAAGTTTGTGACAATGCTGTGCATCTGTACAGTACATCAATATATGTGTCTGTTTATACGTAATATATATTATAAATACATATATTATGTGTGATACGTTTACATTTATGTTATTAAATCATGTAAAGCACAATATATTATAGCTATACTACAGTATATTATACCTCTAGCTGTTTATTCTGTATATGATGTCTTACTTTTAACATTACTTATGCTGTCAAATGCAATATACAGTATATACTTATACCTGCACTGTAAAAGCTGCAGATATTCATACTCTTCATACTGTGCATATCTAAGCATATTCATATCTATCCTTCAATGTTGTTTCTGTATGTTACCATTATAACACTGTGCTATGATAATAGAGTTGAATCTAATCTAATCCAATCTCAAAGTTTCATGTTCTTAAGACTTTTCATGGCTATTTATTTACATGTTGTGTTTTGACATATGTATGCTTTAGAATTTCCATTACCCATTCATGCAAACAGAGCATATTTGAAGTGACACACAAAGAGAAATAATAAAATGTGTCAGTCAGTCTGCGGAGGGAGAAGCTCATACCTCTCCTCACAGCCCCCCCAGATGCTCAGCCTTTCCCTGTTGTTGCCTCTCTCATTGAATGATTCTGACATTCAAATATTCGCTCAAGAATGCAGTGACAGCTGGTGTGTTTGTGTGCGTGCCTGCATGCGTGTGTGTATATCATATGATAAGGAGCCCGCGTGGAATCGTTCCCTGCTGTTAAGGCTGGTAGACTTTTCATCAGGGAGTTGAGTTCATTTGCTGGAGCAAAATTGCTATTTGCAAATGTGGCCACTCCAGTTGAAAAACTATTAACTTCGAGATTGAAATATATATACTGTGTTGCATAGTAAAGAGTAAACATTATTTCATTTTTATTGAGTGGGAAAACACTGAGCTAACAAGCAGATGGCAAACTCCAGCATGTCTGGCTTTCAAGATGTTGCACTTATAGCAATTATACTATATTCTTGCTTTCATGTCAGTGATTCTGGGTATAATAAGGAGGCAGATATTGACACAATCATCCAAACTGCTAAAATGATTTTCCATCAGTCACTAACAATGTGCATAGAGAGTTTCTGATGCTCTTCTGTGCGGCACATTATTGCACAGGCTTTATTATCACACACACACACACACACACACACACACACACACACACACATACAATAAAAACCCCAAAAGGCACCACCGATTAGAATGAGTCAGCAAACAAATATATCACATACATTTCATAGAGAGGTAAGGTCTGCATCTACTGTTGCTTTTGAGGAATGTAGAGAGGTCTGACACTCCTCCTTTATCCTGCACGGACTGCAGTGAGGGTGGAGCAGGGATTTTAGTGTGAAGGGGTTTTAGGGTGGGGGCTTGAGTACCTCAGCCATCCCGCCTTCGGCCGCTGTTACAGCCCATTGTAGCACTTTGCTCAAAATCCTCTCTCGCATATCCTCGTGCAGTCCTGCGTCACTGAGCTGTGTTGTCCAAGTTGACCATACCCATGACCCACAGAGGAGCTTCGCTGACATGTCACATAAAAAGACAGAGTTACAAAAGGAAATTCTCGTAACTACTGTAGTTAAATGTTTAGTTTGCTCATAATCCGTCATCACAGCCAGCGAGTGACAGCAGTCCCGTGCCGAATGACCACACGTGCTGACTCCCTCCCAGCTTGGTGGGTTGGCCTGTTGGCTGTGGCTGGCAGGATGTCTGTTCAGTCAATCCTCTGAAGTACCGTTTGTAGAGATTTTAGTTCTTTTCATTGGTGACTATCTCAGGAAAACGAGTGCGTATGTCCGTCTGTGTGTGTGCGAGTGTATGCGTATGTGTGTGTGTGTGTGTGTGAAAGTACAGGTGCCAGAACACCTTGCAACGTGCCTGGACTGCAGCATTAGTTAGGAGCTGACTCATGAGGCTGTCTTATGTAATCGGTTGGGTGTTAATTCGCCTGTATCAAACTGTTGTGTTTGATTTTTAAAGTGTGAGATGCAGCTCTGCCTTTGACAACAAGTGCTCGTGATGGAGCTCTGGATTTTATCATGACAAAAAGCTTCTGGCTAATGACTGTGGAGCACTTTAGCAGAAGGTTTATATGGTAATCACGTTATTATTGTCATTCCACATTGTTTCATTCAGAAAGAGAAAAGAGAACTTGTACCACAGTCAGTCCTGAAATGTTCAGTCATCATGGTGATCACAATGACTTAACTGAGTCCCATTCATGTTCTCCTGATTAAATGCTGATTCACAGTTGTTTAACATATGTTTATTGTCCGAATGAGCCATTTAATGTAGCGTATATACGTAAATAAATGTAAAAGGACAGACACAGTTGTTACTTATCTCTCTAATACAATAGCTCACTTTTTAGCTTAGCAACCAGTTTCATTTTTGTCCAGCCAGGCTGAATGTGGTTAAGGGTCTCATAAAACATGGTAAGAATGCTTATCTGACCGAGCAGATTGCTTGGCTGGCACTACCCATTGTATAAACCTTGTTTGTGTTATGTTTTCCTCTCTCTTCTGTTTTTACCTTTTCAGAGTTATTCACCCTTGATGCTGGTCTGCATTTGCAGGGAGGGGGGGGGGCAAGGACAATTCATTCCCTCCGGGGAAAGTAAAGCAAACAATTCGCCAGTGATAGAGAGACTTTTCTCAGAAAAAAAGCCAGTGTTAGTAGGACATTGTCTGGGTTTATAGAGAACATAGGTCAGGGATAGAAAGTGCCCAGCCTCTGCATGTGGTGGCTGGCTGCTGATGAATGACCTTAGCCAACAGCCTCCAGTCTTGTGCAGTGTCCAGCTGAAACACCCAAGAGCTCTGCTCCAATCCTCTCCACTTATACAATCATGATTGGACTGCTATTGCTCACACATTGTGAGTGTAACTGTTATCAACACACAAAAAATGGCCCAAATGGTTTCGTATGATCAGTCTGCTTTGCACCCTTGTGGCAGTTGACACTGATTGTTAGACACACTTCTTTGCCAGTTTTTCTGTTACAGAAGTAGTACACTGCAAAATTACACATTTTCAACATCTACTTTTCATCAGTCTGAGCACTGAATATGGTTGCACCATAATATAATAAGGAGACAAAAACAGCCTTAACATTGCTGTGACAGCTCTGGCAGCATAAAAAGTTGGAAAGTGCTGGGAAACCAAACAATTGAGTTTTGGGTGTTTAAAGTTCAATATTTACATCATTATTTCCTACATTTTCAGTGCTTGTACTTCAACACACCATGGCTTGATCCATATTTCGCAACTTTTAGCCACTGAATTGGGGCTGCCACTAACAATTATTTTGTTATCGCTTCATCTGAAGTTAATCCAAAAAAAAAAAAAAAAAAGTTTAGCAAAATGTAGAAAAAAGTGAAAAATGCTGATCGCGATCTCCCAAGATGCTTGTTTTGTCAGTCCAAAACCCAAAGAGATTTCTTTCAAACACATTAAAGCGGTTCATGTTCACCTTTGGGAAGCAGGAGGCATAAATTGTCTGTCAATCAATTAATCGTTTCAGCCAGCCTGATCTCATCAGAAAAATTGATGTTTATTACCCATATTTACTAGTGGCAGTTTATTTTAAGGAAGGTGGGGTGGCTGGAGGGGTCATGATCTTTTCCTAAAACAAACAACATAGTTTTGAGGCCAAAACCTAAGCAAACTGTGAGCATTTCACATGTCAACAACATGACGATGATGGTCTGGTGCGACAAAGGTCTGCCACTGGTGCTCTTCAGCGCTCACATGTTGTATGTGGTTTTGGGAATTAGTGGCAATCAACCTATTCAGTCATTTAGCTATGAGGATGTGTTCATTTCAGCACTGCAATTATCACATTCAGGATATTAAAGCAGCACTAATGGATCTTTCTATATTAACAATTAATCAGATGATTACATGTAATGTGAAAGGGGTCACTCATCATGTTGAACCCACGGGAAAGTCTCACCGGCTCTGTGGTTTCATTCAGCTCCGCACAGCGTTGCAGCATCTCTCGGCTTATTCTTTTAGATTCACAGCCCGCAACCTTGATGTTCTGGGTCAGCCTCACAGCTCTCTTCATCCTTGTCTCCCGCTGCAGCAGGCGGATCAATTAAGTGCAAAAGTCGCCTGGCATCAAATCGCAAACAGACAAAACCAGCCTGTGAGGAAAGTGGATCATAGCAGCTAAAGACCCAGATATTTTTCTCAGGAGCTGGTGGAGACTGAGACGGTGCTCTAAAGAGAGTGACTTACATTCATCAGATGGCCAAAAACTTGACTCCAAGTGAATGCTAATGTTGCTCCATATCTGCTAGCTGCTTTTCTTTTTTTCGCTCCTCCTCTCAATTATGCTAATGTCGTGCTAAGCAGCTTTGCCCCACTTGGTAGCCAATGAAATAAATACCAACGCAGCCACTTTTGTAACAGAATATCTGACTTATCTTTAATATCTGACTACATACTAAGTGCAGCATGTCATATTTATTGCTTTAAATTTTGGAAAACCGAGCTCATAAAGAGGGCATGAAGACAGCAGCAGCATTTTTCTCATGCGCCGCAGGGCAGCGAGAGCGTTGTGACCAGGGAAAAACTAGGCGATAATGAGGTAAATATTGGACTTTTGAATGCTTCCACTGTGCTGTGCAAGATGTTTGCACTAATTTTATGGTCATTGTTTGCTCACATTAGATCTGAAATGACCTCGTTGTGGGTCACCACTGTTTTGGGAGAGGAGCTGCACCAGCTAACTCATTACGTTATAATGACATGCAAACTTCCTCTGTGCAGAGAAGATTTTCATTTTGGGGTAAACTAATAACTGTCCTTGATTGCATTGAATTTAACCTTCTCTTCTCTCTTTTGTCTCCTCTCTTTTCTTCCAACACTAATTCCCCAGATAAATGAAATAATAATTTTAAAATTCCTCAGACTATTACCTTAACAAATTGTGGGTATTGCTCAGCCATTTGCTGCAGGCTATATTTGAGATAATACTGTGGCTGAGGCTGGAAATGTATCAGAATCTTAATAGAATGAAGACATGGACTTGTCGAGTTTTTCCTTATGGTGCTACATCTGAGCGCTGTAAATACTGCAGCCATATCATCGTTTCCCTGGTGAAACTCAGTTAACATGATTATGACAACAATGTCAACCATCTAAGACACATAAAAAAACACATTCACCTGGGAACAGGATCGCTGTGAATGGTCTCCAGGTGTATATTTAATATCACTCAGTATTTATTAATCAATAGTAAATTTATTTAAAAATGGAAAATGTTCCTCTTCATAACATATTATAGCCTTTTCATAACAGGAGGTGTGGCAGGGGTCCTCAACTGCTTTTGTCCAAGAGCTACATTTTTTTTATGTAGACACTGTGGGGAGTGAACTTTCAGAATTAATGAGTTATTTTTATGAGCCTATATCAGTTAGGATAGACACTTAAAAATATGGAAAATGTGTAAAGATAACGAGATACTAAACTACAAAATGCTCTCATACCCACAGTTCAGCTACCAGTGAAAGAGTCCTTATCTCACCTAAAAACTCCTCTTCAGGATCCCAGGAAACAAAAATACTAAAAACATGAGATTAAAACAGTTAGCCAATGACAATAAATCTAAGTGGCGCCTCTTGTGTCTAATAGACAAGCTTAGTGATACCTTCTGTAGTTCAGCCAATGTGCTGCTGTCAGCTCCAGGGAATGGTCAGCCTGGGAGCCAGGCGGTTCGATGGTGGGTCCACGGAGTACCGAGGGTGGTGCTGGGGAATTATCCGATTCTGTAGAATGGATGAGCTATGAAGTTTGTGCGTTTTGGCTCATTGCTGGTCAATGATCACTCTGAGGAAGGACTGTGCTCTTCCACTGGTGAGTGACGTTAGATGCACGCATTTTCTGAATTCGTTAATATTGTGTGGGACGGATGTGGCCTGTGGGCTGCCAGTTGACAGTCACCAAGGACTTTCCATTTGGTCTGAATGTTGCCTGAGGTCTGGTCTTTGAGAAGCCCTCATATACACATTTGTATATTTTGCTGTTTTTCATGTCATGTGCTTCAGTTTAGAAAGGGTAATCCCTCTTCGAGCAATACTTAGGAATTGATTTTGATTGTGCTTCTCATATGGAGCCACATATCATCATTTTATCAGAGACCATATGTCCAGCAATACTGAAATTACACAGCAGTGAGATTTAATGGAATGACTGCAGATGGACAAATGGTTGGAGCTAATGCAGCAGTGAGATGGACTGAACTGGTTAAATATAGTGCATTCAGCATGTGTGTGGCAGTTTGTATGACAGACTGTGTATGTAAGTGTGTGTGTGTGTGTGTCTGTGTGTGTGTGTGTGTTTGGCTCTGAGGCATGGCCAGATGCTGTTTTGGGACATGCTCTCAAGAGAATAAAAGGCTTGGCTCTCTAAGACCTCATCAGCTGCCATCAACACTGGGACAGTGGAGAGAAAACCAAATTATATGTGATCACAAACACTTACCGAATAAATGGAATGTTGTGATCTGAGGGTGTTGCTGGAAAATGACTGACACGGGGGGGGACTGCAGGGACCAGAGCTGTCACAACCCAGGCCAGGGAGATGTAAAAAAGGCAGAAAATCATAAGAAGTGTGAGAAGATAAATGGATTATACAGCGCTCTTCTACGTTAATGGATAAAGTGCTTCACAGCTTGCCTCTGATTGACCCATTCATAGACACACACCAATGCAAGGTGCCGGCCCGTCCATCAAAAGGAGCGAAGTCGACCTGGGGATCGAACTGGCAACCCTGGAACTAATGGATGACCTGCTCTGCTCACCCGCCCACAGCCGCTCCATGTGAGGATAATGTTTGAGGCATTTGCTGGCTCGGGCCACACACACTGTGATGTAGTGCAGTTGAATGCACCCACAGTGATTTTGGGCAACAGAATCTAATTTTAAGGTTAATTTAAAGTATTCGTCATTGCAAATGGTATCATGATGATGAATATTATAAGAGCAAAGGGCATTTTAAGAGGGAAAGCAAATGCTTTTCTAAATGTACAATTTTTCTTACTGGTGGTTGTTTACCTCGCGATATTCACTGACTGAAGGTCATGTTTTCCACACCTTTTTAATTCATACTGCATCATTACCCACAGAGCACACGCTGGTCGTATACTTACACTGGGTGATTAGCCCTGTTTAAAAATGCAGAAAAATGTGCACTTTTAACATTTTGTCTTACTCTCACCTTCGCTGCATTAGGCTTTATTTACTAAGATCCTGTAAGGCTTGCAAGAGGGGTGAGAGGGTGTGTTATTTTTAAAGACTAAAAGTGCCCATATCTCTCTTTTATTACTATTTTTTGAACATATATATTTTTTTCACTTTAAATTCTCATGCCTGAAGGAGAAGCAAATCTTTTGGCCACAGTGCTGCCAAATAAACTGATAAACAGTCCATAAGAGCCCATAAAGTAATATTTTCTGTGTTTTTTTTTTTGGTTTTTTTTTTGGATTATTAGTGGTTGTGGCTCTGCAATGCGACCAGCAGATGTTTTGACATGCTTCCAGCTCCTTCCCCTGCCTTAATATTCTCACAAGGGTCCTCTCCTGGTTTTATTTTTAACTGGCATGAATAAATTAATTACTTGAGAAAGAGCAACAAATGAAGGTCCTCTGTGAAAAATAATGGCATCACACACCATACTGCTTTGCACCAGTGCAGCAGTTTCAAGACGACACACACCCACGCACACACACAAACACACACACAAACACATACAAATATACACACTAAACATGCACCTGCTCATAAATCTCTCCCCCACAGGGACCCACTGCAGCTAATTGCGGTCATGTAACTTGTGTGTAGCTGCGTTGTTTAGCCTGAAAATGATCAGTGCGTAGCGTGGAACAAAGTCAACGCCGTTGCTTCCAGATTTATATCCAAAGGCATCAAGTACTTTAAAGCTTACAAGTTAGTTTAAGGGCCAAGGCTTTTGATACAGCTGGATGCGCTGCCTTGTTTTAAAAACTCCACAGTATTGGCTTACCTATGCAAGCTGTAAACTGTTTGCCAGCTCCCTGTCAGCCAACACTCACTGTGTCTATTTTGAGGTTTACCTCTCTGCTTCTCTTTGTATTACAGGACATGCCACAGGGCTCTATATTAGGACCATTACTATTTTCCATTTATGTCAATAATCTTTGTGCAGCTTATCAATTGCATTGTGCCATTTTTAGGCTGATGATACTGTTATCTATTGCTCTTTACAAAACCTTAAATTGCTGCAGTCTGCCCTGATGTTCTTCAGTTCTTCAGCCCTAAAGCTTACAATGACCTGGATGAATGAGAATATTCACAGGCATGCTTCAGTTCTTGTTAACCGAAATTAAGTCAATCATTACTAATGATCTGCTAACAAATTGTTAAATTTAATGAAGCTTACAATCTTTCAAAAAGAGAACTTATGACTTCAAATGACTCATAAACAGACAGTAACTCACCCTGTGAATAAACATGATTTTTCTGAAAAAATGCTCATTTTTCTAAATAGAAATATGATTGTATTGCACTTTTTCTAAACTTTAGGCATTCACTTGTATACGATATGAAAGTGGTAAATCAGTAGCACATTCTCAGCCCACATGACTAAACACACAGTTCAAGCTTACTTCTCACTGGAAATGTGACAGCCACAGGACATATCATCCAGCAAAATCAGTTACAATATCATAACTGTCTGAAGAAGTTATGATTAAAGCACTGACTGCAATTTTCAGGAAGAGCAAAACACAATGTAAAATTCAAAATTAACTGCTCAGGCTTGTCTTTTTTTTTTTTTTTTTTTTGCCTTTGTTGAATGATCTGCTTTTTTATGAATACACTTGCCCGATGTTTAAAGGTATCTGATGCTTTACACACTGTGCCTTATGGTTTATTAGTGCCCGTGGTTGTCTTGTACACCACTGTGCCTTTTAAACTACTGCTGACTGGCCATTACTTTAGGTGTGCAGACGATCCCAGTGGCTGACTGTCATCTCGATCTCACCTTGGGCTGTTTCCTCTTTACATTTTTACATACATGGAACTCAAACTAGGATGGCTCTACAGAAGTTTTTAAATGCCTTCTGCTGGAACAATGTACTAATATTAAGCTTAGAAACTGACAGATTTTTTAAATGATTTGTAAAATGGTTCTCTTGGTCAATAACTTTGCTTTAAAATGTGTTGTTTTTCTTGCTTTAGTTTTTGATAACACATACCTCTTTTTGCTCTTTTGCAGCATGTGAGTTTGTTTTGTAAATGCAAGGTGTAGGTGGGCTAGGTCTCTCTTGAAAAACACATTTTAATCTCAAATAAGCGATAGTCAGAGGTTGTGTCGTTCAGAGCCGTCATATCACAAGATCTCAGGGAGTCTGGATATGATGAAGCGTGACTCGGGAGGCTTATGGTGCTGTTTTAAAGCAGACAGAGAGCGAGGCATTGCCCCTCACAGTTATTGCTTACACTTCCATGCAGGATAAGATATGCTTCCGTCAGCACCAACTTTGCCATCTTTTACACTGCATAAACACTTTTAAAGCAGATTTGATTGAATCTGAGTTCTATTATTAAGGAGTGCATTATGAATTCATCCTCTACCATTCACAGGCACTCAGTCACCCCTGACACAAAAATCTTCCAAGACACAGTCCATTCGCTGAAGGATTGTTCAGTAAATTAACCAAATCCCCAACTGCAGAAGTGTCAGGTAATGATTTCCCTAATTACACTTTAATTCAATTTTGTACTATATTGACACCCTTCAGTGCATCTCTGACTCTCAGCCTGTCTCCCAGCATTACTCTCTCCTCCCTAAAGAGGCAGGAAACAGCTCAGCACTGATGTCTTCCCTTCATGGTCGGTTTGTGGCTGCTGCAGTCTGAAGCTGACTCGCCTGAGCTTCTGTTTTTGAATCAGGGCTCCCTTAAAGGAACAGGCCGGGTATCGGGAGGATTGTCTTATTGTAAAAGTGTGAGCATCAGCCATTTCCTAGCTTGATTTGTCTCGCCAGTGCTCCACCATAACACTATAAAAACTTTTATTACCAAGACTTATGCCTTTGGGTCATGTCAGTGGCTTGTATGGCTTTTATAGCGTGTAAATGCTGAATTGTAATAATAATAATAAAAAAAAAAATAGGAAGAAGAAGAAAGAAACATTACATTTTGTTGCCACCTGTGCCAAACTGAGTCGCATAATACCACTTAATAGCTGACAGTGAGACCGGCATTGTAGAGAAAGAGACACAGCTTCCCTTTAAATGCTTTCTATTGTGGATTAACATGACACAGCTTAGCATTTGAACCTTGAGCGAAGTATGACAAAAAGTCAAAAGGTTATTCCTTGCGTCAGGGCAGGCTGATGCTCACAGCTAGGTTTATATTTTAACTTCACAAGCTACCGTCTGCTTTTAGACTAATAGTAAGGTTTTTCAAAAGATGCCTGTCACTGCAGCTCTGTGTGTAATGGGTAATCGTAGGTCACAGAGGCTCACAGAGGAGCTGACGTTCAAGCACCTCTCACAAAAAAACCTTAAACGTTGAGCTCAAAATCTGTACAAGTACAAAAGAAACAACCACAGTGAATGGGTGCAGTCCAGAGAGGCATGTTCCAGCCTTTAGGTTACAGCTAGGTGTAGGTGCAGTTTCAACCAATCAGTCCCTTACAAGGCAAAAATGTCAATCTCAAGGCTGACATAGTCTTATTATGTTGACAAACCTCGCCCATATTAACAAGGTGTTAGACTGAACATAGCACTGCTGGTTTCAGTGTGTTGCCACGGTTATTGGTAACAAATTGGCTAAAGGCTTATCAGATTCCATTGCACCACGTTCTGCTCAGAAACCATTTTATCCCGTCTCTCTGTAATTGCAATTTTAAAAGTATGATAATACGGTTCACGTTACAAGGTATTTCACCAGGAATGACTGGGATTGTTGCAGCAAACGTTGGGCCAGGTTCAACTGGCTGCTGAGTCAGAGAGTAAAGACGCTGGGTTTTCTGACCCAGAGAAGAGTGGGTTTATATAACTATTAACGATCAATTAAAATATGTCTCGAGGAGTTTCTGGTCATTGGCACAATGCAGATGAAGTTTATTTCAGATACGCCGACAACAAGCATTCACCACTTAGTTTGTCAATGAAGAATGTGTACACATACTCGCGAGTGAGACAGCTGGTAGCAGAGGGTGACGATGGAAACGGATGGGAGAGATGGTCTGAATGCAGTCACTGGTGGAGCATGTTTCTGCGCCTCTTGGCCGTGTTTATGCTCGGCGGTTTTATCTCCTTTCCTTCCTTGTGACAATCTGTGGCATAATTTACAAAAAGCATGACTTCGACTGAAGCTACACTTCATTAAGTTCAGGAAAACTTTCAGCCTTTGTGGCAGGTACTCTATCCTTCTCACATTCATCCTTCTTCTTGTTTTATCGGAGTAATTACATGTCACAACTAATGTTCTTTTTTTTTAGTTTTTTATAGAAAGGATACAATACAGGAGATGCACAGGAAAATATTCAACAGACTTTGATCAGGGTAAAATATGAGCGAGTGCCAGGAAAAACGGGAGGGTTCACAGGTCTGCATCCATCCTCTGCACAGTGACATTCAGCAGTATGCAGTTTTCCATAAGTTCAGTTTTTGTTAACACAATGAAAGCAGTCCTACTTATTTACAACCTATTATTAATGTCGCATTTTGTATGAATTTTATTGGCCTCTTGCTGAGGATAATTTAAGATGCCCAGTCTCATAAAACGTTGGTATATTTCTTTGACCTGCCTCCCTCCCTTCCTGTCCACAAGCGTTTTGGCCAGCTTGCCCTCTGCAGTAGATCCCAGTCTTTACTCTAAAAAGGGCCGCTGAGAGCAGCGTGTCTGGCACCGGAGACACTGTGGGTTTCCTACAGTGCTGCACCATATCAGCCATAATAAACTCAAACTCAGCTGATCTCTGAGGAGCATGCACAACACATTAACATACAGACAGGGGCGAGTAACACACTCTAACATATGGATGTCCGCACAAACCTATGCATGGTGTTGTGTATGCGCGCACATTTTCTCCATAACAGGAAATATGTTTTTCCTCACCCACGCTATTGTCAGGGAAATTAGCATAGCTCGCACAGCAAGCTTCCAGTGGATTTTCTCTGGGACACACACACCGAGAAGAAACAAAATGCTGTGGAAAACAAAAAAAAAAAGAAAACACAGAAAAAGAAAAGGAACGTGCTGGGCTGAGAGACAGATGGAACAGGTGCAAATATTGCACACAAAGAGGCCAAACAGAGAAGCCAGTGTCAAGCACATGGAGGCGTTTGTGCGAGAGCAGAAATATTTAGAAGGCTAAAAACAGTGGTGGCACTTAGACTCCACATCCATCACAGAGGAGACTGCTGTGTTTGTCCGAAGGAGAGGGCTGTGTGGGTGTGAGCAGACTGCAAAGTTAGCTGTCTAGGTGGCTGGCCAGGAGAAGAAAATCTTGTGGATTACACACACACACACACACACACACACAGCAGTCCAGTATATGAGGCTTTCCAATATGGTGGATAAAGTGTTGGACCGTTAGGCAGCCAGAAATGACAAAATCCACTGACTGTCCACAGTCGTAGACATTTTAACAGTAAACAGTAAGAAGTGTAGACTGGCAGTCTTGTAGTGTAATAGCTGCAGAATGAAGCTGGGCTATTTGAATGTCAGTCCCACAGATCAGATGAGTGCTATCATTTGAAAATGTACTTATGTTATTTCTATTTGTTTACTAGTCATTTTTGTTTTGAAAGAAATATACTGCTGCACAGTTCAATGATGAGGATTTTTGATGTACAGCTTGTGGATATCAAATAGGACGTTATCATATTTATCATAATGAACCACAGTCTCTCGTGTCAAGGTCACCAAAAATCTCTGATATCAAGGTCGCCTTGTGGCAGGAGATAAATTCTGTCTTACATCCAGGCTCAAGCTGTTGCTTCAGTTTCCAGAAGGCCTCTGAAATGTCACTGCCTTTAGTGCTGAAAGTCTGAGATCTGACTGATGCCATTATAAGCCCATTTGTTAAGCCACAGCAGCTCAGTGCCTGAAAAGGTTTCTGCCTCCCTGGATATGTGCCAGAGTTGTCAGTGTTAACACAGAAAGCCGAAAGGTTTCCAAGCTGCAGGTGGGGACCCACGCGGAAGTCCCGCCCAGCAGGACTGAGGGAGTAAAAGAGGTTTTGCATCTCTACTGTAAATGTTTTGTTTTTTTTCCCATATTTGCATCCAACTGCAATGTCCTTTGACTCAGTGTACATCTACCTTTTAAAACGAGGTGACGCACATTTGTAGTGCTTATCATTTATACAGACAGCACTTATAGTATCGACTGTCACCGCCTTCACCACAAAAATGAGACCATTTGTCAGCTTGAAATGCTTAAAATGACATTAGTTTACGTCTGTTTGGCTAAACAGTCAACATTTGTTTGCCCATGATGGCGAGCTTTCTTAAACTTTCTTGGTCCTGCCAACGAGGGTGCTAGCTCAGTGAAATGGTCTCTCTGGAAAGTGCAGCAGTCTGTCTGAGGACATCCAATTTATATTTTAGGACTAAAGTTAAAAAAAAAATTAAAAATCTTTCATTCTCACCTTCTGGGCCTATTAAAAAGGCAATTCAACTCCCATCAGAGCTTTTTGCTTTGACTCAGGACCAGTGGATTAGTAGTATTTTGCCCTTCACATTGTTTGGATATCCTAATATTGCCGGATTGTTTTATGTGTCGTTTCTACTGTTTTGAAAATTCCTATTTCATTTAAATCCCTCACATCACCTCCTATCTGCACGTCTAATTCATTTTTAATCCAGCTTTGCCTGCACAGAGACATTTGCATCTGACTGTAATGTCATTACCTTCAAGTGTTATTTTGCTAAAAATCCATGGGGGGAGAGAGTCACTGAGCTTTCTGGATCCCTAAAGGAAGGAGAGGAGACAATATCCCTCCTTGACATTCGGTGGGTAATCTACTCTCCCTGAACAGGGCGTCCTTGCTAGATAACAAAATGCCACGCATGTCAAATCGGTGAGAAAATGACTGTCCAGCAGAGCACAACAGGCTAACAGCCAACAACACCGCAAGGTTTCTATCGCCATTCCCATCAAAAGGCGCCTCCCCGCCCGGCCAGAGAGCCGTGTGCCAACACTTCTGTCGCCTTCGAAGGCTCTTGGACGGCGAGGGAAGGGGGAGAAACTGCGCGGCTCTCAGAGTGATGGACGGAGTTGAAGCCTCTGCATGTTGTTCGAGTCACTTTCACAGCATATGTCGCCGAAAATTACAGCTGCCTGGTGTGAAGACTGGAGCATTGTGCACCACTCGCTCTTACGCATGAGCAGTGAACGTGTGCGTGTATGAGCATTTGTGTTGTGATGTGCCAGAACAAGTGATTGGCTCATGATCGACCCAGACTTGAGTTGAGTCGACCCTTTCTGCACCATATTAATGCCTGACCAAAAGTGAAGCTCCTTCGAGGCAGACAGAGGAAACAGACCTTTCCTGTGACAATAAATAAATGAGCTCCTGTTCTTGTCACCTTGCTGTTTGTTTTGCTCAGGTATTTTTACCATTAGTTTCAACACAGTGCATTGAAGCAACCATCGAGGGAAGGGCCTTAATGAGCCCTTTGTCTTACTCAATTTTCGATGTCCTATATAATGCATTTTTTTCCCTCCACGTTTCTTATTTGTTGTGTTGTAAAGTGGTGCCGCTCTTTGACTTGCTTTTTCAAATAAGTACTGCACAATCCCCGAAGGAAAAAGAGCTGTGTTTGTTTTCTAAATAGAGCTCATTCATTATTTATTCTGTTATTTATTTGTTCTATGCTGTTATCGCTTGATACCGGTGGTGTAGTGGTAAATAATTATGGGTAAATTATGATCATCTGAGAGCAAAACAGCCGCGAGTTCATGCAACGATTAGTTCTTTTTGCCACAGAACTTTTTTTCTCATGGATCACAAACGCAAGAGCCAATTCACGAGTAACTTGAACAGCGAGTCTTCTTCAGCAAACAGCAATGCAGAATGTTTGCTAATGTGTTTGTTTCAATCCAGAACAACCTACTCGACCTCTAGAAAAAACAACTAACATGAGTGTTTTCTGATCTGACGCCTCTGTGGTTCAGGTCCTGCATCTAAACTGATCTGGCATCTGATCATTGTTGTTGGCCGCTGCCGCCCTGCTAACACACTGCTTTGGCTACCAGAGCTGCGTAGACGTTCTGTAGCAGCTATCGTGTTTCCCAGATGGTGAAAAGGAGTGTGAATATTGGGAGCAATATGGCCTCGAAGCCCATCAAGCACATTTACAGTCACTTTAGCTAATTACAGAGATATTTATGTTTTTATCTATTACTCATGAATAAATTGCTCCTCGTGTCTAACATAAAATAACAAATGTACCCCATTTTCATTCATCTGCTGTGACTGCAAGGCAATGGGGGTCCACACTGTCGAGATAGTTTGCAAATGGCTAGTAGTGCAAATACGTATCTCAGAGCTAACCCTCAGGAACACTCCAGAAATTGAGTTTGTTAGCCAGGAAGTGAATCCACCAGCTGGGCATATTCCATTGTAATTAATAGATTTTAGTCTAAAATGTTCCTCTCATAGGCCCACACACTGGTGTGATTGAGCCCTTTTGCAGCAGTCAAGCAACGCCACACAATTTCTGCTTTTTGCCAACGATGACCGCAGCCTGCCCGTGTGTCTAATGGGCATGGACGAAGCCCACAGACTCCATTAGGCCTGCCTGAAAGAGGTTGATGAAGCTAAAAAATATCCAAAGACTTAATGCATTGGCGTGTAGTTATGCTGGCAACTTCATCACCAGCACCAGAGCACGAGTTTCTCCAACACAAATGCTTTTCCTGACCTTGTATGCTTCCACCCCGCAGGCAAAATCTTGCCTAATGCATGCCGCCTCTGACACACTATCCTCTAGTGGTTTGACATATTCCACACTAGACTTACATCAAACTGCAGAAATAGATAGGTCTGCAAACTCTGTCCTCCATCTTGAGTTCTGCACGATACCTTGGTTTTATGAACTGCAGACTCTGCTTTCCATTATTCTGTGTATACATCATGAAATGCAGCTAGATGAAACAGTAATCTCCTTTACTGAGCGTTCAATGAAATTATATGCTGTTGTAGCAGGAGCAAGGTAGTTTTTCCTTCTTCTTTTTTATTGCATTCTTCTCCGCCGTCAAACAGTGCATTTATTTGGCTTCCTCGGGTGCTTCCCTTTGCTGTCGTTTCTCTTCATATTAAATGGAATCAACATGTCAAGTCTTTTGCCGCAGTCATTACTTTATAAACTTTTAGGCTTCCAAAGTAAATAAAAGTATCTCTCAGCAGCGTTTATACCTGTCGTATTTTCCTTTTCATTCTTTTATTTTCACAAGCAGCTCTCTTGGATTCCTGCCCTCGTGGAAAAGGAGAGCCTCTTCTCACTGATGCGTACTGTACTCGCCATTTGTTTAGAAGCGCTTGTTTCAACATTTGAAGGCGGGCGGATTCAATGAGAACGGGTCAAGAAACGCACCGTTCACTTAGAGAACTGTTTAAAGTGGAAATTCAAATCATGCTTCTCAGAATACACAGGCCGCCATGAATATTGGAGAATTTCCTGCGCAGGCACATCCGCGGAAAATCTGTCAAAAGGGACAAAGTGCCTTAACACAGAGGTCAGAAAGTGCTTAGTCATGTTTTGAAGACTTCATGGTAAACACACATGCATGAAACTTCTGGAAATATGAGCAAATTACAGTTAAATGCCTTAATTTGAAAGTGTACAAAATTAAGGCATTGAGCTTTTGTGTATGCATGCTAAGCCGTCACACTTGCGTTAGAAGCGTCCTCATTTAGCGTCACATGATTGCTTTGGACGAGCCAAGCGCTCTGTATGTCTGCCTTCTGACCCGAGTACAGCAGAGATGTCTAAATGTTCCACCAGCCCCACCCCAGCCCGTTTCCAGCCAAATCCGTTTCATCCTCTCTGCAAGCTCAGTTACAGACAGATAGATCCTTTCATCCCCCAAAGAGGTACCCTGCGCTTCAGCGAAACAGCGTGACAGACAAAAAGCTTGGGGGGACGCCCGTGGCCAGCCCGCAGTCTCATCTCCTATCCATAATCTAGCCTGCCTCTGCCATTGCAGATTACCTACACGGAAACCAGCGGCGCTTGGCTGCGCCGGCGAGCTGCTGGCAGCGATGGCAGCAGCATATGTAATGACACCGTCTGTCTCGTACGGACAGAAAAAGATAAACATTCTCTCCGTCGCAGGCGCCCGCGAACGCCTCTGTGTGGTACCAAGGGTTTGTGTTGCTGCGCGATCCTGAAGGTGACAGTGAAAGGTTATCACTCTCCTGTATGGATGAAGACTTTAGTCCACCGCGCATGGTCGTAATCTGCACTTCCAGAGAGAAAGGGATTACTGGAGATGAAAGGATTCGGAACAAGAGATTTTAAAAAGGGCTAGTAATGCCACCATATGCACAGAATTTCACAAATGCACACACACACAAAAAAGGGGGTTAGACCGTCTTAGTATTGCTGCCTTTATGTATTGATATTGAATTCATTAGTAAGTATCTACAGCAAGTGGCATGATGGGTAGAACAGAGTTATTGTTCCTCTTCCTCCTTCTCCTGCTGCCTTTTCTTCTCTTGCCTCTACATATTCCTACGCTTTGTTTCCTTGTCTTTGTACTTCTTTTCCTATTCGGTTCGCCTTTTTCTTCTCATTTTTTTCTTAGCTTCATTTTCTTTCCCCTCCTTCTCCACGTTCAGATCTCCCTTTCCTTCTTCTTTTCATCTACCTGCCTCTCTTCATTCTCCTTTTCTTTCTTCTCCTTCTTATCTTCTGTCCCCAATTTCCTTCTCTTCCAGTCTTTTCTTTTCCTCTTCCTCTCCTCAGTTTCCTCCTTGATTTTCGTTTTCTTCTTTTTCTTTCCTATCCTTGCTCTCCTTTCCCTCTTCTGGTACATTTTTTCCTGTCTTCTTTCCTTCTCATTTACCTGCTTTTTTGTCCCCTTGTTCTGCTCTCCTTTCTTTTTCTTGCCACCCTGGCTCTTTTTTGATCTCTAAAGCTTGTGGAAACACAGATAATACTTTATTTTTCCTTCCTTGGCATACAAATACTAAAATATAATGATCAAACAGCAGCAGATTGAGTATCGGCATAGAATGTGAGCTATTAAGCTTGTGTGTTTTTACTTTAAACAACATTAAAATTGCCAGCCATATATATATATAGAATTTCAAACAGGTTGATATAATTGGGACTAACTCAAAGGGGGAAAACATCTGAAATGCTTTGACAAATAAAATCGTTTGATCCAACAAATGATGCCAGAATGTGATTATTTTTAACTAAATGGCAGATAACAGAAAGTATTGCCCCCCCACACACATACATTCGCAGTAAACACTCCACATAAGCAAACACAAGGACAGACCTGGAAGTCCGTGGAAGGATCTGAACACACTTTGGGGCTATCAGCTCCCACCCCTCCCTCCACACTGACACATTATCTCTCTCCGTGGCTAAGGTGAGCAGTGAGAAGCATTACAGTGTACAGTATATATATATATATATATATATGACACACTGTCAAACAGTGAAACCTACAGTGTTATAATACAGGCTTGCTGATTAAATAACTACCCAACGACACTTCCTAGAGTCTGCTTGCTCATTTATTTTTAGAGGTCCCTGCAGTGTTGAACACACTGAAGCAATAATTCTGGCGGAGCCTGTGCTTTATCCATCAGAGCACTGGAAAGCCATATTAGATATTGCAGTTTTTCATATGTGCTTACATATGTGTGCTTGAAAATTAATAATTCACAAAATTAAAACGTGGTAGTGGTGTTGCTCACTGTATATCCCCCTGCGAGAGGATAAATCCTGCTGATGTGTTTCTGTGATTCATGTACTCGTCGTGCTTTCCACACAAGGTTGATTTAGTTGGGATTTATGGGTCATCGAGGAGGGCACGTATTGTACTTCGGGTCTGGAATGATGGCGTATGAAAAAAGACTGTCATGATCAGGCTGACAAACTACTTCCCAAGCCCTGCTTGTTATTAATGAACAGCTAACAAGACGAATGCATAGAGTGGGTGAAATCGTACACCTCGATGATCAGGACTTCCCAGCGTCCCTCCTCCCTCTCTAAATCTTCCCAGCATCCCTCATTCACAGGGTAGTTTATTGACAGTGGGAATATTTATTCTGCAGGCTGTAAACCGCGCCTGGCTATGGTAATGCACCATGCCTTATTGTGAAAAACATCCTTTAGCAACACCAATCCTTCAGTAAGAATGATCTCTAAAAGGCTTCAGAAAAAGGCAGTGGTGTTATGCAGCGGGCTACTGAGAAATACAGAATGTGTTTGAAGATTGACTGAGAAGTAAATAGAGCAGCACTATGTGGCAGCAACTCCGTGTGACCGCCATAAAGCATCTCCTGCACATTTATCCTTTATTAGTTGCGCATGTAACCAACTGCTTATTGCAGAATGCAAAAGGAACAGACCTTTTTAAAAGAAGCCTTCTGATGGACAAGTCTGGAGGTTTTTCAGACACATCCTCTTGCTGTTGGTACAGCAGTTCTACAGGCTGCTGCACCGGAAGGAGAAAGTCAGCAAAGGTAGCTAGTAGGCAGGTGAGGAATGGCAGACAAATCCAGGAAACGGCTGACCCTCTTTGCAGACAATTACGCTTTAAACTCATTTTTGACCAAGATTTGTTTGTTTGTTTTTACTCATATCTACGTTCGCCACTCTTTCGGAAGCTCTGACCCAGTACAGCAGGTCCAGTCCGTCTAGCTTTGGAGTACAGTTTGGACTCCACACACCCCCCAAACTGGACTTTATTCCACCGGAGCTGCTACGGACCCCAGAGCCCATCAGCATCCCCCCACTGCTGCCAAGGAGACGTAGGAGACACCGTAAACAAAAGAGGGGCAAGAGAGCCGGCTTGCTAGGTTCAAGCTTACCCTCACAGACCGGCTCTCCCCAGTCTCTTCCTCACCAACGCCAGGTCTCTCACCAACAAAATCGACGAGGTCCGTCTAAGGATAGTCTCTCGCCGGATGCACAGCTGTGTTACCGTTGTCACAGAGACCTGGCTGGACGACAACATCCCGGACACAGCGGTGGGGGACAGTACAGGACAGTACAGATATGGACTGAGGAGGCCTCCTCTGCACTTCAGGACTGCTTTGAACTTACAGATTGGACTGTGTTCAGAGAAGAGGCAGACCTGGAGGAGCATACATCATCTGTATTGTCCTATGTTCAGTTCTGCATTGATGCTGTCCTCCCTGTTAAGACCACCACAGTGTTTCCCAACCAGTAACCATGGCTGGACAGCACAGTGCGGTCCCTGCTGAAAGCCTGAGATACTGCCTACAGAGCTGGTGACAGGCTGGCTTATAGCAGGGCTCGGGCAGAGCTGACGAAATGAATGAAGCAGGCCAAGCTCTGGTACAAAGACAAAATTGAAGATCACTTCAGTAACAACAACCCCCAGAACATGTGGAGAGGCATCAGAACCATGACGGACTACAAGCCTAACACTCAGCTCGCCAGCCACGACCCCACCCTGCCTGACACCTTAAACAGCTTCTTTGCCCGCTTCGACACATCAGGCATCAGAGAGGCTACATACCTACCCCAGCTGGAGGAGCAGCACCAGCCCCTCGTCCAGCAGCAGCACCAGGTGACATCCACCCTGAGGAGGATCAACACAAGCTACAAGACTGTATCGATGTCAAGCCAGACTTTGAGGACATGCGCTGACCAGCTAGCAGGAGCGTTCCTGGACATCTTCAATGTGTCCCTGCAGCTGTCTATGGTTCCTGAGTGCCTTAAGTCCTCCACCATCATACCGGTACCTAAGAGGACATCCATCACCTGCCTGAATGACTACCGGCCTGTTGCTCTGACCCCGGTCATCATGAAGTGCTTTGAGCGGATTCTTCTCAGGTACATCAGAGACTTCATCCCCTCGGACCTAGACAGCCTTCAGTTCGCCTACAGAAGGAATCGGTCCACAGAGGATGCTGTCTCCATCACCCTGCACACAGCCCTGACCCACCTGCAGCAGACCTACTACAGAGAGGAGACACCAGCTCACCCTGGTGGTGTTCAGCCAACAACCTGGTGCTGAACACAGGGAAGACCAAGGAGGTCATTGTTGACTTCAGGAGGTCCAGAAAGACAGATCACGCCCACCTCCTCATGGACAGAAGTGGTGGAGCGTGTGGACAACATCATGTTCCTGGGCCTCCACATCACATCTGCTCTCTCCTGGTCCATGAACACCTCCCGCCTGGTGAAAAAGGCACAACAAAGGCTCTTGTTCCTCAGGAAACTGAAACGGGCTGGACTCTCCTCTCGGTTGCTCGTCAATTTCTACAGGGCCACAATTGAAAGCATTCTCTGCCTCAGTGTGACAGTGTGGTATGGCAGCTGCACGGCACAGGAGAGGAAACAACTGGCACGGGTGGTTAAAACTGCACAGGGCATCGTGGGCCGCCCCCTTCCTGACCTGGACTCTATATATGAAGGCCGGGTCACGGACCCCAGCCATCCGGGCCACAGACTGTTTGTACCGCTTCCATCAGGAAAGCGGTACAGGAACATCTGCACCACCACTAACAGACTGAGGGACAGCTTCTTCCCCAGAGCTGTTAGAGCTATCACCCCTAGCTGCCCCTCACTGGAGTGAGAGACTGTGAGAACTGTGAACCACTGCTCACTGTACTTTTACACCTTCACCTGCACCTTTTGTGTACTTAACATTTAAGTATACACACAATAATGTCAGCTGCATTTTAGTATATATATATTATTATATTCTGCTGTTCTTAGTATATTTTTATTGTCTTAGTATATTTTTATTGCATTTATGCATATTTTTACTGCAGTTTATTTTATTCTATTATCTTTCTTATTTTCTTTGTTTCTAACACAGGGGTTGCAATGCAAATTTCGTTGACATGTCCATGCTCAATGACAGTATCGAACCAGGGATCTTCTAGCGGTGAGGCGACGCTGCTAACCACCGAGCCACCGTGCAGCCCGATTTTGCCATCATATAACTTGCAAACAAGAACTGTTGGAAACTGATAATAAATCATACTAAACTCTGGAGACTCATAGATGTCCACTGTTTTTGTTCAGCTGCACTGTAATTTGAACAGGGTTCCATTTAAAATAACAAGAGATGCCAAGTGTGAGCAGTACTCAACACTCGAGGTAGCACTGCATTGAGGTTTAGCATTATCACTCTCTCTGCAGGAAAGCTGTGGTTCATGCCAGCGCAAAGTGATTGTGCTTGCGATAATGCGGAGATGGTGTGTGGCTGTCTCAGTCTGTTTGTGTCCAAGGCTGTCGAGAGGGAGGACGAGCAGGGTCACCATGACACTAAGTTCACATAGTAGTAATGCTTATGCAGCTGCACAGAAGGAGCCAGACATTACAGTGTGGGTAAAAATCAGTTTGGAATCAAGATGAAATTTAATCAGTGAGCGGATGACAACCTGACCTACAAAAAGCGGTTTTCCAAAGATTTACCATTTGACATTCTGTGTTCTCAGATGTTTCTGGAGCCGTCTCATCGCCATTCACAATTAGCTTTAATTTAATCCAGCTGTGAGAAGCTCGTGCATTGGGGTCCATCAACACTATTCAAAAACCAAACAATTATAGTGAGCATAGTGACTTTTTTTTTCATTTTGCAATGCAAATAGAGGGAAGTGCAAATGTAGAATTATTATGCAATATGCGACAGTGACACACCTATTTTCTTCAGCGTTTGGGGCCGAATGGGACCCTGCCAAGGGCAGAAACAAGACTGTGCTATAATAACATGACTTACTCTCACTTGGCTCTGACGCTTTACAAATGAACTGGTTTCATTCACCTAACACACATACTATACAACTGGAAGCATACCCAGGGCAAAAATCCGGCTATAAATTTAATTCACACCTGGCCATTATCTCGTGTCCTGGAGGGATACAGAGCTAATTAGAAAGAGTACAGGGGTCCTGATGAAGTCCAGAAAGGTTGCAGCAGTTTACTTTGTAATCACCCACATCCAAACTGTACATGCTCTCAGGGATATGCCTTAATATCACACCAATTTTGAAATGATTTACCTGCAAGGGAAGTAAACAATTTTGCAGCGGCTTTCATCGACTGGGCAAAAATTGCTTATTGTGCAAGAGGGAATGTAACTTGAGTAAACTCCATTAAAAAGAATGTGCAGGAGGCGTTCCCCCTCCTCCTCTATTGTTATCATTACTCCTCATTCTCCAGATCCTCTGTGCCTGATATTATCAATAATAATTCAGCCAAGAGAATCCATATTGCTGTGTGGCTATTATTAAAAAGCTGGATTACACTGTAGCATTCCACTGAAATTTCTCTTTCTGTGTCTCTCTTTGAAATCAATCATCAGTAATGGTAACAACAGGAAAGATGGCTGTCTCCTAGCTACTGACCCTTCCGCTGTCATCAACACGTGCAGATAAACCTCCAGGTCTCTCTTGTCTCTCAGCAGTGAATTGTGAAATCACAATGGGAGAGAATGACATTTTACTCCAGGTGGCTCCATGTGTAGTGTGACACTGGCTTGCAGAGAAACAGAAAATGTAATACTCGTCTGGAGGACCGAGCTCAACTGCAGGGTGTTGGGGAAAATACCAACTTTGCCTCATACAAGGACTGCGAGTTTCACAATTTATCGCTCAGAAAGCTGCAGGCATTTTTGTGGCTACGCGAGCAAGTATGATGGATAAGGAGTTCAAAATCACTAAACATTTGAGATGCATTTTACCTCCAGACCTATTTTTTTTGGTATTGAAGTTTGGGCTGATAATCAGTCAAACAGACAACAGTCGCAATGGCAATCACACGTATTGTTTTCCTTTTTGAAAAATGTAGAAAACTACATGATGTGAGTATTAAACTTTATCCAAGTATCATAAGTAGGGCAGTCGCCAGAAGTGAAGCCATTTGGACTGTTTGGGTTCATTTCTGAAAGCAACAGAATAGTTTGTCCTCCTTAATCACCATTAACAAATGAAATGTTACCACATCACTGTGATAATAATGACCACTGAGCTAACAAAACAAAAGCGTCCCTGGGTCCTGGGGATTCTCAAGTGACCAGCACTGATATATTCAAAACTATCTGAATCCAATGATTGTGAAAAATGTCCATGCTGGTCTGCAAAAGCTTGGTTTTTGATTTGTTCAGAAGGCATGTGTTGTTATGGCGTGAAGCCCTTGAGCAGCATACAGCACTAGTATTGGACGATTCTGTGTTGTCCTAACCTGAACTCCCTGCTGTCACTCGCTGGAAGGTAAAAACACGGTTTTATTTCCTCAGTTACATTGATTGTTTGTCCCCACAGCTTGAGCAAAGAGGTCACAACAATTGATTTGGAAATGATGCAAATTCAAACTTTGACCATTAGAGTCCTACAAGCCAATCAGAGACAGTCACGCAGCTGAACAAAGCGGACAACACAACCCAAAATTGCTCAATTCAGAACGGGAGTGCGCCTCAGTGCCTCCTCTTTTACTGAACTCAAGCCACAAAGCCTTTTTTTCCGATGGGGCCAGACAGAGAGCGACACGGGGAGAGAGAGAACGGCCAGGTCCCAGCTCTCTGTGCGTTCTTTACTATGTCCACAGGCGCAGTCATGGCTATCACACCTGATCATGATTCACCATGTCCTTGTGATTCCCCATGAAAGCAGGTGATGACTTCCCAGTCCTTTGGAATCACTGAACGCATGCGAATCCAGTGACCCATACAAGGGTCAAAGCCATAATGCTCACACTGTTGAAGGTGGGATTCCTCTTGAATTAGCTTGTAGCTACGCAGATAAAGCTCTATATGCAGGGCTGATGTTCAGGACTTGTCAGCCAGGTTACACTATCTCTGCACTGCATAATGATGTGTGAGCATATCGGGCTCGCTGCCGGCTCTTCATGCTGCAGAGTGGAGACTCGCCCAATGCGAAGGAAAGTAATAAATTACTCTGGCAAGATTTGAGTTCTGCATAAGTCAGGAGAGCCACCGCGGGGGAAACAGATTGTAGATTGTTTTGTGTGCAGAGAGGGAAAAGGGGAGGTTGGTTGTGGCGTTTAGATTAATGCATCTGCCTGCTTTACAAAATGCCTTTGAATCTGAAAGTGCAATGTAAGCTATTACATTAACGTGAGATACACTACATTCAATACTGTATGTATGACTTTGGAATTAAGCAATGATTTGCCTATTTTGTCAGTCGATGGAAATATTACCTGCCGTATGATATTCATGGAGCACAGAGGCGAGCTCTTTGACACTCATTCAGACGTGGCACACGTAGGCAGCTGTTTATGATAAATGCCATTACCCTGCGCACTGGTGGAAGGAGGCGCCTTGTGTCTTCCACCAGCAGCAGCGAAGAGAGAGAGAACTGCCATTTGCAAGAAGCTGTAGTGAATAAATTGTGAAAGGGAATGCATTCTTTAAACATATTTTATATAAATGCCAAATCCTCGTAGATTGCATACAAATAGAAACATAATTATGAAGTAATATAATAACAAAGTAAAGACAAAATGTTTTGTTGGGAAATTTATTCAGATCCATATCACACTTGCTTTTTGCTGAACAATGAGGGAAATGTCAATACTAAACCCTGAATGGTACTTATCAATCAATATTCATTAATTAACTATGGCCTCTCTGCTCTCACGTACTGAAATGTAGCTTCTGATATCTGACAATACTTTACATTGTTTCGTTTTTTTTTGTCAGAGAAAATCAAATCAAATCAGACACATTTGTAGATGGAAACTCTCGTCTTTTATAGCTTTACAGCAACACTGGAAATGTACCGAGCTGTATCACTGCCCTCAGCTCTTTCACAGCTATTAAATCTGGTGAAATAGTACAGCTTTTCTACATCTGCTATTGTATCACACTGAATTGTACTGCATTATATTGTAAGGTGGGTTTTATTTCTGCTCTACCTCAAAGTCAGTAACTTGCCCTGAAGTGAACCCAAATCCAAGCAGTGCCCATGCTAAGACATTCACAAATGTTAACGGCCACAGTGTAGTTGACCTTTTCATAATATTTCTGGCCAGGATTTCAGTTCGAGGTAAGCCTCTTTGGTTTCTGAGGAGCAAAGGGATTGTGCATGCAGATCTGAAACCTGAGAATATAATGATTGTGGACCATTTACAGCAGCCATTGAGGGTAAAAGTAATTGACTTTGGCTTAGACTATGAGGTCTCTGAAGCACAGGGGGCTCCACACATTCAGACCAGGTGGTGCAGGCAAGTATCTGGCACAATGGCAGAGCTGTGGTAGCCACTTCAATAGAAGTCTTCACTAGAACACATTTCCAGATCTGTATGTCCAGGACCGATCACATGATAAAGGACACACAAGGAAAGATGTAAAACTCTGTTTGCAACTTGCCGGGTCTAAAAATATTTATGTTTAAGTCAGACCTTCAAATGTTTGTTGAACTTCTAACCAGATTCCATATATTGTTTTAAATAAATTAGATCTTGCAATTTGGTTAATTAAATGAGGCTTATGGAAACAAGATGCCTGAGATGATCCCACTGTCACTCACACAAAGAGTGGATGGTGGAGTGGATAGAACTGAAATCTTTATTAAATCCTTTTTTGTGGCTATTAAAAAAGGAAGAGGAGGAGGACTGAGCATTACTGCTTTTAAAGATTAGTTTGTGAGTCTTTTGCCTTGGGGAGAAAAAAAGAGGAGGATGACATGCAACAAAATCCCCGGCCAGTTCCAAAACTGTGGCTTTTTAGGTCTATGTGGTACGAGACCTAGCCACTTGATCTCAGCAGTGCCGCTCTTTCAACAATATTGAATGGTCTTCATCTGCAGATGGAGCTTGTTCAATTGTCATGGAGATGTAGATATCCAATTTATTATTCAGAGAACCTAACAATTGAGCAAAGTCCATCTTCATCTGCTGATGAAGATGGTGGGAAGCAAGGAGAATGTCCTTGACAATGAAGGTTGAAGTCATTTTAATTCAAATCACAATGTTTGGAGAATGTCATGAACCATCCTTAAACTTAATGCAGTTGTTTTAGTGCATAAACCTGACCAACCTTAACCAGAGCAGTCATATCATTAAAAAAATGTATTGTTAACAGTTATTTGCAATTGATCTGGACAAGCGATGTAGGCCTGCTGATAGGGGTGTCAGATCAGAAAATGCTTTACAACCAAAGCATTTTGTCATTGAATTTGAAGGACTTGTTCGATACAAGTGAGCAAGTGGTTTAAGATTTAAGCCACACGGACATGTTCAGAATAATGGAATGTTTTAAAATCTACAGTTTCATGACAACTGATCAAACTGCATCTGCTGATGAGATGAAGGTCATGTGATGCAACAAGTCAGTGAATCTTTAACTGGCAATCAACAAGTTATTTACTTTAAAGTATCAGTATGACATAAATGTTCATTGCACAAGGCAGTGACTATAGTATCATGACACTATTGGCATTTGGACTGGTCTGGTGGTACGATCACCTGGGAAAACCAAGACGAACTGAACTGGCACTGTTTCTACCTGCTTTCATGTTTCCGTTATAGATTAAATGAATGAATGAACTCACATTCATTCATTCTCATCTTGTCTTAAAGAGGTGGAGCCAGTGAGGCATATATGCATCAAGGGCCCGCAACACTCAGCACAACACATCTCATTTCAGAATTCTGGCTGCAGTGGCAATGTTCAATTCAACACCTCACAACACTGTCACGCACTGTGACAGCTTGTTCTCTGAACACCATTCTTATAAGCCACACATCAACCCTCAAACTTTTGGGTAAAATGCAAAAATCTGAATTTGTTTTGTTGTAGTTAAATTCAGATGGAGGGCAGGAAGTGAAAACCACAATGGATGAGATGGAGGGAAGTTCTTAATGTGACAGCTTAGATGAAATTATCATATCATAAGTTGGATGTGACCCTTATTTAATGAAGAGGAGTGATTTTTTTCAACTGAAATGAAAGATTTGCCTCCTACTGAGGCAGCAGATATAACCAACTACCTGATGATTCAGACGTCGTTCTACTATAAAACCAAATGAAAGCATGCAAGGGTATGGATTCATACAACTTTTTTGTTAGCTGTTGGGTCCACAGCCTCAGCACCAAGGTGCTCTCGGATGACCGGTGTCTCGTTTTTGCGAGGGTGAGCAGCTTTTGTTGTCCTGTGGATTAACAAAGCAACAAACCTTCAGGGTACATTATTTATGTTCACCTGCCTTATGAAACTGTTTTAACCGTTTTAACAAGTGTTACTTTTGTAGCTTGTAGCTAATACTTTAAATCTACAGTATCATTACACCATTTCCACCATTGTCCGACTCGGCTCCTCCCGACCGCAGGCGGTTAGCAAGCCATTTTTTATGGTGTTTTTTTTTTTTTCTTTTGGTCATTTTCTTGCAATTTTCACCCTTACGGTGCTTCCTATGCAGAAATTTACTTCCAGCCCTCCATCTGCAGTTTGCACCACAAAAAAAGAGTGATGTGACATCACATGCAAACAACATATTATACCTAATGTTTTCTCCTGCTCCCCCCTCCGCCCTGATGCCAAACCCTGTTGTAGGTACTTGTTTGAAGGTACTTGTTTGAGGCAAGACTGAAAGTATGTTATTACTCCACATAAAATTACGACAGTTTTACTCTACCTCCTCAGTATGCTTCAGTCTTCTCTCCTGTTTCCAAAGCGGTGTTGATCATTTCTTCAAAGAAACTTGGGAACAAATGTGGTGTATCCTGTGTTTTTGTGTTGCTGCTGTGCTCTGAGGGAAATAGAAAGCAATCCACTGTTCTTTGTGACAGCAGCGGCAACAATAATACCAGTTGGAAACGTTGCTGCTACCATGCTGCAGCGTATCTCTTAAAGCACTTTGTTGAACTTGTTGTCAGTTAGACCTGAACAGAGACTGACAGTTCAATATCTGTGTTTCACTTGTCATGGTGGTTTATGCTTAAATAGTGTGCAAAGTAAAGTACCCAGTCCCTATACAGTCGCCCAAGTTGTCAGAACATTTTCCTCTCTGCTCTACAGGAGGGAATAAGAATTATAAATATTAGTTAAATAGCCTACAGGCATGATTGATACATCGTTTGGCATCCAGCATTACTTATCATCAAAGTAGCGACCTGATTTCACCGCAGGTCTATGTTTGCGCCACAGAAGCTCTCAAATGAAATGTGGGCCTAATTACATTTTATCTGATGCCCCGCAGCAGGCCCTGCCCTCTGAGAAATTAATATCAGAGTGTCCACTGCGCCCAGTCTCAATTACATTTCTTTTCAAATGCATCAGCTGCCATCCCTCTTGTTAATGTGCAATGTGGGAATGGAAGTGAATGCAGCTCTGAGTTATTCGTCATGCCCCAAAGACAGAGAGAGGGTCTCGGCTGCATGCGTGCGCATTCCAAAAAGCAGTAACCACGCAGAAAACAAGCTTCCTCACTCACAGTCATGAGCTGCCGAATGATTTACTTTTACTTAATGTCCTCCTGAAACGATGACTGTGGATTTGTTGGTTGTAAGGATGGCATTCAGAGAACAAGCTGTCACAGTGTTTAAAGTCACCCGATATTTACTTGCCGTTTCCTATTGTGAGGGGTTGAATCGAAGATTGTCACTGCAGCCAGATGAGTTCTGTGCTGAGTGTTGCGGGCCCCTGCTGTGGTGGTGTTGCACATATGCCTAACTGGCTGCACCTCTCTAAAAGAAGCTGGGAGTCGCTCGTCTGCTGAGGATTTCTGTGGTGTTCTTGCAACGTAGAGTAACCGCTGCTAGTTGGGGGACTTGCTGCTTGATGATGAGTCACAGACCTGTCAGTGATGACCCCGGGTCCCTCCTATGGAGATGAGTGTGTGGATAATGAGCGTTGCATCCCCACGTCCAACTGAAATCATGTTTGTGAGCATCTTAAGACTATTTGCTTATGTGTGTGGGGTAGAGAGAAGCAATTGTGCTAATACACTGCAAAGGAAATTAGAAATGTATGATATGCATGTGTATGAGCTTTCCATCTGTATAACTGTGTGGGTGTGCTTCTGTGTGTGTGTGTGTGTGTGTGTGTGTGTGCTTATTGTAGAATGCAGAATGCAGCACTACTTCCTATTCATTGCAAACTCATGTTTAAAAAGATCTGCTCAGTATCAGGAATTCACCTCACTGAAATCCTATATCACTCAGCATACATTTGGCAAACAGTGATGTTTCATATACAGCACAGTTCCAGATGCAGTAGCACAAAATGTAGAATGTAGAATGTAGAAGTACTCCACTTCCAGCACTGTATTAGTTCAGGTATGCTGATAAGCAAACACATACTGAGCATATTGCTTGGCAGAGACAGTTGTAAAGTTCATAAATGTCTGGAAAAGCTTCTTAAACTACATATCATGTAAACTTTTGCATTTTTGCCAAGATTTTGCGATGTACTTTTTCTACCGTTCCATGCAGGAATTATTATGCTCTTTAAAAATACAGTGCAGGCTTTTCCAATCAGTCAATGAATTAAACACCAATAATGGAATTTTGACAAATATTAATGCTGACTTGATGTTCGCTGTGATGGATTACAGCTTAAGCAAGTTTAAAGTCTGGTGATTGATTTTCATACAGACCAAAATGAACATGGCTGCCTCAAAACTAAGGTAGCATATCCCCCAAATACACTGTGAAGAGCTGAGGAGAAAGTTGATATTTTTAAGGATTAATGAGGTTGCACCCACATACTGTCGGTCAGCAGGACGGTCTGACAACTTCCTGGACGTTATGAAACGGGATTGCTGCTGTGCCAGCCTCCACAGCAAGAACACCCGCATGTATGAGACTGCTGTCCTCCCTGTGGTCGTGATAACGTGCCATGAAAGGAAACATTATTAAACAACATACAAAGCTGGGTGCTGCATGAGGTGCTGCAGTTACATGTTGTTAGAGATTTATTATGGTACAATCCACGACGTACGTACTTATTGGTATGGAATTTGAAAGGCTGACATTATTCTTGTTCCTGAAAGTGCAGAGTGCAGTGCTGATATTCAGAATGTGTGATATGATGACTAAGACAACTGCAGGATTCAGCTGCAACCTAGGAATTATTTTGAGGTTAGCAGCACCCTCAGGGGTGGACTTAGTCATTTTGGGCCCTGAGGCAAACACAGGCACGGGGCCCTCCACATCCATTGTTCTCCCCCCTTTTTCAATATATTTATATATATATAATTATATATCTAAGAAGGACCTACTTGTAACTTCTCTTCACCGCTCTTCACACAGCAATGCTGTCCAGACTTCTGGAATTGTATCTGCAACAACAACAACAACAACAAAAAGCATTAAGTTTTACAAATACAGCCACTGCAAAATTGTATTTTCACAACCAATATGGTCTCTACGATAAGATTGTACTTTGATGTCCATTCAAATAGAAGATCTCTCATCAGTAGTTATCATTTAAAAGTGAGAAAATAACACACAAGACACACAAAAAAAAACTTTTCACACATATGCACAGAATCCTGGGCTGTCACGGTATTGTTGCGCCTGTAATCCGAACAGTGATGGAACTCTTTGATGGATCCTCAGATGTTGTGCTACTTCCTGTGCCATTAGGCTATATTGTGTGCTCATGGCTTGGAGGCACAATTTAGATGGCCATGCTAATTTTTGACCTCACGAGCCGTGGCCTCAGCTAATCTCGCCATCCATGCTCAATGGAGAGAGCAGCAAGTGCAGACAGCCTGTCCTGTGACATAGATGACGGTGCATCTTAATGAGTTTCAGTGGAGAGAAGCTCCTCTCACCTAAAGCTACCTCCACAGGGGAGTGAGAAGAAGTCTGAGAGCTGTACGCTATTTGGACAGAAGTCAAGTATATTCTCCTTATACATATAAGGCCATCTGAGACGCTCCTTATAATCGAGCATCTCAGATGGTGATGAGATATGTGTGGGGAGGGATCTGACTGCACCATTTACCTCAAGCTTTAGGTCCTCGTCATCTGTTTCCCGCTCCAATCTGTGACGGCATTCATCCAGCTTCTCAAATGAAAGTATGGGGCTCTGCAGGATCTTGCCCGTCTGATTTATCTAGAACAACACAGTGTAGTGCACAATGGTACTTACCCCAAACAGTGTTGTGCACCTTCACAGTTCACAAGAGGTAGCTCAAAGTTCAGTTCACACACATGATAGTTTTTCAGAAATGTTTCCTTTTTTTTTTTTTTTTCTAAGACCTTCAAAGGTTGCAGATCTCCAACAATGTAGTTTAGTTAGTAACAAGTCTGGTTTTGGCTGAGAAATTAAGCCAACTGGTACTTTACAAAAGGCCATGAGTTTGACATGGGTGGAGGAGATTCCTAAGATGGCAAAGTCAGGACCCGCCCTACTCTGCCTCTGATTGGCTAGCACTCATTGTGCTTGCTGGTTGGGTTCGTTAGGTTCAGGCTTGAGGAGTGACATTGGTTAGGGTTGGGGTAAGAATATCAGGGTTAGCCAAGCAGACGCAGGTCACGTCTTTGCCATCTAGCGTGCCAGGTGCAATAAGACGCAGTGCCGGGCGCTGTTTCATCTCTCGGGGGTTAACAAGCGTAAAGTTATTGACATGTTCTGTGACTGTGGTCCAGGGTGAACTGAGGAGCTGAGTGGAGTGTAAAGTTGCTGTAACAGACTAAAGAAGCTGATAGATGTCACAGACAACTGGGTCACCGACAACAAGGTTCAGTGGGGGACTTCCACAAGGAATTAATAACACTTTGCTGCTTAATTCTAGCAGACCCCCTGCTTTGTACCCTGTATTCTTCTCCCATTATCATATGATTGGCCTTGACAGTTGAAAAGATGCAAATGTAGGGTTTCTCAATGCCCTAAAATTGACTCGCATAAGCTTTTTCCTGTTGTGCCAAACGCCTGAAGAAAACCAACAAAGTGCTCATGAATGGAGACACCTTTTGGGATTTCACAATTTATTGGTCGTAGCACCACTGATAGCTGTTTATTGTGACTGAGGTCTGGAGTGCAGTTCATGACTACTGCATAATATTTAGCTTTATTTACTCTCTCTACAATTGCATTAGTTCTACACTTTGCCACAAGGGAAATTACTTCATTTTGAATATGTTCGCTTGAATTCGCCTCAAACGCTCTTGCATTACTGGGTCAAAGTGAGCCATCAGTTCTACTTCCCCAAGAAAATTTCCACTGCCAGCCTCAAACACTTTGTCTGAGTGGCCACAAAATGCAAGACTATGCTCTGGCAGAAGGTTCACAATTGCAATTAATCTTCTTAAAATCTCTTTACAGTGGTTTACTTCAAGAGAAATTAGATCTTGGTTCGCCTGATCTATAGCAGTGTTTGTGGTTTCTGTGATAGATTATGTCAGGTATCCATGATTGCGATGTGTTCAGCAGACATCCCGTGCTGTCTTAAGTGGGCTGAAAGCTTTTTCTAGTGATTGAACCCACCTTCCAAAGAGCACCCCCGTGTGGTCTTTTCTCAGTTTCCAAACAGGCATAGAAAGCACGTCACACTCTTTTTACTCTTTTCTCCACTTTTCCATTCTTCATTTGCATGTAATAGTTCCCAATTGGAGGTCACCAGAGCAGATCATCTGCTGGCTCGCAGATGGGCCCCGCCCAAACCTGGCATGGAAATCTGCTTTTTTGATTTGGTTTATGCTTTTTTTCACACCCTTTCCTGACGCAACCTTCCCCACTTATCCCATCTTGAATCAGCAATGCACTGGCCTCTGCACTGCCTCCTCCAGAGGCACGGTAGCAACACAGGGTTCAGTGTCTTGCCCAAAGACAGTTTGACATGTGGACAGGAGGAATTGCCAACCCTCCAATCAGTAGATGATCCACTTTACCCCTAGAGCCACAGCCATGCACCCACATGTAATAGCTACTGCTTGTACATCAGCAGCACTCTTGATTTTTTGGAAAAAAAAAACAGTCCTTGACCTGGACTGGTCTTGTCTGCACTATTGAGCAGCACTCTTTGTCTGGCAGCTGCTTCAGCCAGAATGCTGATTAGGGTAGCTACTCACTAGTTGTTGATTATCATCTGTATTGGCATCTTTGTCATAACCATAGTTGTCATGGAGAGTGAATGTGGTAATTCCCTGTCATCTCCTGTCCCATGATCCTGCAAGCTCAAGCAGCATTGCTTGAGCCACCTGAGCTGGCACTGCCGGCGGCAACATGTAGCGCCGCTTCGCAGCTATAAGCAATGCTAACACTAGTGTTAGCACAAGTAGTGTTTTTTTTCTGCTGTTTAGTAATGATTGTGTCACCAGAAAAACGATGTGACTTGGCAGTTTTACAAAAGACTTTCGTCTTTCCTTCCACTTCCTACTTTTTCAGTGCAGCTGGAGTAGCTTTGCTTCAGTCTGTTGTCCAGCTGTTTGTTTACATGAGTTGGCTACTGTCTCCACACAATCATGGGATAGTCCAATGCAGTGGGGACACAGGGTGGGTGACATTAAGCATTTTGATGTCATTTTAGTGCATGGATTTTAAGAAAGACATAATCAGTGAAAGGTTAAAAAAAACCCATTGGCTTACACTACTTTTATTTCCAATATTGAGGAAAACAAACAAACAAAACAGAATAATAAATGGCAAGCTTGGTAATCTATGCTATGGAATGCAAGTGTTACTGTACATTTTCTACAGTACTTTTAATTAAAAGTTTGAGGTCAACTAAATTTGAAATGTTTAATAATATCAACAGTAATAAGAGTCTCCCAAGATGCCTGTGAATATTCTCCCAAGGTTTTCATTGCAAAGTGTCAGTTTGGGACATGTACTTATAGGGCTAAAAGAAAAACAATAAATATTCTTTTAGTTTCTTTATTTCCATTTGGGATTACCATGTTTGGCAATACAGCATACAATTCAATATTGGCTAGTACTTGAGTAGGGTGGATTTATAAGTATTTATAATTTAGCAGTCATACCTCTATCAGTAAATGCATACTTTCATGCTTCTGAGTGGCCAACATGGCTTTACAGTATATAAGCTTTACAGGTTATAACGCTGCCTGTTGGTTTGGCACGCTCTCAATAGCGCTTTAATTCATGCGTTTGCATTCTCGTATGTACAGAATATGTTATTGATTTCTTTTTTAAGAAGTAAGGGGGAAATATGTGCGTGTGTGTGTTGACGAGGCATGTGTGTTCTGGCTTGTTTGACACAAGGTGCATAAATGAGATACTAAATCTTAAAAATGTCTTATATAGACACTCAGAGCCAGTATTTCATAAATAATCCTAGCCCACACGCACATATGCAGGTCCATTATAAGGTTCATGATTTTTTCCCATTCCACAAGCAGCTGATATGTGTGTCTTTATGTTGAAACCTTTTTCAATAATACTGTGAAACCAAACAACGGAGTATCGCCTGCCATAACATATCTGAACATGTCTGCTGCTATGAGAAATGTACAAGCACATTACAAAAAGTGTGTGGTCCAAACAGCTTGTGGTCGTGTTTACATGGCGGTGAAGGGCGGCAACACTGCAGCAGAATTGCGAGGATTAAAGAAATAACCCGTACAATCTTTGGGCCACTGCTTAATCCGCTCAAGTAAATACCTGACACTCAATTTTCGGCAAGGCCGTCCGGAGCCGCTATGATGGCTGTTGTCAGCACTGGGGGTTAACTCCATCTGCTGAAGGACATGTGAGGGTGATGAGCCGGCCATGGCCTCTCCCGTGTCCCTCACCTTCACACCGGCGGCTGATACTGGTCATGGAATGCTGCAGATTAACTGTAAAGGCTGTAAATAGTGCTGATATCCACTGGCGAGAGTGACAATGGATACAGCATGGAAACACTGTATATCATAGTGTCTCATTTACCCTCTTAAAAACAGACTGAATTGTTATTCAGAAACAGAAAGAACTGAGCAGCAGTTGCTGCAAATATGGTAATTGTTTGAAAATGTGCCTGAGTTTGTTTATGTGTAATATTTGGCCACCGTTCAGTGTCTGCTGTGGCACAGTTGCCCTTAATTACTTGTCAAAGCATGAGGCACCGCGAGTGTTTCTCTCTCTCATTTATTACGCAGCAATCAGAACTTCACACACCCTCTGTGCTATTTCAAAGCACAGTTCACGTGCATTCAGAGATGACAAAAAGAAAGAATCTAAAAGGGTAGAAAATATCTCGAGTGGAGGCTTATAGCATGACATAAAAAACACTTCTTACTCACCCACTGTGCTCCTCCAGAGACTTTTAAATCCTGCATTCAAACAGAGAAGCATAGCCACGAGCTTGAAGGGGGGTAAGAGGTGTGTGTGTGGGGGGGGCTTTATAAACTCAGGGTGCAAGAGCAATGCAGGCTCGTATTACTCTTCACAGTTGCTGCATTTATCCCCTAATTCCTGATTATTCTGCAGTGAGCTGCTAGGTGTGCTCAATTTACAACAGAATAGAAGACAGATTTCATCCCTGGGGGTGCAGCGGCTGAATGCATTTCTTCTTCTTCCTCTTCTTTTCTATTTTTTAATTAGAGCTTAAAAGTTTAACGGTAACTGCTCAACCATTTGGGCCAGTGGTGGTGATTATCATGGGCAAAGTATTTTAATAACAGATCATTTAGCATTTTTAGTTGTCGGATCCCGGTGAGGGAGTTGTTGAGCGCTGGCCCTATAGGCGGTGTAAAAACACGCATGTTTCTAGGAATTTCCCTTTATAGAAGCAGCTGTCTTAACTGTAAAACAATTATTCAAGAGCCTTGCACAGTCTTAAATGGCTAACGGTAATAAATAGTGCATGTGTGTTGCTGCTACACAAGCAAATATATCAAAAATTTTAATTTTCTAACAACTTAGTATCCACTTTCAGTGAGATCTTTTTTTTCACTTTTTAAATATCAGAGGCATTCTGGTGATTTTAGGTGATTTGAAGTTTAGGCCTTGCAATTCTGATGCACTTTGTATCCACTCTACAGTTAATTAAGGGTAGTTGCAAGGTTAAGTTAATGTGATGCTGGTGGCTGGTGTAATCGTGGTGCATTTATGTTTTGTCAGCTGCTCAATGAGTCCATTATCTGATGTGGTTTTGTATAATGAGCATGTGAAATGACACATAGAAATTCAGTGGAACTTAAGAGGTCAGGTTAGAATGTAGCTAAATTATTCCCTCTCACTTTGAATATCAGAAAATAAAGGAGAGAAACAGAAGTTTCCCTTAAACAAACAACAAAAAAAAAAAACTTCTCTTATGACTATCAGTCTGCATAAAGTTATACATAAAACCATCCCAGATACAGATGAAGCTGTCACTAAAGTTCCATATTTCACCTTCAGGAAGACCTATTTTTCCTTCTCTGAGAGGGTTTATCTCTAACAGTGCAAAACAGCTTGCTCTTAAGCTCTCATTAGAACGGCCCCCGTTTTTTTGGCCAGATAAGCAGTGAGGAGGAGCGATGGATGGTGGGATGGACAGGTGGGTTGGGCACCAGTGGTGAACACAATAAGTTGTGTGTCTTTTTTGTTGCAATTCTTCATTGTACTAATCGAAGACTTCACGGTAGATCAATGAGCTTCGTCAGGGTGCCCTGTTCTGGCATCCACTGACATTATAGCAAAAGACCAAGCAGCACAAATAGATCTTTTATCAATGACAGGTCTTAGTGTGTTTACAGCACGTCCCTTATCTTTCCAACTCCCATCTGTCCTGGTGCAGGAATCCAATTATGTTCCTAATATTAACCCCTTTAGAGAATTAACCCCACACACCACTAGTCTTTGAGCAAATAAACGTGGGTGAGGAACCTGCTGCCAGTGTTAAATGAGGAAATAAATAATGGATGCTGGCTTTGCCTCTCTCCCTCTGTGCGCCACTGATCCTACCCACCTGGAGGGCTTCTAAATAAGATCCTACGCTGGCTGAACACAACACAGCAGTTCATTGATCCCCACCCTCTTCCCTCAGGTGGGCATATGAAGGTTGAAGAGAAAGGGCATAAAAAAATCACACAGGAGACAGGCAGAGAAATGCGAATACGTACAGACGATGGAAAGCTGAATGACTCACCTGCCCTCTAGGAAGTGGAGCACACATCAAAAGAGTCGGCAGCGTAGATGCGTGCGTTAGGCTGGTGGTACACTCCAAAGGAAATCAAATGTGGCGTGTACTCAAGAGCAGTCATATTGCTGTTGAGTCCATGCAGTTAATATGGTCTGTTTGTTTAATGGCTCCGCAGCAGATGGGCAGCTTGTGAGTCACAGTGTGGTGGTAAAACTGGAAACACACAGCCCACAGAACACATGTACATGAGGCAGTATGCAGGCAATTACATCGCTGACCAGTTTCAACTGGAAGTATGTTCGGCGTCGGTAAATGAAGCTATAGAAATGCTTTGAAGTGTTTGGCATGTTTGCGAAATTGCAGGTTAAGAGCCAAGGGAGAGACATCATCAGCTGTCTGTGAACACCAGAGCAAAAGGGGTCACAGCATGGACTGGGAGGAGGTCGAAGTCAATCAGGAGCCAATGGAACACCACAGAAAAGTCATATGTGATGCCATCGAACATCTATGAACACATGACCACCTGTTTTCACGTCAGCTTAAGAAAAACTCAAAAGTAGATGTGCGCTGAATATTTTTTAACCCAAAGTACAATTTCCTGAGGTTGAGAGTGACCTTTTACACGCACCAGTATTTTCCAGTGTAAACATAGTTTGGTATGACCTTCCTGTTTGCGAGAGAGAATGTATACATGTTGGTGAGGGTTATTAGTGCAGCGTGTGTGACCCTCATGCAACTAATGAATGAATTAACCACAGCGTGGGCACTCGCTCAAATCCATTTTCATAAAGAAATGAAAGAGGCTGGAAACAGCAGATCCTTGGGTGCTAGCAAATGCAGAAGGTCAATATTATACAGTTAATTTCAGAGCAGATCTGAAATAAGAGTATGCGTGCTGGAAATACATTCAAAACCTTCCAGATTCTAGATCCCACCGCTGTCTCCAGCGGCTTTATGGCATCAAAAATTGAAACCCTCTGGCCAATCACAAGCAGCCCACAGATGATTCTGCACTACTACAGAATATATGGACACATACAGGAAAGTATTATTCAGGATATGACCTGCACATGCAATGTATAATGCTTTCACCGAGGCAATTTAGGGAGCCTAGGAGAATATTTCAGAAAACCCTACTTACTTTACCCCTAGTTAAACAAAGTTCATACTCAGGCGGACAATTTGGCTAATTTTTGACCTGACAGAAAGTCCAAAGTCAGTATTTTGAGTCAAAACTCTCTGCAAGAACATTACGCAACACACACATACTGCTCACAGACTAGTCTGTGTCTTTAGCTCATCAGCAATCCATCTTGGAAGCAGTGAACCAGCTGTGAATATTAAAGTGAAAAAAGCCACTAATGGGGTTTCACCAAGCCTTCATTCGCAAATCAGACCTGACTCACTGCTTTGCCTTGATGTGAGAAGAACATGATGACACAAAGGAAATTCACAACTGCTCTTCAAATCTTCAGACAGCTAAATCCATCAAAATAAATAAATAAATAAATCAGAAGCTTTAACATTTAATGTTCTACCTGAATAGGTGCCAACACAAAGTAAAAACAGTTTGCTAGCCGGCAAGTCACATCTTGTTGCCATCGTTCCTGGTGTGTGTTTGTGGGACCGTGTCGAGGCCGTCATTTTTCCTGCATGAACAAACGCAGCCCACTCACTCATTTCGGTTGTGCCGGTTGTACGGCAAGAAAGTCGAATCTTGCTCAACTTCTGCTGCAACAAAAAGCAACATCATGTGGAGAGGTGGCCCGACAAATACATGCAGCCACACGGACGTAGAAGATTACTTTCACGTAATATCACGACTGACACGTTTGATAATTGCCGCCATGATCAGCTTCATTTACATAAAGAAACACCTCTTAGCAACCGTTTGTGGTGAACAGCTCTCCTTGAAAAGGCCCTGGCGTCACACTTGTCACTGACAACATGAAGTGAGAAAAAAAGGCCAAGAGGAGAAACTTCATCGATGAGGCGGAGGTGCTAATTAACAAAGCAGTGCAAATCCAAGCAGTTATATTTGGCCTGCTCACAGGCAGACTGTCAAAAGAAAGGCTTTGACGCATTCAGCTGCTGTTTTGCTGGAGATTAGAACAGTGGCACCATTTTAAATGACACTGGGTTGAAATTGATCGCCGAAAAAAAAAATTGCACTCCACCAAAAGTAAGTGGCACAGACAGAGGGGCCGTCCACCTCTTCAATTTCAGTTGTTGATCAAAATTGCCGCCATAACTGGTGAGATGTCCCTGAGTGGAATCATCCCTGATGGCGGGTAGTACGTGCCACAGGACATCTCTGCAAAGCCTTTTATTTTCCGTGATTGCATGCTACTCTTGTTATAGTAGTAGATTATTCACATTCACAGAACTAAGAGGATTTTTCTTTTTAAGATTGGGCACATTTACCAGATCCTGCTCCACCGGCTCAGAGATCTGCAGAGTGTGAACCAACTGTCCTCTCTGGCTGGGATGGAGAAAAGGAGATGAATGATGAAGGGTATTGCCGGCATCAGACCTGGGACTGTAGAATGCCGCCTCTTACAGACAGACACAGCCAGCGGCCATTCAGCAGTCTTATAGTGCAAGTGCACTCAACAGTGCTTCTCCTGCTCGCGTGCTCTCAGTTCTAATTCTATTCCTTTTCAACCACCAGCGGTTTCTGCATACGCTTGGCCCAAAGCGCTTCTGAATCCATGCACATTTTCACACACACAAGAAACTGATAAATAAGTCTATATGCATGGGCCTTGACCTAAAACTCAAGTATGCTCATGAAAATCAAACATGCTCACAAATTCACAAACTCACAAACACACTGAGTGTAATAAATGAGAGAGAGTCATTGAGGTCTGGTTTGATTTATTATATTTTCGTGTTTTCAAACTGTACCCTTGTTCTTTTAAATAAAGCACTCGGATGTAGGCCCTGTAGCAACAGGAGTTGGTTGAATAAAGTGCAGACTCTGTTGCTAAGGGCTGTATTTTTATTTATTTTTTTACAGTTCTCTTGTTACCTAAGCAGCAGCACACCATTAATTCAAACTGTATCAGATACAGTTGGTGAAGGAAGACAGAGTGACACCTCAGACATGAGATAGATGCTTTATTTGTTCTCGTGGAGAAATTGGTTCGCAGCACAGTCAAAGGCATTTCATCACAACGTCACAAGTCACCACGAGAAATTCTAGCACACATCCCCAAACACATACCTCATACTTTGCAACAAATTACATGTTAGAAAAAAAAAGAACAAAGGAATAGTTAGGATGGCCAAGACCAGCTGGACATCAAAGTCAAGGCAAGGTGCATGGGGGATGAGGTGCCTCTGGCCAACCACAATGTTGTTTGCTTTCTTCTTTGGTCCACCTCTGTAGATACATTCCATACTCGGTACCGTAATCTCTAGCAGTTCGCTGGTCGCTCTTGCAGTTTTTCTGAGTCTTTTTACGTCCCTCAGCAGTTTGCCAAAATGATGTTGAAACATGTTCAATAAAAGCGTTTTTGTTGTGGACATGAAAGGATGGCAATTTCTTTAAAAATATACTTTGTTTGTTGTGTCTAAGTGCTTATGAGGTCAGTCCAATTCCAAGGTACTTGTAATCTGTAACAGATTGTATTGGCTCCCCATGGTCAAAGTAGTGCAGGAGGATTTCAGCTTTCTAAAATCGATGGACATTTCCTGAGTTTTAGAGGTGCTTCAGAAAAGATTTGCCTTCTCACGCCAGTTAAGAAGGCTCACCAGGGCAGTGTCATCTGCATACTTCATAAAGTGCCTGTTAAAGAAAGTGCTATTGCACAAGCTGATGTATGAAATAAACAATAAAGATGAAAAAACACATCACTCGAATATCAAATCGAAGAATCTTGGTATTATCTTCAGTCAGTATATGACTTTTGACCAACATGTTATTGAGCTTGTTCATTCCTGTTGTCTTCAACTATGAAACATTGCAAAAATCTCTCATCTTTTACAGATGTTGCACTGAAAATTCACAGTTTAATTTTCTGGCGCCGAGATTATTGTAATTCCTTCCACACGCTTCTCAGTTAAGCTTCTCTGAACTGTTCACACTGAGTTCAGAATGTGACCAGAAGCCGACCAACCCGCATTACCCCTGTTCTCGCTTCCCTTCATTGGATTCCTGTAAAATTCAGAATAGACTCCAAGATCCTGTTGATTACATATAAGCCTCTGCCTGACATTGCTCCCAGTTACATTTCTGATCTCCTCGTTCCATATTCCACTTCTCGACCACTCAGATCCTCTAATCTCGGCCTTTTATCCATCCCACACACAAAAGGTAATCATGCCTTTACTGTTTCAGCCCAAACCTTCTGGAATCATCTTCCCCATCAGTCAGATTTGCTGAATCCTTGGACTGTTTAAGCAGCCTCTAAAAACTCATCCTATATAGATCTTTTTATAGATCTCCACTTCTGTTTTTGTTTTGGCTTTTTTTTTTTTTTTTTTTTTTTGCCTGGTTTGTGTCTCATTGTTCATATTTTATATCAGAATGTATTTTATTTTATTTGTTTATTCATTTTATATTTTTGTCTGCGTGAATCACTTTAAAAAGTGCTATATAAATGGCTTTACTTACTTACTTACTTTACTTACTTACTAGAAGAAGAAGAAGGAGATGATGATGGATGAAGTTGAGAGGGATGGAGTACTTAACTAAACTTGGCAAAAAGAATAAAAGTTTGTAAAATTAACTCACCAGATGGGAGGAGGCTCACCTGGACTTGATGAAGAGCAACATCGGTCAAAGTTTTAGTAAAATATACAGATTTGAATTTATAGGGGAGGGAAAAGCAACAAATCTGCCAAGAATAAGTGCACCCAAGAGGTGCAGAACATGCTCCACCCCTGACTGCATTTATACTATCTCTGCTATCCATTTTCATTATCACCCTCTCCTACCGATAGTCTCGCTTGCCAGTGGCCTCTATATACATCATAAGCGAATCATAATGTGTGAGTGATGTGTACATATCCCTCAAGTAATACACAAATAAGTGTAAATAAGTGCTGAATTTATATGCCGTTTTTGTGCATTATGTCCATAAGAGGGAAATACAACAAGAGACATACTACTTGTATATTATCTCAACATAAACATTTTGTTAGCGATATATATCACTCTGATATATTACAAAAATAGAGTTTCCAGTTGTGCACATGTCGTGGAAGATTTAAGCATCCCAAACAAATGGGAGAAATTCTGCTCACTTATTATCTGATTATGGATCCGATTTTCCCAAGTTTTTGTGTCTAACTGACTGACAGGGACAATTATTTTTTAGCTTTTTTTCAGTATTGAGCGAGAGCGCTGCAGCTGGCTGCCACAAAACAGGCTGCAATGTAATCCCTGTGGGCGTTTGCTCACCATCAATGTGTTTGTTTTTGCCGCTGACAGGCTCAAATTGTGTCTGACAACATTATGGAAAGCATCCCTACAGAGATAGCTTTTTGTTAAAAGGTAAGATCCCTTTTGTGAAAGCGGACAAAGCCATTTCATCACTCTCACCAAAGCCACCAGACTCCATTCACAAAAACAGTAATTTCTTCATTGAAAAACACACTTCATTCAAACAAAATGAAACTCAACTCAAACTATTCAAAACCTCCCTGATTCATCCTTGAACGCTGTTCCAACAGTCGTCTAAAACCTCTGGTTTGGTTGACATAAACTTGCGTGAGAGAGGGCGGACATCGGCAAAGCAGCCAAAAGCTGTTGGAATATTTCTTATTCTGAAATATTTTCACTGGACATTAAGACAGGAGCGATTTAAATATGTCTGACATGAACAGATTTTCATGGTTAAAATAATAATAATAATTATTGGACAACAGAAACTCTGGTTTTGAGACTCTTGTCCGTCATGGAGAGCATTCAGTGCAGCTGCTTTTATCATAATTGAATTGAATGAATGGATTTTTATACAATTCAAATGTGAATTACAGACTAGGTCTTACTGTTACTCTACTCATGCTGGATTTTACGGCTAAGGAAATCAACAATCTGTGTAATTTAGCCAGCTTCATGTGAAAATTCTTAGTATGAGGTCTTTTGGTTTTTCAAGGTGAGTGTGCCACGAGTGCAGTAGAGTCAGCGTTGTGTATTCCACCACTCAAGAGGCCTGAGAGATAAAGTGCAATGGTTCCATGAGGTGCTGTGTTTGTGGTGCTATATGCCTCTTCACTGGCTGTTCAATGGCTAAATGCTATGCCATTCTCAGGGCCTGGGCTTTTTTGTTGGTCACAGCCTTTTAAAATGTGAAGGGCTTCCGATTCCTTGGCAGTAGAGTTGGGTGTAAGGGGACGAAGGCAAACTGCTGCCACTCTCAAAGTGACAACAGAAAGTGTCGAGGTTGCCATGACAAATCTTACACATTTAGCTCCATCCGCGTAGTACCTCCCAAAAGACATTTTGGTATAAAGTCAAAGGAGTAGAGGATTCCCTGCTGTATCTGGTTTTACAGGCTATGCCACCAGCAACATAGCTGCGGTTGCATCCTTTGGTTTTTAAAATCACATTACACACATTCCAATCATGCACCTCAAACCGTAATTGCTGCTTCAGTGCAGGTGAGGTACGAAGAATCAGTCACACCCACGCGTCCACACACAAATACCAAATGTGGCACGCAGCGAGGCAGCCAAAGAGCAAAGCCAGAAGAGTTAAAAAAGGATGATGAATCCACCTGTATGGAGGCAGTCGGTCCGTCTAATGCTGAATCAAACGGTATGGGATTTTTTTTCTAATCTTATCACTGTTGCTCGTCTTTCAGGTTGCCTGTCCCACAGAGAGAACTCCCGCTACTCCAGATGGCAAGTCCACCCCCGACTGTCTCCATTTTCTTTGACAGGAGGATGGTAGAACAGCACATTTAAGAGGAGGAAAAAAGACATGAAATGTAGAGCTGGAGTCACAGAGTTCTGAGTCACACGCACTTCACGAATGGACAAGTTTTTGCTTGACTCGTGTAGCTGAGCTTGAACTCTTACAGATAATGCATCTGCCAGCTTTGTGCATGTTTAAAGTGATAATCTCTGCAATCCCTGCACCAGAAGTCACTCAGCATCCACAGCTCCTTCCACAGATCTTTATGTTTGCAGGAGCATGTTTGTCCTTTAAGACGGGACCTTTGCACCAGAGGCGGAAGGTTGAAAGTGCCGGCCTTTGTCTTGTCAGGGGAGAGTCAGTTACGGGGAGTTGGCGTTCTTGAGCACACTCTGGCCTACAGCCACAGCTACCGAGAGGTATACATTCATCAAAACACACCCACACACACATCCACAAGCTCACACACACACCATTACTTCCACACCCTCCAAGCAACGATTGGGTCGCACAGACTCGGACCCTAATTTAACGTAATTTCATTTATCACTCCGAATTAGATTTCATGTTGCTGTTTAATAATTCAAACCCCCTGAAAGCACTCGTGGCTTTCGTCTCAGTATCAAGGAACACTGGAAGATGACCGGAGGTAATGGCTACTACAGTGGCCGTGATTTACTTTGCAGCGTGGCACCAGAGAATTTGCCCAGTGTGTCAGTGTCATAGCCGAGGATGATGGAAGTGTTGACTCTCCAATCAAGTGTGCGAAACTTTCAGTTAGAGTTTGTTCGGCTCTGTCATTGGTATGAGTGCATAACGGCAGTAATGTGAACTCTAATTTACTAAAAATGTCTCTCATGAATCTAAGTTGATGTCATGCTCACTGATTCAAATTCGCTTCACATTTCATCATTGCTTCGACACACAGTGATGGAAGCTAATGATACTTACAATGTTGTTTGTAATTTAGAATTGAAAAATATATATTGTAAGTGATAGCAAATGATGAGGTCATGTTCACTGGTGTTTGCAGTTGTAGTTATGCTGGGATGAGACTAAATGAATCAAGCCTGATTTTGAGGCGATTTTTGTTGGCGTCGTGGCCGATCGTGATTGACGGTCAGGCGTCTATACCCGTGTAGAGTGACATGCTAAACGACCTGTCGTGCAGAGCCTGGGACGCCCCACGACACCCCTCGATTCCCTGGTGAAAAGGCCACCGTGTCTTGACACGTCTAGTGTGACACCTCCCACGACACGTTCCCGAGCTTTTACCAATCAGGTGCTCTCTCCAGAGCGCAGTCGGTTAACCATGACGATGAGGAAGAGGAGGAGGAGGCTGAGGCTGCTGCTGTCAGCTGTTGTAACCACAGACAGGAAAAGTTTGTTGAGCTGTGGCGACAGTACCCCTGTCTGTTTGATGTTTCCTCGAGGGAGAAATAAGACGTGCTGTGATTGGTCGTGGTCGTACATGTAGTCTTGCCAGTCACCTGATCGAGACACGGCAAGAGCTTATGGCGCTGTGATTGTTAGATCTGACAAGAAAGGCGAGAAGTTATGTAGTCCTGACCCCGGCATGAGGGGATGTTTGCAATGCAGAATGATCAATCAGGGAACTATCCTCAGTTATCAATTGTTGTTTTTTCTGATGTGCATTTGAACTTCTGCTTCTCTATGTACTGTGTGTAATACACAGACTAGATTAGTTGTCTTAGATGTTTAACCGTTATTTATTTAGGAAAGATTTGCTGCGAGCAATGTTCTCTTTCTGAGGAACACCCCGATCACATTCGCATAGTTTCACACACTCAGCCTTCAGGAAGCTGTCCAGTGCGACCACAGACTGATCTAATGGCCATCGAGCAGTTGGGGTTTTAAGGGCGTAGCTCAAGGGCACTGCGTTGGCGGGCAAGTGCTGCTCTTTCGCTCTCGCCTTTCCTCCTGGTCACGGGATCGAACCAGTGACATTACCAAGCCTGCCTCTTTAACCTTTGGCCACCACTGCCTACGTAATTAGCTCAAATTAAACTCTGCTTATTTGATTGAGGCTTACAGAGCACTCAGTTATTTAAACCCCATCCCATTTTCAGTTTGTTTAGTCCGTTTGGCAGATTGCTATGAACAGAATGAATGTCATTGCAGTTAAGTGAACGTCATATGTTCAACAGATTTATGGCTTTATCGGCATAATATCAATGGTCTAATGCGACCTTGTCAAATTTATAGATATGCCAGGAATTCAGCAGGTTCAAGGACAACAGCCGACAGTAGAATTTATTGTTAAATTTTATTTTAATTTAATGTTTTATTTATTTTTCATAGTTTTCATCATGGTAATGTTTTTAAGTGATGCTACTTTGGTGACCCTTGGAGTGCACGTTCAGCTACGGCAGTGGACTAGTAGCTTGTGACTAGTGAGAAAAACAAAGGTGAAATGTATTTGAACACAGATAGTATGATTATGCATTTTTGGTCATGCAAAAATTACCTTGACTACAATAAATCTCTATTTAAATCAGGAATGTAGTAAGCCTAGACTGTGTGTCTCTCTTTGCAAAGGTGGAAAAGAGAGTGATTGTTTAAATCAACAGATAGATATGTAGCACAGGACTCTTCAATATTAAGCATAGGAAGCACTCAGTCATGCTAAGATGAGTGCTTTGAAATAATAAATAACAAAATGCAAATAAGGAGAAGATTAGTCTGTGTTTATGGGTGGCATTTAATTTTAATTGGTTCATTATTTCCGGAAATTACATTTTTAAACTCTCCTGACTGCCACAGCTGTGCTTGGTGCTGCGTCAAGGGAATGAAGGCTACAGGTCGAGAGCATCCCTCTCTGCAAACCAGACTCCTGTGTACGACGCATCACTCAGTGTCATTTTGGATGAGCTTTCTCTTTCAGGCGTTAGTCCTGACAACGAAAAGAAATCGATCCGCCGAAGGGAACGCACTGGCATATATCTGCAACTTGCTCACAAGCAAAATGATTGAGCTGAAGCTGCTGATTGTTGGAATGTTGACACAGACACAATTCACAACTTTCCTATTACCAAAACTTTCAGGCAATACAGTTTTTTGCTCATGCATCCCTCTTTCCCTCAGCCGATCAAGTCCCTATCCTTTTCAGTGTCTGACATCCCAAATACGCTTCCATATTCATCAGTGCAGCACATTTCTTCTTTCTTTTTCGTTTTGTATGCCACTTACATAAGTTAGTACTACATCTTGATGAAATGAAAGCGTCTTACAGGTATAACAGAAGTATTTCAATTAAATAAAAGACAACTAGTCCATATTTTATAGTTCCGACACAGGTCACTAATTAACCCCTAAACTCCATCGGGTGTGCAACATTGGCGTTTCATCCAGGATGCGTCGACGGAGCTGATCACTGCCATTCTAGACGATTCAGAGGCGTCCCAGGCTCTGTTCCACCTGCCAAAACATGTTAAGTTAGGACTGTGTTAGCCCACAAGTAGTTGTTCCAACTGCTCTCAGAACTCTTACTTGCTTGTTAGATTATGCCCACTTATTCTAGCCACCACTAAGACAATATATGTTCACTGCTGGCCACGCCCACAGAAAATGTTACGCCCTCAAATAATTAGTTCCGAGTCAAATTCAAGCAAACAAGACATAGGTCGAACACTGTGGCTGCATTAAGAATACAATGGGCCTTGGCATTAACAAGCACAGCATGCCCATTCAGAATAATGTACACCGATTCGAAGACCATACTTACAGAAATAAAAGACTGTCAAGAAAAAGAAATGTAAACAAGTCTCACACTGGTGTCATGTTCAGGATTGCAAATTCAAACCTGGTTTGTGACCTTTTTTTCCCCCTAATCCCTTATCTTTCTTTGACACCTTTATCTTCTTTCTAAGGGTATGACACAGAAATGCCACAGAATATATATTTAAATATATGCAGAGGCATTGTGTTATGGAATGTAGCTAAAGCTGAGTAACCTTTGTTTTACTTCTTTGACATTTCTGCTTTATTAGAGGGCATGGCACGCCGAGTCCACAACAGCAAGGGTCATACGACACCGCGCAAAGGTTCTGAGTTGGCGCTGAACAACCTCAAACACGCAATACGTTGGTGGTCTTTAGAAGATAAAGAACAAAACCAAACATGCGTATCGCACTTTGTTTGAGATGTGCATATCAAACAGCCCTCCCGGGACGATTTGCTGTCATCAGCAACAAGGGCAAAACGAACCCTGGGATGCCGCTGCGAAACAGCATCTGTCCCGCGGTGTGCGGTGCAGAGCCACCGCTGCCTATAAAAAGTCAGTGTGATGACTGGTTTTCATCAGGATAAGGCTTGATCCAGAGATAAAGTGCCCCTCCTTATCGACCGTGACAGTTCTCGCTTGTTCTATCACACACAAAGTGTAGGTGCACGGCGCGCCGCTCGCAGGCCTCCCCACTGGCATCAGTAGCGGCAGGATTTTCGAACGGGATTTCGCCGGTCTCAGGCTTGTGAGCAGTGATCCCTGATGCAAAGCTGTCTTATCTGACAAGTGTGTGAGAGTGTGTATGTGGGCGTATTTTTTTAACTGAGTGTATTTGTGTGTATACGGGGCGTGTGTGTTGACTCTGGATGACTTCACAGATGCTAGTTATCTCAAATCAAGAGCATGAGGGCATTAGAGTACAGTCCAACCTTCCCCCCGTCTCCCCTCCCCTCTATCCATCCATCCTTCCAGCCATCTATCTATCCTCCACTAGCACTCCATCACCCCCACCCCCACCCCCTTATCCATCATCCACAGCACAGAGCTCAGACTCATGGGGAGATTATGTCTGCCTGTCATGCTCTCTGTTCTGATAGGTGAGAGCAGAGTTTTTATTTTTTATCCCCCTTGCACACGTGAAAGCCGACATGATTGGCACTCATCTCGAGTTCTGATTGTTGCGCTGTGTGCAGATTTTGTGGGGGAGTCATTTCTCCGATTTCGACACAGCGGCAAAGCTCCACTGACAGCCAGAACGACAAAGGTGCGGCGTGCGATCGACGCCTCTTTATCGGTAGATGTAGGCATCCTCTCGTCTCCAAAACTTCTCGTCCTGGGAGATGTCTTGTATCGCTGAATCATAATGGAAAACAGCTCAATGCTGCCACATCTGAAGAGAAAGGAAAAGAACTTCGTCCCTCAAGGATCGCAAAGAAAACAGCACATCTATTTTAATCAAATTGATCTGGCTGTTACTTAATTTGCGCCGGAAAATCCATGTAATGAGTGGCCAAGACAAGATTTGAGCCTAGGCCAAAAGGTGGGCATGAGTAATTGCACAAGTTAAAATTTCACCCATTACAGCATACACTTCGCCATCGAGGGACATCTCTTTCTTCATTACTGCCGTGCTGCTACACTTCAGAGCTATCCTGCGTCCTCCTCCTGATGGCCAGCTTCCATTTTAATTTTTATCCAAACAGAATGACTTCATTATTGCTGCCTAAAGCACAAAGTCAATACAGTTCTAATTCCATGAAATCCCTGCAAAGTTCGATTCAAGATCATTTTCAAGCTGTGCTGTTTACTACTCATTTGTAGTTTACGCGCTGGCTTGTGGGCTGATGTGAACGAATATAGCAGTTTTCTACAACCCTGCACCAAGATTTATGTTCTGAAAACTTCTTGACACCTACCTGCCAGTGGTCGGCATTTACGCTTGCCTTTCTTTGTAGCACCCACTGTTCTGACATCTGTCTCCTGTGATTGACTACATAGCTTCCTAGTTCTGTAGCAAGCAATCAACGAGGTTACTTTATTCCGAAACGGTGCCACTCACTTTTTCGTCATTCTCTGCAGCTGAAGCCGGGCATGTACGCAGCTGTCATTTTTCTGTCTCTCTCACACCGAACAACCTTCTCTCCTGTGGCTTCTTGTCCAGCCGACGTAGTGGCGTGCACACTAAATGATGTGGCACACAGGAGGAGTCACCGCACATTACAATATTTCCCATTTGGATTTAGCCACGAGGGATTTTGCAGCACAAATGTGAAACATACTTTGTTTTTTCACCCCTATTTTGCCAGAATAGAACTTGAGAGGGAAGAGCAGCTTGCAGCACTTATTGTGCGTGCGCTCGCTTGTGCAGCAACAGACGACGCTGATGTTGGAAGAGAGAAAGTTTGAGGAGATGCGAGGCAGTATGGCAGAACCAAACAATGATTGCAATCAAAAACATTAGCTAAACAAGTCAGATGTTTGCCGGTGATTAGAACGCAGTGAGCGCTCGGTGACTCATCGTCCTCAGAACATATCATTTCACACTGCAAGGGACATTTGTGCTGATAAAACCAGCCATGTTCACATACCTCCAGATGTCTCGTCAGGCTGCTCCCTGACCCTCCCTGAATTAACGAGCTTTGATGACATATGTGCAACTACAGGGAAAACGTGATTTTTTCAATTTTTTTCCCCCAGAAAATTGTCTTTGACAGCTAAACGTATTGCTCTGGATTAAATCCAGCACAACAGTAATTTCTCCCATCAGTGCTCTCAAAGGGTCAGTTCACCCACATTACAGGAAAACGATTTTATCACTCAATCTTACCGGTTGTCTGGCAATGCAAATAAATTCCATTTCTCATGCTGAGGTTTGAGGATGTCTGCCTCTTTAACAGCTGCCACCCCAGTTTAATGGAAGTGAATGGGATTTTGTTTGTGCTGCTCAAAAAGCTAAAACTTAGGAATCAATTAATTGACTAGAAAACAACAGCAGTGTTTCTTCGCAGTAACAATGTGTTGGTTAATCTGAATATTCCACAGAACTCTCTTCACAAGACTTTTTCACAAGGACTCTTCCTCTGGAGGAAAGTATTTCAAATCAAAACCTTTTGCAGGGAAAAATAATTTGGGTGAGCCGACCCTTTCAGTCAGCCCCGATAATTGCACGGTATCAGTAATGAACAAAGACCAAGAAACAGTTTGTTGAGTCATATCCAGCAGCAGACCTTCTGCTTCCCAGACCCTTAATGGGTCCATGCCTCTGATCCACATCTGCTAATTGGTGCTTATGTGCTATTGGGCAATGCTTCCTCATTGATCATTATCATCACATGCTTTAAGAAAACACTGCGCTGGCTCATTGTACATTATAGTGCTGGTGTTGAAAGCAGCTCCATTTCTCCACTCTGAATAAAACCATTTAGACTTAGAGAACATGATATAATAATATAGCTGCCAACTTTGTTACTAGAGGACAAAGAAGACCTTCATGTGCTATACATCTAGCTTCATTTGCAAGTGGAACAAATGGGACACAAAGCTGGACCATTATTACTGTTATGTTCTAACATTATCTTATTTTTGTGCATGGAGTGTTTTGGTATCTCTTTTCCACCGTACCTTCCAATGTACTCTCACCTCAGTGCATCCACACTGTCACTGCAAGTCTTACAGCTGAGAAGCTCTGCAATTTCTGCCATTAGGTGTCCTTTCCCAAAAGCACCCTGATGCCTTTCTAAAATCCAGACTGCCGGAAATACCTGCAGTCTCAGCATGGGTGTATGAGTCACACTCTTCTTGGGGAACAGAGAAAAGAACAGAAAATAATACCTCCAGCTCTGCGAGAGGATGTGAAAGTGCCAGAAAATTTAGGAACTGGTGAAACAATCAACAAGAAATGTGGTCAAACGTATAGCACGCAGGATCAAAAACATGAACAATGCTTTAAAAATACAGTGTATGGCAGCCATGGGTCAGACTTTGTACGCTCTCCGCCTCAGCGTGAAACAATGAATCAAGGCAGTCCTTAGCAGGAAAGTTCATAGTGGGAGAGACAGACAGAGGAACAGAGCGAAACGGTGCGAGAAGCTTACTGGCAGTGATGGTGGTGCCAGATGGGAGAGAGAAGAGCTGCCCAGGAGAGGCGCCAGTAAGCAGAGACAAGTGGTGCCAGCCCAACTGTGTCTAACAGGAGGTCCAGCTATTTAATCAAACCCAACACTGAAACCGCACCAGTGCCAGATGCAATTCAAATACTTGTATAATGCAAGCGGCAATTAGTTTTATATAGATTTCCCACCACACCTTGTGTCAAAGATGTTGGAATAACTGCTCCTTTTTATTGCCTGAGAAAAACTGAATCCTCATCGGACGGGAGATATGAGAGAAGTCGATGACTTCGGAATTCTAAGATGCGGGGTGATATGATCTTGACAGAAAGCTGAGTTAAAGATGCACACAAAGAAATGCAAATTGACTCTTTCAACAGTGCTGTATGCACACAGGAGGCACTTGATACATTCTGTGGGAAGGTTCAACATTTGTCCTTCACTTAATCCAAAACGGGCTAGCAGCTGGTTGTGCCGACTGCCCAGATTCAAACATCCTGTCATTTGGGTGATTGAGCTGCCAATACTCACACACACACACACACACACACACACACACACACACACACACACACACACCTAGTGAAGAGAACTAATGCTAACTAACAACAAGACTATCGCTCATAATGTCAAGGCATCCCTTTGAGGTGGCTGATGAAATCATCTGGTGCTGCTCTGCGGGGGATGAAGAAACAATCCAACAGAGGGGACAGCTAGTTTGAGCAAGAAATAACTGGAAATACCTTGATTAAATTCAGAGGTGTGAGATTTTCATCAGCGTGATACGGCTCAGTGGGGGTGTCGGGGCGATAGTAGGGGCCGGGAGTCTCTCCTGTTGACAGAAAGGACACACTGCTTGTCAGCAAAGTCATCTTTTCCGTGCACAACATCTGCGCTGATTTGGTGCTGCACACTAAGCAGGCCATTAATCTAAAGCGGGACCACTCCTTATCGTGCAGAGCGACAGGCACCCTCACACTGTGTACAGAGAATGAAAAATAGATAGCAGATTTTTTTCCTTTCCCGCACTGCATTTGTCTATGTGTCCGTCTCTTTGTGCACCTTATTCTTATCAACCAATTCTCCTTTCTGCTTCTATGAGGTCATTTGAATTTGACATGGTTTTGTGTCCAGCTCTCTTAAGCAGTGCAGCACAGAAATACCTCTTCCTGAAATAGCGCTGTGCCTCTTGACCCCCTTTTTTTTTTTTTTTTTTTTTTTTTAGCGCTGCAGCCTCGGCGATGGATCGATGCACAGTGGTGCTGATGCTGTGGCATTTCCACAAGGAGATGGATGTTATAGGGTCTATAAGGTAACATGGTGACATTTACATAAGGAAGAATGGATGCTGTTGGTCCAGGGAGGAAAGAGAGGAGACGGCAGAGGAACGGCAGCATAGTGGTTATCACCCCATCCTCACTGATGTTCCTCGACAGTTATTTTGCCCCTCCTGCTGTGGCACAGAGATGGTACACGAAAGTTTCCTTCAGAACATCTGCAATTCCAGCCAGCAAAGGAACCGAGGTGATGACATATGTCGGTGCACTGCAGCCGGCACTGGAGGGAGGTTAATGAATAGATTTAAATAAAGATTTAATTTTTTTCAGTCAATCAGAGCGGCAAGATGATTCAGCCCTAAGCCTGCCTGTCGCTGTGTGCACACTGGTTATTTATAAAAGAGGACAGGATGTGCAGAGGGACTCTGAGCACAGCAGAACTCAAAGCTGAGCCAGCCAATCTTGAAGTTATTCAATCAAAAAATGAGTACATTTCATATTATGAGTACCATATTGAATGTGGGCCAAGGTGTGCTGCCCACAGAAAATGTTCCAAAGCTAAGGAAATGATTACTAAAATGTACTGTTATATGTCAGAGTGACCTGCTGCAGACTGCTCCAGATAGTATTTTTCCTGTCGAGGAAAAGTTTTGCTATAAGTAAAAAAAAAAAAAAAAGTATAAGCCTGCAATTTCTCTTGCAAGCGATTAGGAGTCATCATTATCCTCATTCCGATGGTTAAAATGCCCCTAAATTAAATTTAAATGCATCAAGTACACAGTCAGATTTTGATTGCGTGTCTAATTGTTTTATGGTTAATAATTAGAGTTTTCCACATAGGATGCGCTCAGTCAAAAACTTTTCTCTTAAAAAGTACTGAGATGTAATAGCAAAGAGACTTTATAGGATTATAATGGATTTTGTGCATTCCATGCCTGAGGATTTTCCAAATTGCACCATGGAAACCATTGGCTTAGTTCTGTGCAGCTGAAACATTAGTCCAATATATTGGAGCATCTGTCTTATTTACTGATCTCAGATATCCTATTCTGTCATATGTGGGAGTTTATTGGAAGGATCTGCTGTGAAATCACTCACACTGCTTCTCACCGGAGATTATGCTGGATATAAATGGATCAAAATGGAGCTTCAGGTGAGTTATTGACTGTTGGAGTCATTATCAAATGGTGTTATTGAATGAATCGGTTTTGATGCTTGTATTTGGAATCAAATAGTGTAAGGAGTTCAGACCGCTGATGAGATCTAAAACCTAGCTCGTCTGATTACATGAACAAAAAATTTAGTTGTATTGTTGTTGTTGTTGACATGCTGTTTAAACTTGATTTTATAGCTCAAAAGAGGACTTTGGTCGACTCAGGACACAAAGATAAGGAGCTTACATTTGCAGTATACCAATATTAACTTAATTTGTTTCATATCCATGTCAGAAATAATCGAACTCTGATGCGACTGTTGATGCCAATGCTGTTATTTGTACCACGTATCTCCAGAAAAAGATCACCTCTCAGAGGTTTTGCAGATTGCAAATGCAGAAATATATCACATCATTATCATGTTCAGATTGTAACAATTATAATATACTCATAATGTGTTAATAATTCCTTATGAGCACTGCATCCACTAAGAGAAGCTCTATCCTAACAATAGAGCCGCCTGTGCAATCTACCATTCAATTCTAATTAGTTCACAGGCTTATAATGTACTTGTCTTTTCTGGCTGAGGTTTTAACACATCACTGAGTCCAGTTGGTTGTCTTTTATCATTGAATGGTCTCATCAGCTCAATATTCCACTAAGCTTCTAAAGCAGCACAGCAGGGATTTTTTTTTTTTTTCAAATTGAAAAACCCTAATCTGTGCCAGAGAGAATTTCCATATCTGCGAGTCTGTTGATTCAGAAACTGCTTGCCCTGTCTCTGAACTGGCCAGTGAGCGTAGGATTGTAACAGAGCATTTCAGCTCAGATTGGAGCCTCGCTGTGACGCTGCACTTCTATCCGGCCAACTTCTGCAGCACAGGTGCACAGGTGGAGCCTGTGCTTGGGCAAAGCTCCTCTTTGACTGGATATGTTGTCACAGAAGTTGACATGTGAAATGCATGGATCTCATCCCCGGCTTCATGCCCCAGAACTCACTGAATCAGTGTGACGAGGTGCAGGTCTCTAGTATCGATGAACAAATCACCTCATTGTGCTCAGCTGAACATCTGGATGCGGAAGCCTGAAACTTCCCTACTCCTGGAAAACACACATATCACCTGTCCACAACAGCGCTGAGACTGCAGTGAGGGCTCTATTGAAGAGCTGTTTCTCTGCACCGTGTGACACGTAACATCTGCAAGTCATCCGACACATTGCAGAATTATCTCTCTCTCTCCAGAGATGAGTTGTGCCCCGAAGACAAACTGCAGAGATGAATCTCCATAATTGTCTCCCTCCTTCACAGTTGCTGTGGAAGTGGGGGCCCTGCTCTCAAGGCGAGCTGAAGTAGCCGCAGCTGTTTGGATAAACGGCAGCAGCAGTTTTCCAACTCATATGCCTGGTTACCTGATAGGGACTTTATGTTTCTGAAAACACAATGCAGTCTTTCTTTAAAATCAGATTGCAAACTACTCCTGCAGCAGATTTTTTGTTTTGAGTTTTTTGTGACATGACTTCAAGTTGATGCTGATGCCTTCATGCCTTTGGGAGTTCAGTGCTTGACACTCATAAGATGTTTTTTTTTTTGGTAAAGTACCACTTTTTGTGATAAAAAGTCATGACAAGTAGCCAGTAAGGAAACTGACTTAACATAAGTGTTATTTAAAGATACCCTGTGGAGTTTTTGGAGTTTCCTGTAGCAGCACTATGGCAGCAGCGTTGTGTTTTTTTATGAGTGGGTCCCTGTTGTGATTGTCTTGTGGCATGACGCACATGCAACGTGTATGTGTGCGAAAAACAGGGTAGATGGACATGCAGCTGGGAAGTGCACCAACATTCACAGCACAGAGCCAACAAAGGCAGCCAAGAAGACTTGGTAAGACAAGTAAACATTGTTTTAAACAACACCGGATTCAAACTTTTAAAGTCCCTTCTACTAAAAAATGTGTTTTTCTTCTTGTTCCTCCACTTGAATATTTGCGTTTGACACTAGAAGGCATTCATTGTTGAAATTGTACATTTTCTCTGATCTAATTGAAGAGGCGAGCCAAAGAGGATGATTTGTGACATCACAAGCCGTCCGGAAGCCAATCCTGATCCAATACTCGACTTACACAAGTGTGATGACAGTGAGAATGGGCTTCACAGTGAAGTGAGAGATATGTCGTGTCCGGCAGTTAAACTTGTAAATGAAAAATATTTGCATCTTCACATATTCTGGAATTTTTAATAAGCGACAAAGAGTAGGTGGATGTAAACCATGTCAGACACAGATTACACAGTTTTTATGTACAGTGGGCCTTAATACATGTGTGGAGGTGCACTTTAGGTGAAATTGGCTTTGCAAATGTTTTATGAGGAAGTGAATACATTCAACATTTCTGTTAGTCCTCAAGGATTCAGTAAGTAACACCAAATGTAAATATAACTTCTGTTTGTTTACAAGGAAACTCCACGGGGGCACCTTTGACAGAAACTGTCCTTGTGTGCATAAGTGTGGCAAAAGACCAAACCTGTCTCCTAAAACGTCCGTTGGTGCACATGGATCATATTTTTATCTGTAAAATTGTCACAGACAATATATTTTCTTTGTTTTCTCTGCAATATGCCCTCCTGGCAACTTTTTTTTTTTTTTTTTTTTTTTTTTTTAATGGTTAAGTTTAGGTGAGTCAAGAGACAGAACGTCTACTAGAGTCTTGCTGATTTGTACCATACACCATACACATACACCCACCTTTTTTCTGACTGCCTCTGGTAGAGAAACACATCACCTCCTGGACTGGAAAAACAAAACTTTGCTATTATGTTGTATTTATATGTTAATAATTTACTAGCACATTTAGGAGACAGGGAGGGACCTTGGATGTAAGGCAGCAGACCACTGCAGACCCAACCAGGAGGTTTATCATTGGGTTTAAGTTTGTTTCAAACCATGTTGTATGTCCGTGTTCTGTTGCCTGCAATAACAATGTATTGCCAATGTCTTGTTGGATGTAGTGCAGTGTTCTTACAGTGCGGTGAAGGAGTTGTAGGGGTGGAGGCCAGGATGTAATAAAATGGAGTTTTTATTAAAAGCTATGTACTGACTCGTTTTCATTTCTGACCATCAAAAAATGAGGTTAGAAAAAGAATGTTTCCATTACTGCATTGCTAAATCAGTTTGAAAATCCCATTTGCATTTCCTCTCACTCTAAGAAATTTTTCATTCATGCCCAAATATTCGATTTTGAAAACAGGCAGTCAAATTGTGAGCTAAAAAAAGTACAGCTTTATGATTGACTTTTGTTTTACAGCATTGTGCTGTGGTTAAAGCAAATTTAAATGCCTCTCTGGTCACTCAAAATGCATCCTAGCTGAATAGAGTCCTTATCAAGATGTGTATCAAATCAATATCTGAGGCATAATAACCATTGCCATGCACAGGTATGCACACACACCTTGCTATCAGTCAAAACAGCAAAGTGTTAGCATTGTGGTTATATTCTACCTGGGACACATGAATGACATTGAAATTCTATAGAATTCCTGATATGGACTCAGCGTGTGAAGGGTCCTCTGCATCGCTCCACAGCCGCTCTATCAGCAGCCATCAGGCCAGTGTGATGAGCTCCCGGTGTGTGAAGGTAATGTGTGACGTGGCGCCAATGTCCTTTCATTCCTCATTTCACTTTAAAGCTCTCTACATGTTGGCTCAGCATGATGAAGTTTGGATTTTACTCCTCCCTCTGCCACACTCCAGTCTGTCTCAGTCAGCAGGAGCCACATTTCCCGGCTGTTTTTGGATAAAGCATCTCTATTGCATTTTAATTGATCCACAGAAATTCATGTCAAGAAGCTTCTTCTCAAGCGCATTGTTGCATTAAACACATCGAATAAGTAGATCCAGTTGGCAAATATTTGGCAGGACATCAGTATCTCAGAAAAGAAAGAAAACAAAAATAGCAAAAAGGAGAATGAACGATAAAAATGTTGTGTTTTATATAAATAGATAGAGAGGGAGCTGCAAACCATAAACAGCTGTTTCTATTGGCCTTCACCTGCTGATTTTGAGTAATTACTGTAAATAATGCTTTGTTTTGGAGGTTTTAACCCATACGGTTAATGCGCCAGGCACTGAAAAGTTTGAATCCATTTCTTTTAATCCCCTTGACCGGCCGGAACAGAAAGAAAGCTCAGAAACAAACATCACAGACTGGCTTGGGATGTGCCCAGGACAGGAGGGCAGCGAGTGATTAAAGCCGCCCAGAACATCATCTACAGGGCATCAGTGTTGTCGGTGAGGTGAAGTGTCTCCGCAGAGCTCAGAGGATACTGAATGGCAGCACCCACCCCTCCCACAGTCTGTTCGGCCTGCTGCTGTCTGGCAAGCCATACAGAAGTATCCGCTGCTGTACCACCAGACTACAGAGATGCTTTCTCCTCAGGCTGTGGGACTCAATTCATCTGCACTCAACCATAAAAAAATGTTTGTTTTTTTTTGTTTTTTGTGAAGCATAAAGGGACTGAAGCTCGCATTTCGTTGCACAACTCTGCAAATAATAAATTAACTCTGAATCTGTATAAAATGACGCGGCTGCTTATCTGGTATTCTTGAAGCATCTCTCGAGTACTCTTACTCCTGTTTACTTTTGCTGTGGTTAAAGATGCGTTGTGGAGAGTGATGATCTTGTTTTCCACATGTGTAACTCTGCTGAGACAGCCCTCTCTGCAAACTCCCAAAGCTTTTCCCTCCAAATACACACACAAACAAACACTCTCCAGCTATGCATACATATTCTCAGTCAGAAAACTGAGATATGAGATGATGTCCACAAGCATGTGGACACACTGTTATTAGGATACAAATCCATGGAATCACACACTGTCAACACATACATGCATACAATGGCTTTTGTTGGGCACAAATCAGTCTTTTTGCAGCGTGTATGAACCACGTGAAGCTCTCAGATCATGTAAACTAATTATCTTCAACTACAATCTGCTGCAAATTAGTTATTCTTTAGATAAAAGTCTGCATAGTAAGACATACTAAATATAAAACTGGGGCTCATATTTTAGTGATTTCCCTATTATTTTGCATCAGAACATGCACCACATCAACTTATATCACAACAAAATATTGTTTTCTCCCCCTGTTTATCTCTTGTACTCTAGCCAGGGAGATATTCTGTATAGTCCATCCTTATCTGTGCAGCTAGTTCTCCAAATGACCCAAATATTTGCACCAGCAGAGATTACTGGGAAGTTTGTGATACAATTGCTGGGCCTCCATGGGAATGTGCTATTTAGCCAACTTTGTTCGATAAGGTTCGCTAAGAAGGCAAACACACACGCACACACCTTCCCACATACATTCGGTTTCAGCCGGGAAATGTGATTGCCGGTGACAACCGCTGTGACGTAGCAGCCTGCCAGCAGGTGCTTCGGGCTCCTTGCCCACTCTCTGAACTGGCCACAGAGGAATATCTGTCAGGCCTGGTTACTGGCGTTGCTATCTAGCCCCGACACTCCCAGTGTATTCGGGAGCTCAGCAGAAGAGTGTATATTTGTGTGTATGCGTGCTTGTGTGTGAGTAAGAGAAATTTGAGTGTCAGGGAGTGGAGACTACAGACAATGAAACAGGAAAAACATGTAGTCACTAAGGGAGGACCACCTTCTCAGAGTTTCTGCAGATGCAGAAGAGTTTCTGCAGATGTGTGTTGCAAATTATAGACTTAAATTGGCCCCAACTCCAAGGGGAAAAGAATGTCTACATGCTCTTCTACACCCTCACGACTTGAGTTTGTGCAGCAGAGCTCCAGTGTTGTTGATTTCTCACTGAAGACGAGCCTGTCGTTGGCATAGCGCTTTTTAAAACGCTTAAGTGCTGTGCTGAGTATTCACACGGGAATACTTTGGCACTGGAGAATCTGGATGTGTACAGAGTACTTCAATACTTTCCTGCCTGGATCAACAAACGAAGAAGAGCTTTGTTGCAGAATTATGAAAAAAAACATTACAAATATAGGACGTTTTCCAGGGAATTAGGTGTGTTGGTTTTGGGAGTTTCTTTCCCCCCCTGCGTGTTGGGTTGTTTTTGTATGTAGATTGCACATGTCGCCCAGGATATTTCCTCAAAAAAATCTCATGAAGGGAAGCCAAACAATTGTGTTACTGGCCACTGCTTCCAATTTTATTTTGTAAGAGATTTTATTAAATCAATGACCCTGGAATTATCTAGAGAGCAGGAATGAAAAGTTGGTGCTTAGTTTGCCAGTGATTCACTCACCCTCAAGAAAAACAGCAAATATAATAAAAACAAAAAAATAAAAGTTTGAGTTGGAAGCTTTTGAAAAAACTAAAAAGTGGACCTTGGGTTCAGATTTTTTTTTCTCCTAGATGTGCTTTAAGGTATGTGTAATATAAGAAATCAAAGCTGTTATTTACACAGCTACAGTATTTCCGGTACGTCTTCTGAGAGAATTGATCAAAAGTCACATCTAATAACTTTGTTCAGTTTGAAATCAGACGTCTTGATCATGAGCAGTCTGGTAATAACATAAATATGGCATTGAGGTATTAAGCCCTTTAGTATTCAGCTTCTGAGAGCAGTAAACTTGGGCCTCGCTCGATTCCAATTTTCCATCACAGAACATCCAAATTACCCATTTAGCAGATGTCTTTCAAAGTGTAGTGATTGTAAAATGCATTTTGGAATGATTTGCCATCATGAATAGTAATGTTTGTCTTTGTATTCCTCACATTCTCTCACTTTCCGATGGTGAAGTGGCACCGGGCTGTGCGGATGTGAAACAAACATGGATCGGCAGAGGCCATTAATGGAAGCTGTGCAATCTGGTCGGATGAATCAATGCATGAAACACCTACACATGTCCAGGCTTGCTTTACTCCTGGCGCTGTGGATGAACAAAGTTTATATATTAAAAGCTGGCTCCCGTTTTATAGAATATATATCTTACATTTAGCTTGGCTGCACACACTGCTGCATTATTCTTGTCAAGCAGCGATGATCTCTCCCGAATGGCAACCTGGCTGTGGGCTTTCCAATATGCAGTGATGAGTGATGTGCTGTGTGTAAATTGTCCCACATTGGATCAGACTTATTGATTTCTGAGTGTTGGCACTTGGATCTTTTGAGCTCTGTGCTCCAGCGGCAGAATGATTACTTTTTCATCATCTCATTGATATTTCATCATTATTGTACTTCTCCTTCCTTCCATCCAAACCACTACTGCCAACTGCCCCTCTGAAAAGCAATTATGCTATGGATGTCTATCATTTCCCTCTTATGAAACTGTCCATGTGCCAGGGCTCTTTTAGAATACAGAGATGTTAAAGTCATACTGTAGATGGCAGTTCCACCTTTTCATTTAGAACCGTTCCTATGTGCTCAGAGCTGGTTTGAGCTTTGATGCTTCACCCATTGGTGAAGTGACATTCACGTTTTGTGCTGCGCCTTCCTGGCTGGCTGATGTGTTTGGTGCCACTGGATCCTGCTTACACAGAATAATGATCATGCTTGTCACACCTTCCTTGCTGAGGTAAATATGAAGAAGCGCCACCATCATTATTTAAATGCAAATAATGGGTTGGAAAGGCAAAATCCGCATTTTAAAAGATTACCTGCATTGATTATACTGTGGATTTGTCCAATATGCATAATGACAACAATTACAGAGCACACAGTGTTGAAAACTATTTTGAAAAGGCATCAGAATGTCATGGAGCGAAAGAAAAGAAAGAGTGCAGCTTCTAAAAAAACTGCTCGTATTCCGTCTTCAGAGTGAAGCTGGTAGTAGCTCATCTCATCTGGAGGTGTGTTCGGAGGCGTGTTGACTTGACAGGAGTGTTTGATATGTTAGTGGGGGGAAGGGAGCCTGCTGAACTGCACCACAGCATCGTATCATGACATCAGATAAAAACGAGAGGAAAGCGCAGAGTCAAAAACCTTAAAGGTGAACCAGGCAGGATTTGTATGTAAAAATCCACCTATTTTAACAGTCTGAAGGGGGAAGGAACATCCAATTACCATTATTGGACTGTTTTGCACAAACGAAACGTGTATGTTGAGTGTAACAACTGGAGGGAAAGCAACTGAGAGCAAACAAGTGATGCATCTAGAGGAAGGTGAACTCTGTAAATGCTACATCTTTTTCCTGTTGTTGTTTCTGGTATCCTTAAGCATAGTGGTGCCAAAAACCGCAGGGCAGACCCGTTTTATGGGGCGTCGAGGCATCATAGTGAGGCAGACGCGGCTCAGGAAGTGGAGTACATCGGCGGTTCGATCCTGGCTCCTGCTGGCTACACATCAAAGTGTCCTTGAGCAAAACACTGAACCTCAAATTGCTCTCTCCTGCCGCCGTCGGTGTGTGTGTGAGTACGAGTGTGGATGGGAGGCACTGTGAAGTGCTTTGTCCTGCAGGTAGAAAAGTGCAATCCATTTACCATTGCGGTGAGCATAGACATGACTGTGATGTAACCCATTGGTCTGTGGACTACTGTTTTGAAGTACAAGACAGGACAGAGTGGAAAACATTTACAAAGATAAGAAGTGAAGGAGTTTAGACAAGCTCATGAAGCAAACCAGTTATTCTGAAAGCAGGACATTACGACAAAGCCATTTTTGCTTCAGGCTTCACTCTCAGTGTAGCAGGTGAGACTTCTTATGTTTGGCTTTGTTACGTTTTTCCAAGGAGGTTTAACAGACTCTAATGCAGAGTTCAGACAGAGGAGACAGGAGCATGTAAATGGTGGTAAATGATGCAAAGTCCTAGAGTTCAGATCCGAGTCCCAGGGAGAGCAGAAAGATGAGGTCCAAACGAGATCCACAGGAGGGGGTTTGGGTGATCGAGGATGTCCACTGACAGACTGGGTCCAGTTGAGGATGAGTCGCAGCATTTCCACACGAGGCCTCACAGGGAGAGCAGACAGGCAGGGCACAGGCGAGAGCGGGTGACTGGAATCACCACACTGGTGGGCAGACAATTCGACGAATACTGGCTGAATCTCCGGGGTTGATATACTGTGTGGTCATGAGGCCTTGATTGTATGATTGAGCTCACCTGTACTGGCCCGCCCTGTCGGCCACGCCCTCCAGTGACGTCACTCCACTAGACAGACAGGGAAAAGACAGACAAGAGACAGAAGGAAGGGAAAAACACAGGAGCGCAAAAAGGAAAAAAAGGAGAAGAGACTGCAGATCTCCACAGTCTTTGTGTCTAAAAAATATTTAAAACTTAAAGAAATCATGCAGTTCATGTTCTTGATAACACTTTTCACAAATAACAACTCAATTTGTCACCAGTTTCCCCAAATTGATAAAGGCTGATAAAAATTCAATTTACAGGCAGTGGGAGCAGTACATTTTGTCCTGCTTTAGAAAGGGGACGTGACAGGAAGCCTGAGAACCAGGACTGCTTTAGCATAAATGAACGTGCTGTGTCAAGTTTATTGACATCATATTATAGGATTTCTGGCTATTTAAGTCCACAAAATTAAAAAGTCGCCTCTTGCTGCCATGTGTGAAATTAACTCGTACAGCATTAATCAAAATATATGGGCTTCTGTGCAGTTGCACACACTTATGCTGAAGCATGCATGCAGACTCACTCTTATGCATGCACAAAAAGATATACAAAGAGCGTACACCACACACACAAAGCACACTCAGACACACATCTCGAGCGTGTTATTCATTTGGATGTAGAGAGGAGGACTAACAAAGAGGTCCAACTGTAGCATTATCATGTGGGCTGCTGAGGGAACACTGTGTGTGATTGCGATTTCCCGTACACCACCCGCCCTCTTTGTCTGTCCACCTGAATCAGCACAGGACCCTCTCGCTGTCCTAACAGCATCCGGCCTAAATGAGGTGAGCGGAGTGGCCACGATGCCAAATGGACACATAAAAAGAAGACATTAATGGACTGAGGAGCGGCATAAATCTACCAGCAGAGCCTTCCACTCCCATGCCTGTGTGAGCAGGCTGATGCAGAAGGAGAGGACGAAGACGCCCCAGGTGAGGCATATATCTCTGGCATCTAATTATACTGACTCTAAGTGCCAATGACATCACACATCCCACAAGGAAAACGGGAAAATACAATTATTTCTCCATTTATATGAAGAGTGTTGCAAGAAACACTCGCTCTGTGTGCTTTTTTTTTTAACATTATTTGCCACGACATCTCCGCATTATTAAATAGCGGAGGCAGGCACCTCGTGGAAGTCCTGCTCTGATATCTGTTGCGCTTCGGTATCACGAATGATAAACTACTTAGGACTTTTTTTAGCCACTGTTTCCTGAAAACGGTGCTGCATGTGTGTCGGTGGTATTTTGTGTTCTCACCTAACTCACAAAACACGATAAAAGGATGAAAGCTGTCAGAGCTGCATCCTGTGAAGCCATGCAGCGTGTAGCCAGAATGTGAATGGAAGATATCCTGGTAAAAAATATGTAATATGATCATTCCAGGCACTATTAAAGAAAGTCTTTATGCCTACTCGTCCATCCAGAAAAATGTCCAACAGGTGCTCAATAGGCCCATTTGTACAGCAGGAAAATGACTGTTGAGGAAGTGCTTGCCATCAAATGTCCCCTAGTTGTTGTGCAGAGCAGTAGACAGCAAAATTATCCCCATTTTATGTAAATTCAAAATGAGATCCATCATTTTGAAAGTGAATCATTCAAGCTCTTATATGACTGATGACACGCATCAGGAACAAATTATTATTCTTAACCAAATGCAGGTAGCATAAGTGCTTTGTTGACAAAGTGAATTCCGACTGGATCCATAAGAGACTTTGAAAGGTAAAAATCTGAAGCACTTCCGCATGGATTAATGAGTGTTTTGGTGCTCTCCATTGGTGATTGTTACAGCACAGCGGAGTCCAATCATGTGCGGTGGCCTGAGAGGGTTTCCTTCCAAACAATCATGACATCATTTGATTTCACAATTAGTTGTTCCCTTGTTCTCTGATGATGCAGTAAGCAAATCGGTGCAAAGCAACACCAGCTTGGTTGGAAGAAAAACGTCAAAGCCTTGGCTGTCGAAGGTACGTTTTCAAAAAACACTAAAAAGACCACAATGGCCACAAAAAGATTCATATGTGCTCTACAAAGCATCAGTGATATAAAAATTTAGCCTGGCTCATCTTACATATATGCAAATGAATTCAGCAAGGCCATGTGAATAATGGGCATGCTGTGCCAGTGTGGAGCAGCAAGGCCAGGCAAATTTGCTAAAATGAAATGCTGGAGGCACACGAGGCGTTAGGTATGTCGCTAAATCTACATCATGATAAAACAGCAGCATGTAGTGTGGCAAAGGCTGCGGTAAAGGCTCCTCAAGATGAGGGGGTTGAGGATGAGTTGTATTCCGTTTCAGGTACAAGTTATTGTCTTGACTAGCGGTATATCAGTCAGTTTTAACTGGAAAAAATCTAATAATTTATTATGGATTCAGTATAGATGTATTTTCGTTGTTTGTTTTTACTGAGGTGTGAATGCTTTTCAGTCACAATGGAACAATAGCTGGTGGATTTTCAACCAGAAGGAAATATGGCACTTATGCACGCATGCATTGGTGTGATGGATTGTCTGACTGCTCCCCTCTGATGTTGCAAAACAGCACTTTACTCCATATCACCATATTATACCATATCTGCATTTTTGCTTAGGGCTTTGCACACTTTATTTCAATGGGGAAAGATCAAATGGAAGTGTGCACTATCCATGTTAGCAGCAGAAAGACTCCGTCGTCGTGAAGCATCTTCATTAAGTGCAAACCCATATGAAGATTCAAGATAGGGCAGCACTCCCCACAGTTTATATATGCTGGTGGTTAAAGTAAAGCCTGCAGGTGCTTGCTGAAAAGGTTGAGTCTCCCCGAGCATCCTTGAAATCATAGTGGAGGCAGGGAAGTTGCACAGTAGTGAGTATAAAAGGCTGAATTGCAATCATATTTAAAGAGCATCCAGGGATCGACTGGCTCTATCTATCTATCTATCTATCTATCTATCTATCTATCTATCTACAGCATGTCTGTTCTTCTCTTCTACTTCCCTGCTTTCTCCTTCACATACTGTAATTAAAATATAATAAGACCTTGACTTAAATGCTACCTCTAGCAAAATTTCACCTTTTTTCACATGCTCACACGTAGAGCCTTCCATCTCCTGAAGCGGGTGAAAAGCAGCAATGAGTGTACTTCGCAAAAAACATTTCAAGGAGATCTGTCAGGCTTACAGAGGATCGCTCTAAAAATAAAATGACTGAGCTCCACAAGTTACGCAGCCATTAACGGCAACATGCCACATGTTGGAACAAGATTGAAGAACACCCATCAGCTTCAGAGCAACATGCTGGCATCCGAGTCATGAGCTGCACCTGCTGCTACAGGTGCAGCAGTGAGTGCAGCCATTAGTGACTGGCTCCTGTGTGGATGAATAGTGGCCATTTTTGCTCATGTGATAGATTTGTTTGAGCCAGGATGGAGTTGCCTCTCTGTGTTTAAACTCTAGGGAAGTTAATGCACGAATTAATGAACAGGAGTAAAAGAAACAGCAGAAAATAACTGTTTTCGTGCTCCCTCGCTGAACCTGAGCCTCAGCAAACGTCAACAGATAATCGCAGCTGGCCCATGCGGATGATGGAGAAGAAAATCTGTGCCAAGGTTTCACCAATCTTAGTATGCTGTGTCTTACGCAAGGGGCACATCAGAATCTGTAAGAGCTGATTCACAGATGAAAAAGTCATAGCTGCAAACATCTAATCAACATTCAGCAGCACGTAGATGCTGGTACGTGCTCTTTAATGTCGGATCATCTTGAATGTGGTACCTACAAACAACATGTGCTGATACTCAGATGAGTACATGGCTCAATTTTACACAGTAGGTTTATGTGAAGAACAAGCCTTCAACTTTTGACCCTTAGTTTGTGTGTAACCCTGAAAACATGCTTTCAAATATTGTTAGCTCCCTGCAATTTGATTTCATTAACAATTTTCCCTTTTTGAAAGAACCGATTTTTCTTTTTATGAAATGCAAGGTTGTTGATTCAACCTTGGCATGCAGAATCTACTACTCTATATACACGTTATCAAAAGATGTTGGTACGCCTTTCATAAACTTCCAGTGTTAATGTGGCCTAACACTCAGGTGCTATCCATAATCCTGGGTGATTAGACCTCTGCCCGGGTCGTTGTGGACCACCACCCTAATAACAGCAATTTTGATTCCGTCAACATTTTGTGCAAATTTTAAGTGCATTTCTGAGAAATCGGCAAAGTGAAATGTGAAGCTGCTATTCAATAGGATGTGACTGTGTTATTAATTGAACACCAGTGACTGCAATACACCATGTCATGTCATTGATGCTTCCCACCTAAAATTTCATGTGTGCAGTTGGTCTTCTCATCCCTGTGCAGTTTGTGGCATTTTTGTCTGCCACTATGGGCGGAGTGAGGAGGGTGGCACGCACCCAAGAGGAGGCCTAATCAGCAAGTGAAGTGGAGGCACCTGTAGATCGTGGCGATTCTCACGCAACTACTTTTCAGAAATCTTTTAATGCAGTTGGTGCAAAAATAACCATATACTTTGCTGTTTTGTTCTTTAATCCAGTCTTGAAAACAACATCATGAATAGCTAATGACGTTAAATTGGACCTTATCAATTGCTGCTCATGGCTGTGTTTTTTTATTCAGGTTTCTGCTTGTTTCCTTTCACTTAACCTTCATTTAATTGCGTAGATGCGTGAGTAATAAGAAAGTAAGGTGCTTATGTGTGGCAGAGGAGGATGGACATGCAACAAAGGTCTTCATGTTTATTTAAATACATGGTGTTTTTTTCTCTTTCAGGATGCTGAGGCTTCTAAACAAGGCATACCAACTCTTCTCTCATATAATTTCATGTCACGGCCCATAGAAGTTTTTGCCCGATCTGTCAATTTGGAGGCCACAAAGATTTAATTTTCTGATTAAGTACTGTACTGTGAGGCGCCCTGATAGCTCACCTGGTAGACCGCACCGGCCCAGGTTCGATTCCAACCCACATGCCATTGTCATTCCCATTCTCTTTCCCCTTTCCTGTCTCTCTCCATCAAATACAGGCAAAAAGCGAAGAAAATGTGTTGCACTCTGCAGACTTTTACACTACAGGAAATACTAGTAATGTAAGACAAACGGAAGGTTATTAAGATTCAGTGTAAAGTTAAGAATTATATGGAGCTGAACCTTAAATGAGAAGGGGGAATGTTGTATATGAGCTTGTTTAAAAAAAAATCCATTCGTGAATGAATAATTTATTCTTTCCACCCTTTACTTCGGGAGGCCAACGTAAAGCATTTACAAAAAAAAAAAAAAAAAAAAAATGGCTCACATAAAAATATTTCAAATCCATGTATATGGGTTCATAGTGATTATGTGCAGTGAAACTCCATTAGAGAATTCTCATGTGAACTTCTCCTGGGACACTGCGGGTCCCCCAGGCACAGCATTCAGATGCACTGATCCACATCAAATAAAAAGATGTGTTTGCTCTTTTTTAAAACTGTGAGTTTTATATCTGTCCTCTGTGATTTGAAGACATCTGGGTGTTCAGTTTCTTGTGAGGTTTCTTACTGCTTAATTTTTTTATCTATTATTTATATTTTTTGGTGTAACTGTAAACAGGCATTGTGGCAAGAGAGCATGCATGCACATGGCCAGCCAGCCTACTCAGTATAAATACAGGTTAAAAAGGCAACTCATATTAATAACACATCCTTGATGTGTCCCATTTTAGGTGCTCTATCCTCCAAAGGACTCCTATACCCCATTTATATCTGGCATTAACTTGCAGTGAGTATGTGAATATACTTGGATAAGGAAAAATGCAAGGTTAATGCAAGGTGTAAATGCACACAGAATGCATTGGGATTAGACTGAGATCAGAACAGCCAGACCACATCTGGGGGTGGCTTGCATTGCAATAGGACTTCATTTACACCAGTCATTTATGTGCCTTAGGCAGATTGGAGAGCTATTCAATGTAAATGCATCCAAGAAGCATTCAAGACTGTTTCAAATCCCATTACTCAGACCATCTCCAGAGTGGCTATTTTCTTCAGGAGACAGATTCTTGCCAGATGTTGACAGATGTTGATATGGTGTAAATGCCTCTGTCTCTCCGAAGAAGCACACATAAACTTTGCTCTTCCTAGTTGTGTCTCATAGGGTAGCTACGCAGTGAGCAGTTTGTGGAAATCGACACTCACTGTCTTCTTTAAACATCCATGATCTGTCTCCTCTGTCTTTGTGATGACAACACATAAATCACACACAGTGTCTCATTAAAGAAAAGAACATGCATCTCCAGTGATTTCTATACATACACAGTGAGTACCCTGTGCTGCTGTAGCATTTATTTGATCCCAGATCAGTTCAACTGAGTGATCTGTGTGGGTGAGGGAACATCATGAGCGAGAGCCCCTGAAGACAACACAGCTTTTGTCTCACTCGTAGGTCATTAATATGGTTCATTCACGTGTTTGTGTTTGGTTATGGATACTTGTTAGCGATCTCAAACTCGATCTTATTTGTTATTATTCTTCTGGAGTGGTTGGACGTTACCGGACAGCTTCAGGTACATTACCACCTCCTTCTGAACTGGAGGAGGGCTGACCCTAATTTGTATGTAGCCCGGGAAAACTGAGACAGGCTGTGATCAGATTTCTGATCTGGCCAACAGGGATTCATGTATGTGGCTAAGTGTAACTGAAGTCTTGGGTGTAAATGCAGTCTGTGCAGCGTGACCACATTCTTAGGAATAAAATCTACCCAGCTAGCTAAAAGGCCATCTAACTCCACCTCTTCCAGCTAGCTCAAGATAGCCCAGCAAAAGCTACAAGTAGTAGCAGTTAGCTATCAAGTCCTCTCTTGCAAAAATGATTAAAAAATAAATGAAGCCTGATAGAGGCATTGCTTCCCATGACGAAGCATGCACCATGTTTCTTGGCCACCAGCTCCATCTAACTAATGTGCATACTGAGATCCGATCACAACGTGGGCAGAATGGAGATGACGGGAATGCTTATTGAATACCAGGTAAAAGCACAGTTTTGTGAAAGCCAGGTGTCAGTAAAGGCCTGGTTGAACCTTCTCCCCCTTCCAAAATAAGATGGTCTAGCATCACAGATGCCAATTCTAAGGATGTGTTAAAAATAATAATAACTTGGAACAAAATTACACACGATGGACATGAGGAAACCCTGTGATTTACCACATGTCCTGGCTACAGACATCAAGCAGCAGACTTCTTGCCTTGCCTCAAATATTTACACCCTTTCAAAACATCTGTAGAGAACTGCTCCCGGTGGACAGGGCAGCGCTTTGTGTGGCAGCTCTGTCGCCATCGGTGTCTGGGTGTACGTGTGTCAATGAGAGGCACTTTGTCCGTTAAGCGCTATATAAGTGCAGGCAATTTAAGTTTTGAAAACTTAGAATCCAGCTGGGTAATACAGACTGTACATTATGTGGGTTGCAAGACGTGTTCTGAAACAACTTTGAAAACTTTTGTATATGTGAAAAAATGTCTAAACTAAGCTAGTATTTGTACTACTGTATGGAGGAAAGAGCTCAGGGAATTGCAGCCAGTTGTGATATAACAAAAATCAGCTCTCCCACACAGACCAAATAGATATTCTTCACTGTTTAATTAAGATTTTATTATCTGCTCCCATTTTGCATCTGAAAGGAGTTCAGCAGCTATTTTTCATGTCAGCAAAAGAACATTGTTAGAAAGAAATGAAGCATCTTAAACATATGGGAGCTGAAGTAAGTCTGTGGGGGAGTATAAAACTAATATTCTTGGCTTATGAGGAACTATCAGAAGCACTTAAAGCAACAATGACAGCTGACAGAGAGTTTGGCAAAGCCGGGGAGAGATGAGGCTGACGGTAGCTGGTGAACTGCAGTTTAGACTCAGTCCTCGTGAGCGACTCGACACTTCCACTCAGTGATTTATTCTGTCTCAAATGATGCAGAAAATTACTTCATCAGAGCCCCCGTGTTAAATGCTTGTTTGTTGAAAAGTGCTGCTGTTTTGAATCACGGTCGTGACGGGAAGTTTGCGGAACCAGGTAAGTATCCAGTCAAGTTTGAATCATCCTTCCACTTGCAGTACGAGCAAAATGCGCCTTCATCCCTTCATTTTCAGCTCGTTTTCTATGTCCAAAATGTACGGATGCTACTGTTGGAAGTGTGAAACACATCTCTTAACATAAACCAAATGACCAGACCCACAGAACAGCAACATAAGCAGTCAAGAACTGGGTGTAGATAATATCAACATGTATGGGAAGGTGTTCTTGTCATGTCTCGTCAGATTTGTTGTTAGCGTCATGTCTTGTCTTGCACTTCCTGTTTTATTGTGAAACCTAACTCTCCCCTCGTTTCAGGCCCTTGACTTCCCGGTGTGTTTCCTGCGTGTCTGATTGTCTTCCCCGCCCTAATTGTCTCCACCTGTTCATTGTTGCCTCGTGTGTATATAGTCCGCTTCTCCCTTTGTCCTGTGCCAGATTGTCTTGTGCCATGTCTTGTACTGCCTTGCTATCTTGCGTTCATGATCCTTTGTTACCTTGCCATATTGATTAGTCTAGCCTAGCGTCTTTTGTTGTACTTTGTTATCCAGCCTTTGTGCTTAGTCTTGCCTTGCAACTTTTGTTGTTACTTTTCTCCAAGCCTTTTTGTATCCTAGTTAGTTTAGTTATTTACCAGTCATAATTATCCTAAGCGCTTTTTGTTGTACTTTGATAACTTGCCTAATTTATTTTGTATTACTACCTGAGCGATTTCTGTTAAATAAATTATTCTCATTCTGAAAATCTCGCTGCTGTGTGGGTCTGCATCCTTGAGTCCAGAAACCTTGTGCCTCCAGGCCTGTCAGTTCTGTATCATAACTGTCAGCAAGGTGCTGAGATTTCTGACCCTGTCCTATAAAAAAGAAAAAAAAAAAAAACTTTTTATTATTATTATATATAATTATGTGAAACATAATTGTTGTCTGGATTTGCTTAGATTTAGACTAATAATACACTTAGGCTAAGGATATGGATCTGACCAACCCTGCTTTGAGTTGCACAGCAATAAAGATGTTCATTATGATTTTAGTTACTATGTAAAGAAAACAATTCTTGACAGTGGAAGTGAAGTATGAACATGTTGATACTTTCAGCGAAAACTTTGATCAGCTCTTGGCACCTGAGTCGCACCTGTAGCCACGCCCACGGGTGACGTCACAGCGCAGTGAGACCCGGTCAGCCAAAACAAGACTTTTCCTCTGAAAAAGAAGGAAAGAAAAAGAAACATCGCAGATGAAACCATGCCTCACTCTGACAAGCAGTTCTTTATTTTACTGCCAGTTCTGCTGTACATTAGAGTTTCACAGAGAGGAATACACTCCTCTCTTCCGAGGGATAAAAAAGAGTGACATTTTGGTGTAAACCGGGTGAAATGTTCTTTCTTTTTTAAATTTTATGGGCATTCCAAAAGAAAAAAAAAGTCTTTCTCTGATAAGCAGTGGTTAGTAAAGTCAGAGAAATTTCTCTCCCTCTCTGTGCATCCTCCTCTTCCAGTCACATTTTATTCCGTTAATTTATTTCTCACCTAATCAGTGACCCCTGAATGCAACTGGTAGCAAGTCTTTTTGCTTTATCTGGCAATTTCTATTTTGCATGCTCTCTTTTAGCTCTTTTTCCTCTCCTATTCTGTCCCTTTGAGCTGTCCTTCACTCATTCTAATGTGAATATGCATGCATTCTTTGGATAATTAGAGTAAATGCAGTCCATCTAAAGAGGACGATGACTCTTTGACAAATGATTTGACACATTATTTCGAGATCACTATTCTTATTCATTTGCACAGACACGGTTAAGCATGTTGTCAGAGTGGAGATACTATTACAGTGGACAGCTAGCGTGCTCTCTGCCTCTTTCACCCTTTTCCCCAATGCACCTTCGCCCCATAAATGTTCCGACTATTTTCTGTGTCAGTGAAAGCAGGACGCAGAGTCAGTTCTCCACAGAAGATGCTTGGAGTAAAAGGCCTAGATATGGTGGACAAGTCTGCATAGCAACTGGATTGAACCCAGGCCATGTGTGACAGGGAGCCTCTATCTGCTTCTCCCTCTGCCCTTTGTGCAGTGAACTGATTGCCTGACCTCCAGCTGACCTCGGACTGTAACTCACCATTGTTATCTACCAGTCCTGTGAAACCCCTCAATCGCAGTCCTTTCAGCTGCCAGTCAATCCGCCCCATTGTTTTTGGACAGATGAGACAAATTTGAACACTTGTACACTTGTAGAGCCCGACACGTCTCCTTTCACTCACCAGTTAAACAAAACTCCCATCTGTGGGAAATAACAGAAATGCCTGTGTATGTGCACAGTTTGTAAGTGGGTTGTGTGCATTGTTCTCTGCTGCACTTGTTTATTCTGTTGCTGTAGAAGGTGTTTATCTTCAGGAATGATAATTCATGTACAAGGATGATTAATTTAATCAACAGGCTGGTGAAGGATTTCTGACTCCACGTTTCTAATCGAGCAAAGCGCATTACAGAGATCTGAAAACTAAGGACTAATTATTAAAAAATCTCATTTTATTTTTCAACATTTTAAACAGTGAGAATTTTTTGAGAAGTTTCAGGGAATGTTGGATGCACGATATGCCCGTGGACTTTATTCTGTCATTTTAGATAGAATAAAAAACATTTCTGGCCGAAGGCAGTGCTCATTGGAATTGCAGATCCGTTTTAGTTCGCCTCCCTGCTGGGTGCCAGCAATGTTGATGCCACAGATGGCTTTAACTTTTTGGGGTTTTAATGGGCATGATATGAAAAATTGGGATGGCAGTTTTCCCATTTGAAAAAGTCCTTAGCAATCTCCCTCCTCTTGGTTCAAAGATGGCCGCTGATGTGAACCCCTGTTTTCAAACGCCAGCACGATCAGCCTGCCAAGTGCTGCCTAAACAGATCGGCAGCAGAACAGTGCATAGCTGCATAGCCGGAGGCCTTATCCGGGAACCGGTCACCTGCACCGCTGAATCAGGTGCTTGCCCTTTTGATGGGGTGTCCTGCCTTCCTCAGTCTGGAAGGCAGGACACCCTGTCTGATGATCTTTCGGGAGGCTGCAGCGTGAGCAGTTTAGAGTTTCAGAGGTCACGCAGAGTCTGCTGCTGACACACTCCTGTCTGGTCACAGGAAGAAACAAAAAATGAGCCCTCGGGCGAGCCACTCTAAACTGTCACCAGCTCTGTGTGAGACTGTGCGAATCTCTGACTCAACTTTTTCATTTAGATCAGACCTGAGTGGACACGAATGGAAGCAGCAGTGAGGAGGTTACTTTACTTTTCACTATTCTGTCCAAATTTCACTGGGACAATAATTGGGGAAAAATGAATGCTCCCCATAGGACATATTCTTTACATGCAAACATTTGTACAGCTACTCCAAAACACCCCAGAAAATAGCCTGTAATCATTTACTGTTGTTTAGAAAGATATTTTTGTTTTGTACTAAGTAGTAAAATATGTTGCAATGTGAAATTACACTATTATATTTTCAGTGCAGCTAAAATGGAGATCAACAAAACAAGAAACATTATTTCCTTTTTCTCCTCTCAGTCCTTCAAAAACAAATTTTAAATGATATTATTATAGTTATTATTTTATATAGTTATTATATTATGTACATTTAGCCATCTTTTGTTTTATGCTCCAGCATCAGATTGTTTGTATTAGTCTGTGTTTAAGACATGTTTCATGAGTTTGGGAGTTTATCTGCATTTGATCACAGACAGTGACTGCAAACCCTTTTTCAAAATAGTCTTAATAATGTTTGGAACATCTACAGTCATATTTCAGTTTCGTGCAGTGAAATCTAAAACTGCCTTTCACCTGCAACCCTGAAGTGATGACATTTTTAAAAAATCTCTTCCAGAGTTGAACAGTAAAACAGAATCTGTTTCAGTGTGAATCTTTTGAATTGAACACAACTGTTAAATATTCCTTTGTAGCCATCCTCATCCATCTCAACCTGTGATCCATCACTGTGAAGCGAACAATGCATGGGTTAATTTGGACGAATATATTCATTTTTCTTGGCACTCGCAGGGAATCATTTTAACAACTGTCAGCAAGTCCTAAGATGCTGTAAGTCCAGCTCAGATCAATCCCCTGTGGGGGAAAGAAGCAATGCACATTGAGCTCTGGGACATAGCTGCATAGCAAGCTTGATTCATGACACACTGAAGAAAAATCAAAAGCACAGCAGTGAACTGTGCAGATGAGGTGAAAGAAAGAATTAGAAGATGTACAAAATTTCCTCTCAATAATCTTGGATAAAAGCTATACTGAGAAGATAGCCTTTAGAAAGTATTGTCATCACACACTTGTTTTTTTTATTAGTAGCCTTAAAGCCACATTCATCTTTTATGGGTCTTAACTCCAAAACAAGCTGTCAGATGCGCAGCTCTGACAAATGTTCACCTTATGAAGTTGATTTGGACGATGTGTAAGCAAAGAAAAGCCTCCCTGCGCACTCAGCTGACACTGAGCAGCATTAGCATTCTTTTAGAGTCGCGTTTTAGCCACCTGACAAATGCAAGTCCAGTGTTTACTCTATCAGCTCTGCGTTGGTGTCACGTACCATTGAGGGAAATACCTTGCTCCTTGCTAAATGTTCCACTTCCTTCACCAGTTAACTTTATCTATCTGTTTAGTGTTATGCACGTAGCATGTGGATGCATGACAGCTTGTTTGCCAGGAACAGCTGGAAGCAGCTACTTGAAACAATGTGAAACCACAATGAGCAAAAAGATGGCTATTAAACTGCAGTGCTGAATTGTGTGTGAATTCCTCATATTAGGGCAGTTAAATGAGTGTATTGTGGTGTGTGGGTATGTGAGGCTGGGGGTTGGGTTTTGTGTGTGCTCTCTCTGACAGTATCGGTGTGGCTTGCGGGTTGGAGGAGGAGCTGGCTGCACACACCTGTGCCTGATCGTCATCAGGACCTTACATAAGGCGGGCCCGCCTGTGTTCTCGCTGCCAGATTGTCACCGCTTTGTGGTAGATCGTTCGCTAGTGCCTCAGAAAATTGCCAGTTGTGTTTTCTTATACTTACCTGTGTTCTCAATATTCAGGATCCAGCTCGTTACTCTCAAGCCACCCAGCACCTGTACCAGTCAGCTCGAGCCACCGCTGCGCCACACGGCCTACCTTCTTCGCCACCTGCTTGCTTGCCTCCCCTGCCTTCCCAACCAACTCCTCCGCTGCCGAAATAAACTTTCACCTTCCCACGTCTGTTTGTCTGCATTTTGGGCTCTGCTCCCTCGTCCCGTCACATGTATACCTTAATGTGTTTTAGTCTATGAGGTATATAAAATAAAGTCTAATTTGTCCACAATGCATTTACGTGCAACTCTTTATAATAACCTGCACTACAATGTACCTGCAAGCAGATTTAAGTCTTTTCAGTCTTCCCTTTAAGTGTTACCGGAAATACATATGAATCAAATGTTTTTTCTCCGTCGAGTGACATAATTGTTGTTGGTGGTTGCTGCAGCGTGCCTAACGGGAATGGAAAAATCACTTGTGTGTGCATGCTCTCGTGCACATCACTGCATCTGTCTGTGTTTTATAAAGTAAACCCATGACGCATTAGGGCAAAGCCACGCTCCATATTTCCAAACCTGCTCCCTGCTGTGGTGTCACGTCACCCTCCGACTGCTGAGCGGGGGCTGTTTTGAAAAGGAATCACCTTTTTAATTCACCATAAGATGCCTCTCAGCACGCAGAGATTTGCTCTGACGTTTTTCTGCCTCATTTGCACCCCGCTCTGTTTTCTGTCAAGCTCATCAGTTTTTGCCCATGTCAGAAGCTCTTCTTTTCTAATGGATTTTCTGCTAACAGATTTTCTATTTACGATAAGAGGATGCTCTTAGTCTTTAAAAGCCCAATTGAATGTTGATGGGAGCGGCTGTATTCCAAACAAGTTCCACAGAGCTTGCCCTTGTATTTTTCTTTTTTTTTTTCTTTGCCCTCTTAAAATGATTTGCTTTTCAGTACATAATGACAGAAAATGAAGGCGGGGAAGACTCAAACTTTTATAAACGTAACCAAACAGACAAATAAAAGAACTGTGAGTGGATGTCAAACATCTGGTAGCAGACTGTAACCGAATGCTGTAAACTTTAAAACAGTTTTATGCACTGCCCAAGAGTGAATGATATGGACTTCATTTCCTGCTCTGGCATCTCTGCAAGTGCAATGGACTCAAAAGAGCAGCTATATGAGGTGTCACCTTGTGAATATGGTTTTATATGTTGCTCAATGTAGTGTATCATTCACACAATAATGCTGGAGGGCTATATGGCCACCTCTCAGTGCTGTCACTGCAAAATGATTTGCCAGTGTAGTGATACAAAGTATTTCATTTTTCATCTTTCTTTCTCCGCTCTCTCGCTCTCCTCTAATATGTTGGGGGGGGCAGTTGTATTGTTATTCTGCTCCCCTAGGTGTGTGAGTATGTACCCTTTTGACTTTGTGTGTTTCATATTGTATTGATGCAGGGGTCGGGGTTTGGGGTTAGAGTCTGAATGCTTCCTCCACTCACTTATTGATTTTGAATATAAAATGATTTGGCATAATTATTGATGAGAGAGGAGCTGTAAAGGAAGTGTAAAGCAATAGTTGAACTCTCAGCAACAAATAATCTGGATCTTTAACTCCTGAATGCTAGTTTCAACAGCTAGTTGCTAATTTTGTGTGGTAACATATATTCAGTTGCAAACAGCTGCTAGCCAGTAAAGCTAAAGACCGTTCAACCAAAAGATGCTGATATGCTGTGTTTGTTCATTTATCACTGCCTGTGGGACATGGTAAAAGCATGATAACACACCCCGAGCTGTCCAGAGACACAAAAACAATGGACTCAAACTCTCTTTTTTTCTTTTTTAGTTTAGTTTCAGCTTCAGTTTCAGTTGTAGTTTAGTTTCTTTTTCAGTTATTTTTTTCCACCTCATCTGTTATTTTTGCAGGACATCTTATTGGAAGCTGGAGGAGTTTTTGAGCACCCCCGCTCTGGAAGCAAGTCCTGTTCAAATCCTGCATGGACATTTGGTGGCACACAGTTTGAGCACTTCCAAGGCTTAGATGGGCGTAATTACTAGAGAAGATGGGCAGCTACATGAGAAAATATCTGATTCCTTAACAAAAAGTCAAAGGTACAAGTCTGTGTATATACAAATATAAGGTGCATTTCCAGAGGAATACCCGATCAGCGAGCTATTGGAGACCTGTCTCATTTAATTAATTTAAACTGCAGAAAACAATCTGCAGTCTAAATCAATTCACTCTCTGACTCCCGGCCAATACACCATGTTCATTCCCAACTGCACTGACAAAGAGTTTTGAATTAGCTACGACTCTGATATCCCCTCTGTCTACATCCCCATAGCAATGGCAGCCTTGGCACATGAGTGTTAGTAGTAGTATTTAGAGATGACCGCGGTGCCAGACTGGTGAGGAAAAAACACGGGTTCTTAGAGATGAATTTGAATTTGTTAAAGCTGGTGGCAGTGAAATACATCTCTAGGATCATTACATTATTCAGGAGACTCCTGCGTTATTTGCTGAGTAACACTGAGGACATAATTTAAAAGAAAAAAAAATGCCCTGAAAAAGTAACTCAGAGAGTGAAAATGATCTCAAATGATCTCTTTCATGCTTTCCATGGCCATATGTAGGATTTCTGTTTCCACAAGTCATGTTGTCTCCACATCCAAAATGGACTATTAAAATGAGTTTGAAGCAGCCCATTAATATGAGGGCGGACTGCTGCAGCCACTGTATTTGAGTCAAATATGAGAGCAATCAAAAAGAACTACCTCCTCATCAATAAACCACAGCGATCCCATCCATCTCTCCAGAGCTATGATGGATAGACACGGACCGGTCTAATTAAAGGATGAATTATGGAATGGATTCAATTCATCACTATTCTGTCATTGCTATTAAATTCAGTCAGTCCCATGTTTCCGTATCTGGGTTGCGCTGCTTTTCTGCATCTATCAATCATAAATCAAGGAAAAATTAGTCCCAGCAGGGGATCTTATGTAGTTTATCTGGGCCACACTTCTGGTCCAACAATTCTCTGCTTTAGGTACTTGTGTTGAAATCAGGCTTGATGATCCCCAGTGTGCACACTGTGCACTTCTTGACTGCATATGGCAGGCGATATGGCATCAGAAGTAATGCGGTGGGAGAGACTACGGCGACTCCCGGCCGAACCTCCACACACAGAAAAATGCACTTATGCACACACATATTGGCACAAAGGTGTACACAGCCATGCGGAAAAACACCCTTAAACACACTCGACTCTGGATGACGAGCTGAGCCACTCTAAGGACAGGGATATTATTGACTGTCCATCACACAAAGTAGTAGCAAAGGTTCCTAAATAACCACTTCTTAGCATGGACTCTGCATCATGAAGGTTTTGTGAATGCTCAGGTTGAGGTCAATCAACATTTTCTGTCCCTAGAAAGAAAAAGTGAAAGAGGGCAGCAGAAGGAGACAGCTGGAGCTCATGTCCCCCCCTTCATCAGAGGACACTGTGATAGACATGTAGGGGGACGTAATGAGCACCTGTCAAAGGGCTCAAACAAACAAGCCAATCAGATCAGCATCAGTGAATACAGAACAACCACTGAGGTTGCTACTAGTACATGTCCACCACCGTATATACATCAGCACTTAGCACAGTTGTGTGTATGTACTTTTTGTGAATGTGTGTGTTCATCTGCATCTAAAGTGGGAAATCTACAGCAAAGGAAGATTTTCTTCTGCATGAGAGAAAGAGGAAGAGATGAGTCCCTGCAGCTCTGTTAGGGAGACTGTTGCAGGTGTGGAGCGCAGTCACCAGCTGTATTGTTTTTCCTCACAAAATTATGCAAAGTCCAAACTGGCTTGAATTTTAATGTGTTGCAAGACACCAACAGCACGACAGAGAACAGCTCTGCAGTACCTTGAAAACTGGAAAGTGCTCCTTTCTTTCCTCTGGGTCTGAATCAAGTAGAATTTTCACCTCCGTGCCTCTCATTACAGTTACAGTCCTGAAATGTAATAAGTGAACTCTGACCTGCAGTCAGTGAGCACCATCAAGCAAACAACCACAAATAGAAACACAAATAAGTTATGCTTCCAGAAGTGCATAAATTATTAGCCATGTTTTCCTATAAAGAGATTATCCTGTTCTAAATTGCATCGAGACCAGCGTGATGCATCAAAAATTAACCTCATGGAGATTTATCAGAGCCTAAATTAGAAGGTAAAGTTTGAGCAAATGAGAACAAAACAGTAAAGTTAGTGTGTTTGGCTGGGCTGTGTGGACTGCAGCAAACAGCACAGCGCAGGACAAACTGCTCATTGCAAAGTGAACGTCTGTCTTTTAGACAGTGTCTTATCGATAAGATAATGACCTCAAGGCCATGCACTAAATGTTCACACAAGGCAAATCTATGTCGTCAATGGCTGTTTCATTTTCTTTAATGATTTATATTTTCTAATCTTTGATTGCATTTTGGTGTGTATGTATGTCTCTTACTTGTAACTTCTCTAACTTCTTTCAGGAAAATGTTTGCGGTGGCTGGGTAATTACCGACGAGTGAGTGGAGGGTGCTTAAAAACAGACAAGTTACATACATTTTTCTTTTATCAGTGCATCCTTATCTTTTGGAAAAAACAAACTTTTCATCTTGTGTAAAAATGGAGAAAGCTTTGTTTTTGTTCTGTTTTTATCCCTTTTGTAGAGTACACTTGTACATTTGAAGCTGCTTTTATTGTCTTATTTGTTTTGTGTATTTCATATGGGGCTTTCGCCACAAGTAACCGGATGTAATTTCCATCTCAATTAAAGCATAAGGGCTGAAATCAAAGAGCAGTTGAAAGAGAAGAATACACATAGGGAGATGCTGAAAAATAACTTGGAAGTTTTTAGATAAAGCAAACGTCAAAAAGCGGATCGTTACATGAAAGCAAAAATAGGTTCTTTTTATTCATGGTGGGTGGGACTGAGTAGGGGTGGCGGTGATAAAACAATGCAAAAATAAAGCAAGTGATGTGTGACTGATGTTGGCAACAACCAATTTTCATTCCCAACTTTTTATAAACATTAATTTGAGGTTATTTGTCCTTAACCCTGAATGTGTAATGGTGAACTCTGTCAGGGATCAGTGCAAAAACACATGCAGGTTGATGGAAATGACAGCAATGAGATGGAAATCTATTAAAATATAAAAATACACACATTGTCATGTACGTGTTTGCAAATTCACACATGCACAAAAGCACACAAATACAGAAGCATTCATGAATAAACTCCTGCAGAAAGCAGAACTTTTTTGTGTGTGTAGTTCAGCAGTTCATACATATACTGTAGCATCAGTAAAGGTCTCACAGGACCCATCAGCAGGCTTTATGCTGTGATATTTAGCCTTTAAGGATGCATGGGGCTGCGGATAAAGCGCTGGTTCATTTGAGTGTAACAGAAAAGCCAGCAGTATTTGCAATGGATTTGCTGAGGTGAGTCAGAGGTCACACCACATGTGGGTCTGTTCCGCTCACCAGTGAGTCTAACCTTTGCTGTGCTCCATTAGCAGCGGAGACTGTCTCTTGGGGTGGAGCAGGATGAAAGAAAATGAACAGCTGGACTGATTTCCTATCTTTTTGCTGTTTGATGCTGGGGGGCAAATTTGCTAATTTTCATACACAAGCAAACTGGGTGCGTTTTGTTGACATTCTGCATTTCACTTGAACGTTTTTTCTGACGCAAGCGCATGCCCGTGACTGCACGAGTGCTTTTTTTCTGTGGATATGTCAGGCAAGTTTGGGACTGGAAGGTTGCCAGCTGAAATCCCTGGGCTACCTGGAAAAACGTGGGAGACGGATGTAAATGAGTAACGCTCTCTCCTCTCTCAGCGGCTAGCGTTGAGGTGCCCTTGAGCAATGCATTTAAAACCCAACTGCTCCACTAGAATTGCATTAATGCGCTTGCACTGGTCAGCTCCCAGTGGGCCACTGTGGTCCAAATCAAAAATGCATGGTTTGACATTCCTGGGACAATAAATCCTAAAATTACATGTATTTAATGTGCACAGAGAGACTCATAATTTTCCTTGACATTATCTCCAGATAAATAAAATACTGGCAAGGTGAGATTTTGCACACGTAGAAGGATTTGTCCGGTTATTTCTACATGTCATGCCGAATGAGTCGCTCAAAATATGAGAATGAACCTTTTTATTGAAAGCTCAAGTAGGTTAAAATCCTTGCTTGGAGGATCAGCTGCAAAGCTACGTTGCAGTCCAAACTGAGCTCCCTTCAGTAGCCCACACAGCTCCTTAATCTTCCTCTCCCCATCTCCTCCCCTCCACAGTATCATGACTTATCTCTTCATTGTTGGATGAAGTGAACAGAAGGAATTCAGAGTGAACGGCGTATGGTTCTCTTGTGACGGCGCGCTTATTGACAGGGCCACACAAAAAGCGGCTAAGATTTAGGAGGCGGTCGGCAAGGAGACGCTCTGCGCTAATGAAGTGTATCCTTCACTATCTATCAGCCGGCTTGTGACAACTATCAACGGACAAAATCGATACAGATGTGCTCAAAGATTCAGTAGCGCCTGAATGGGAGCCTTCACCTCAATCTATCTATGCCATTAACTCTTCTCACCGTGCCCCTCTTTGGCTGATGGTAATAAACTAATTCCATATTAGAAGAAGCACTCCTCTTCTTTCTGGCTGTGGCTTCCTCCTGTGTTTATCCACTGTGATCCAGTATAATGCAGCTGCGCTTGGCTTTATTTTAGCTGTCTAGCACTCTCCAAGTCTCATATTTGATCATTTTCTGTGGCTTAATGCTGACTTTCCATGCACAGAATATGAGGGCCATAGGTTTTCCCATAATGAAGATTGTGCTTAAAATGAGAAAAAAAACAAAACAAAAAGGAGTATTAAGTGGCATCAGTCTGGCACTGATATGGCTGCCAACCTAATATTAGATTCTAGATTAGATTAGATTCTAGGCCACAGGTCATGTTCCCTGTTTTTTTTAGTTATTCCACAGAAGGCCACTAGAGTATGCTTCAAATTAATAACATGGCTAAATATTTGAAAGTATCGACATTTTAATTGGTGGTCTGAAATGTGACATAACCCTGGTTGCTGACATTATATTTGAATGTATGACGGTACACCTCAGCAACTAAGACGCTTGACTTATGTGAGGGATTAATGATTGTGATTATAATGAATTAATAAATAACCAATAATTTAAGGTCTGTTTTTACATACTTACTTCCTACCTCCTACACAAAAGACACACAATTGGCACTGAAACTTGGCACAGCGTGTCATCGTGAGCTGTGAAATTGTCCAATATTAACACAAGAAGTCCAAATTTCCATAAGTGATACTGGGCTGGGCATAGCCGCTGAATGAGAGCATTTGAATGAAAAATCATCTGTTAAGGAGGACAATTCCACAGGAGACAGGGCTGTTGTGGCAAACTTGTTTACATTTTGGACTGCAGGTAGAGGCATCTGCAGTTTGCAGACTGACAATGGACACTTACTCGAACAGCCAGAAACTGTCGCACAATATCAACAGTGCTTATAAAGAAAACCACAATGGATATTAATAAGATGGTGGGATTCGTGCTCTCCACAGTGCAGTACTCGCTCAGTCAAAACTGGTTTTGTTAACCTTTGTGTACTCGTCTTCTGTTTGGATTGCATATTAAACGTGTCATTTTTGAAAAATAGTTGAACAGCTCCTAAAGGCTCTATTAGGAATAGGTTTTCAGCATCTTTCTTGTAGTCTAAAATAGTGTCAACGTATTATCTTATTATCATGCATTAACATTTATTGATCCTGATAGGGAAATCTATTTTCTGCATTTAACCATCCTAAAAATTAGTAGCAGTGGACCACTCCAGTTCTAATCTAGTGTCCTGGTCAAAGGCACAGACAGGATTGACTCTAACATGTTTTTGATGGCGAAGCCCCTGGAGGGAACCCACACACATCACAGAGAGACCCTGCCCCGTCCAGGAATCGATCACAGGACCCCCTTGCTGGGAGGTGACAGTGCTAACCACTGAACCAATGGGAGTAAAAGGGTCTTCGGGGAAATATCAGAAATGCCCCTTATCGCTCAGCCGGCTAGAGGGCCGTGCTGATGTCTTGTTGGATTGACAGCAGCTGGCGGGCTGCCCGAGTGCCAGTGTAACACAGAGGGAATGAAAAACAAAGTAAACAAACCTGTTTGTGGGCAGACAGCGTGTTGTTAGCAGTGATTTCGATGAGTAGGGGACCACAGCAGCATGTCACCAGATGAAGTGACATTTGCAGGCTAAAACACATTAAACAGCGTGCAAATTTACGTGCTTTTTAACGTGCAGCAGCTGAGCAGCTAATCTGCGATCCAGCCAGCCCCTGATGTTAGCAGCGCACTTTCCCCAGTGAATGCTTGTTTGGGCCCGCAACAAGCTAATGTGGAGGATAAGACGTGCATTAATGTTTGAAGGTTCGATAAGGAGGAGACTTTAGCAGGAGAGCTAAGTCTTTGGGCCATGTGTTGTGTAGCAGGCTTAGTTTTGCCATACTGGTTTGATGTTTTCCAGCCCATTAATTACTCAATATGCACCCAAATTGATAAAAAAAAAAGAAAAATATAATCTATGATAAACAATACAAATGCATTCATAACTGTTGTGGGTCATCACAATGTTTCAGTGTGACATTATAATCCAGCAATTCAAGCGTTGATAGGAAGCTACGTCGTAAAATGCAACAATAAAACTATTTTCCATTTCTGCCTGCTGTCTTAAAACTAAAGAAAAAACAAAGGGACAGCTCAAGTAACAGAAATAATAGGTTTTATCTAACTGGCAAACTGCAACAAGCCCTGACAGTATGCCAACGTAAAGTGTACCCCCCCCCACACACACACATGCATGAAGAGACAGAGAGAGATAAGGAGAAAGAGAGACATGCACACACAATCACAACACCAAACAGTGATGTTGTGCTGCGAGCAAAGAGGTTTCTGCTACAACGACAATACAGATTTGCAGGAACACTCCAGCTCGTGTGTGTTTTTTGGGTGGGTGGTCATGATTGCAACCCGTGTCTCCTCTCAGAAGCAGGATGAAGACAAATGATGTCGAAAGTATCATAGTTGTGCAGAGCGACTGCTCGCATAACTAGGGAGTACAATGTCTGGATATAATTTAATATACTGGAATCGTTTGATGTATTTACAAACCAGCCCAGATTCTGTCCACCTGCTCAAGTCCATTTTACCCCGCACAGTCTAACCCATAACCCAGCCAAATGGGTGGAAAACCGCCCAATCTGGCAACACTGAGCAGTCTGCTGTCTGGCTCAGCGTGACCGTGTGGTCTGTCTGTGATACACTAACACTGACGTTACTGCTTCATGCAAGATTTGATTGTCTCTTTCCATGCAGGCAGATATCGAACACTATTGCAAATGAAATGTAGGAATTTGTCACTGTCGGTTGCTGATTTGCACAGCAGATGTATGTGTGTACGTGTATGCGTGCCAAAGCAGACAAAAACAAACCTAAACGACTAAGACTAAGACAAGAAAGGTTAATTTAAACACAAGATACTTGTGCCCAAAAAGAGGATTCACTCTCAGTGAAGAACCTTGGAGCTCTAATCTGCCTCTATACATGCCAAAGAGCAGTGATTCCTAACGCGTCTCTGGGGGTCATCAGGTGGAAACCTCCCTTCAACAGTGTTTCGCCTACTTAGTCCCACGACACCTCCAGGAGGCTAGGCGGTGAACTCCCCATAGTCATCCCCCCTAGTGCCAATTCACACTGCTCCAACACAAGCAGAACTGAGCCAATCCTGTTTAGGAGATGCTCCAGGTAATGACCAGTACCGAGGCTACCATTTAGGTAATGCTAATGCTAAATGCTAACCGCTAACTGCTAAGAAGAACAGATGCTCCAGGTAATGAAGGTGGTAGTGTGTAGAAAGGAGGTGGTAGTGTGTAGAACATCTGCTGTAAGCATGACTAAGGTCATTACGTGTTAAGGTTATCATTATTGTACTTATGAATCTCCCTTAATTAATCACTGACTTAATGCACCACCCGGTGGGAGCGCTAAGTGACCCGGATCAAACACGGCCACGGTGTTGCTTGCCCAACAGGTGCGTGCTGGGTCTGGCTCACATGCTCACGGTGGATCCTCCAGTGATGAGTTCGGGGTTCACCTTGGAACTTTCCCCTTCAGTGAGGTGTGTGAGGCCTTTCTGCTGTTTCTGACTATAATCCCTCTTCAAGCTCACAATGTTTAAATACTGAGTTCATTCTAGAAGAAGAAGTGTCAAGTCAGGTAATTTCCTGATGCTTCCCTGATGGCCATATCTCTTTGAATTAATTGTCAACCTTTTTGTTTAATTGTCTGTAATTGAGTTTTGTTCCTTTTTCTGGTTGATTGTAGTAAGACTGCACTGAGGAAGTCGGTTGTGTAATTGCTAATCAGTTGTTTGCACAGGCTGCCTACAGAAAAGGAATCTATTGTCGGCTTGAACACAGGGGCTGTGTGTTGTGACGTGTGTACACTATTTTATGGCCCAAAAGTGTTTCTTCCCAGCATTTAACATTTCTTTACCCTTTATCCCTTTTTCATACCTGGCAGCACTTCTTCTTCTTCTTGTTTTATTGGCAGTGCTGTGAATGACCTCTCATCACAAGATGTTACAGCAGATGTTCTACATGCTACCACCTTCTTTTCTTGCCTTTTTTTTTTCTTAGACTTACAGGAAAATACGTAAACGGTACTTGTACTTGAGTAAAACACTTAAATTCCGGCACTCTTTCCATCTCTATGTTGTCTCTCGATGTTTAGTCTTACATGAACAGGTACTTTAAATTTCATGTCATGATGCAATCGACCCCATTTCTGAGCAAAAACACAAATAAACAGCTAATCCCACTAAAATCTTTCAGGGCACTGAGGGAGACTCCTCCCCAAGCGTTTGAATTTGAAAGCCGCACCATCTCATAAATACTAAGAAATCACCAAGGTATTAGACGTTACAGTGGGTGGGAATTTACTTTTGGAGAGACTCAGCTGGGTGGTTGACGGCATTAAACTGCAATATTTCAAAGAAAAAAATGCATCAAAGTGCTTTGCTGGGCCCTCCGCTCAAATGATGACTGAACCCAGTGTGACACGGCTCTCGAATGTGACTGAACAATCTATCACAACCATCATCCTCTTCCTCTTGAACTCTATTTAGCCAGAGGAAATGAAGCCATTAGAGGGTTCCATCACAAGAACAAATGTCATCACTGCTTCGATCTCCTGCTGCATTCCTTAACATCACAACGTGAAGCTTTTATTTGATAGCAGGTAGGACGCAAACAATAAAACTTGGGTAATTTAGACATGAGCCGAGGCGATCGATAACAAGTTGAGGGCTGGCTTGACACTGCAATAATGATGTTTTAAGTTTATTTTTGTCCCGCTTCCTCTCGTTTCTCACTTAGCACATCCAGGAGAGAGTTGCATTTATGGCTGCGGAGAAATCATTTCCATCATCTGTTGAAATTAATAAAAATTCAAGCTGCAGCCAGGCTTCCTTTTTATAACAAATATATTGAAAAATCCACCCCGCTGGAAGAATATAGCACGGTGATATTTGATCGAAGAGACAGTTTTTCTTCCTTTTTTTCCCCCGCGCTCAACTTAAAAGGGTGGTGAATGAATTCTGAGCTCCTCTGTCTTCTGGCGGTGTTATCGTATCCTGCTGAAATAAGGCCATCTCACCAGCTCGTACAGAGTGAATTGTGGATTGTATATAATTACTGATTCCTACTGGAATATTTCATACCAAGCAAGATAAATTAAATGATAAGAATCTCAGTCTTCTTAGTGCTTATTTCCTCCTCCAGTGCGTGTAAGATGAAAGCACTGACATTACATTTCTTCTTCTTTTTTTTTAAATTTCATTTTGGGGTCATGAGAGCACGCAGCGTTTACGTAGCTGGGAAAGCAATTATCACGAGTCTAAAAACATTCGCCGACAACAAGCACCGCAAGTTGTTTTTGTTACTGTGATGCTTTTAATCTGAAATTTAGTGCAAAATCCAACCTATCATTAGAATATCTGTGTGTCTCAACACAAACACACACCCGCGCCTGTCCGTGACTCCACAGTAGAACGTGGGATATACACGGCCACAGCGATCGTTTCTGAACTAAAGATTTATCACAAACTGGAGAGGGAAGAGTGAATTTTGAATCAGAAGTCGCATGTGACTTTCTAATTCCAAGCACCACCCGAGGCCAGTCTGTCATTGTTAGACAGAGTAATGGCATAATTGCTTTGATATTTGATATTTGAAATATCAAAGCTGTGGGTCTGCTCTGTAATGATTCATGAAAAATACAAGGGTGCAGTTTTGGATGGTTGTTTTTGGCTTCACAGCCGACTCCCCGAGTGATTTTCCTTTTCTCTGTATTTGAGAAATGACTTCACCTTTTGTGAGTGAGGGAGAGGGAATTGTCTATTGTGTCATAAATCAAACGGCAGTAAATGTGAGGCACCTGAAACTTTGCTGGAGGGATGTGAATTAATTTACTAGCAAGCAAGAGTTTCTATGTGTATCTTTTGACTTATTTAGGTAGACAGATAGATGGATGTGTGGGATGGATAGACAGACAGACAGACAGCAGGACACGTTTCTTTACTGACATTTCCTGATAACCTTAATATCTACATGCTCAGGGTTATGTTTCTCTGGAAACATTGATCCCAGTCCAGTAAGCTAAATGTCAGTCCTCTTGTACAGCTTAGCCAGGAAGGAATATTGACATCATATTCCTCGCAGGCTTGCAACGACTGTCTTGAGGCCAGTTTGAGATATTTAGAGGAACCTTTTGAATTGACAGGAACAGTATTTGTTTTCCCTGAAGCAATGATGAGGGAGCCGATTAATGCTGTATCGCCAATTTGTGTTGCAAATGGCGGGAATGCAGCTGTCTTTGTTACGACTGCTTTGAACTACACTTGGTGAGATTGCACAGCAATGTCTGTTTTTCTGTGTGTCTGTCTACCACTTTGGTACAGATCCAAGATCTAAACAGTGTATTGTGATGGATTTTGACTATCATGAAAGTATAGTTAACAAAGATTCTGTACAGACTTAAACGATTACGATATGTATTTAATCTACACCATATTAATATAGGGCCTTACCTTATGTCCACAGCACAATTTTGTATATTTTTAACAGAAAATGGCCCCAAGTGTACCACAATTTGTCACTACAAATATGTACTCAATAAAACTGATCCTTAAAATTGTAAACATTAAAATGGAGCAAAATTAGAAAAGACATGACTTCATTTCCCGGAATGCTTTACTTTATCCTAGTCTATAAAATGGTTGTGTGTAATGGTTGTACAAGCCTGATGCTAACACACTAAACTAAGATGTGTACAGGTTGTTGCATGCTGCCTCTCAGAAACGACCCCTATCAAATTGACATATCTCTCCAATCGATGTGAAACTGCTCCTAACAACTGCTACAGCAGATAGCGTGCTGGCTTAGAATCACAGCTGTGGGGTGAATATGCCACGTGAGCTCGACACCCCTGCATCCAAACAGGAAGTTGACTAAGACGAACTTTACATCATGCTGATAAATGGCATTAGAAGAGATGGTCGTTCAGATTGATTATCAGGCTAGATAAATTTCGTTGTCGCCCTTGTCTTTTGTTGCCGGTGATCAGCCAAAGAGAGGCCACAGATAGCACGGTGGCGAATGCAATAGCATCCAAGCAACCGGGCACCAAAATGGGCTAACCCTCACCTGTTCGGGTAACTTCCGAAATATTTGATCTGAAAGACGAACCCGCGCCTGCGCAGATGATCAAATCACAGCGAAGGTTGGAATACACAGAAGGCTCCATAACCAGCCTTCTCTGTTGGTGTGCTCGTACGTTTGGCTTTGCTTGACTCTCAGCTCCTTATCGAAGCCATCAGCAAAGTTATGAGGGAGTGGCGACCCGTTTCCCGTGCGCCACTGGCACGGTACTCTGTCTGGCACTAGCAGAAGTGATTAAAGGGCAGCTGTCAGGAGATGCGATTTTATCTCCCCCAAACAGGAGTAGAGCAGAGCTGACAGCAGCAACACTTACACCTCACATGGGATGGGCTCGACCAAGACAAATGGAATTATGTCCTTCTCCCATTTTGTCAAGTGCCTTATCTGTCTGAATCGATGCAGCTTTTTCCTACCCGGGGGGGGGGGAGCGGGAGGAAATGTGAGTGCAGTCGTCGCAGGTAAATAGTAATTGGACTCTTTCCATTCTCCCTTTCAAGTCTGCAACAAAGTGAAACTTCTTCCTGACTGGAGGAAAATATAGCACCCAGGGAGCGGCAGAGATAACAGTGAGGCAGCTGAGTCTTAAGCTCTACATCAACAGTGTTAGTGTATGCGCTTTTCTCTCCGTCAATGACAAAATGTCACCTTAAATCTGAAATCTGTCTGTGTTGATAGAGTTGAGCTGTCTGTGTGTACTTGGAAACTTGTAATATAATCACATAATCACAAAACTCTTGCACGGTATCCTCGTATATGAGAGCGGTGTCCAAGTGGGTGCCTGAACACACAGATTACGAAACAAAAGAGGTTCAAGTGATGCATATTCATAAGAGGAAAGGAGGGAGAGATTTACAGCACAAATATGTAAGGAATAGAAATCAGTCACTAACTTTAGAACAACATTAAATTTTAACTTGTCAATAAGTGCATAAGATTGAATTTCCATTTTTAGTGTGAAATTAAATCAGTATACTCGATCTCTACCAATGTGAAAGCTCATTGTTGACCTTGGACCCTGGTTTAAAACTTTTCCTAAGCTTTTATGGCCCCTGAGCAAGCTCCCTGACAAGAAAACAAGCTCTAATCCACTGACGATGACTGTGAAATAAGGTTAGTTCTGGAGGAAGTCAACCAACACATCCCTCTGTCGAGTGAAAAACTTCAACCCTGTCTCCTAAACGCAAACCAATATTCATATGCAACTCGTTTGAAATAGGAAGCATTAGTTTGTTTGTGTTTTTAGGAACATTTAACGTTGCATGGACTGTATTTTTTATTGACATAACAATGCAAATTTATCGGTTTTCCATTTTCTGCTCTTGGTAACTACTTGATTAACACTTAACGACTCTGCTTTGGCAGCTCAGGGCACCTTGTTAAGGTCATAGAAAGACCATGATCTTAGTTAAATATGGAAAACCTGAAGTACAAGCAGTGTCCAATGCAATTTTTTGGCAAGGATGGGGCCGATTAATCAAACGCAACCTCCCAGACACTCTGTGTTTAGGTAGTAGCTAACAACACCGTCATCTGATGCCAGTCATCCTCTGTGGATGTCACATTGCTCCTTTTGTTCTGTTTGTGCCGATGGAATAAAGCTGAGCACTATGAAAAATCATGACTTATACTGTGGTCTGAGTGAATACTGTGGCTGCAGGGTGTTCATTAATTCCACACAATGGACGCCTACTAAGTAGTTCCAGTGAAACTGTCAGTTCGCCGTTATAAATTAATGCACTGCGCTACATAGTATCAGCCTGTATCTAAAATGAGTAACCATAGCAACAGGGACACAGTCAAAGCCTCCGTTTACAATTTATTACAACATGTTAACATCTAATAAAAAAAAAAAATCTAAATATCTTATTTCCAACACTGAGTGCAGTCCCTCAGTGCCTCATCCTCTGAACACCACAGGACGGTGACTGTAACACACAGGCTGCAGGAAGTACACCGCCCCTCTGAACTCGCCGAAGCTTTGCATCACATGAGTGATCTGCTCACATCCCATTCACGATTCAACTCACTACTTCAGGCTGCAGCTGACAGTACACACGACCTATCATTTGTGATGAAAGTCTTGATGCTGATTCGGGGACAGTGACATGGCTGGTTATCTAGCTAGTCTTGTTGTGAAACATACTGTCAGATCATATTTACTGTTTGTCAAACGTACACAATGTTATTGACTTTAATAGTAGCATGACGTTAGCTATCTGGCTCCTGGCTGAGCCAAAGGGTTCTATGAGCCGAGCAGACTAGACATATCTCCCATTGCCAAGTTGTGTCTAGGGTTCGTCCTATTTACTGGAGCAGCGAACATATGTTTCCATTGCATTGGAACCTAATGGAAAGGTAGTGACTGTTTGTATTAGTCAAATTCATGCAGGCCTCCATGTGCAGACATGCAGGCCTCCACCTCATCCATTCGTTCTTGATAATGGGGCGTGGTCCGTTACATATGTTTTCTCTACGTGGGAGATTTGTGCAAGAAACTAGTGCCTGCCAAAAACACGGTCGACATTAGACAGTCAGCTACTGCAAGAGTTGACGTTAGCTAGCATTAGTGTTAGCTGAGCAGTGAGCAGGTGAAACTGAAAAGTATGTTCTGGGCACAAACACATTGGAAAGCCATGATAAGCAACTTAAGCACCCTGATTATTATGGTTACCCAATATACATTATGTGGCGAGCGAGGGTGACACAGGATTGGGTTGGAGTAGAAGTATAAGAGTTTCTGGTCAGATTGTACACTAAACCGACAACACCACCTGGGGAATTTCACCCCAGGAAGTAAGTTTGGACAAAGCTCACCTTTAAGGCACGCAGTTCATTTCACTCAAAACGGTAGACACGTTCCAATCAGACATACATGTTCTTTATTTTGACAAATTAATTTAAAACACTTAAAACACCACTCACACAAGGACAAATCAACAGGGGGAACTAATTTAAAGCTGAGGCTTACCGGGGTGCGTGGGCTACTGACTGATGCAGAGAATCCCCAACCAAAAATATAAACACCCAGGCACACGTGACAGCCACACACAGCACACACTCAGTGAGGAGACCCAGAACCCAGGGAAGCACAGCACACGAGAAGGGGGGGGACCCCGCCACCAGGATACCACCACCACCACCGGACCTCAGCAACTAAAGAGGAAAACAAAAGGAAATTAGTGGGGTCACAACAAAATTCAATGAACAGAAATATCCAAAACTTATATACAAATCAGCAACTAAACAATACAAACTTCCAACCACAAATGAAAGAAATAAAGACAAATACTGGAAGAATAGCCCTTTGCCCAAACAAAATATCAAAACCAAAGAAATTAAATAACTAAGTAAGCAAACAGAGAAACTGAAAAAAGTAATGAAAATAGAAAAATGAAAGAAAATGTGGAGAGGATCTAACCCCACTATTCAGTCACTACATTAAAATAGGTGCGTTAAATGCCAATTAAAACCTTGGTGCAAAACAGAAAGCATTGCACCAAAAGCAACACATAAAATAAGGAAAACAGAGCTGCAAACAAAGCAGTGGTCACAGCAGCAGTACGACAAAGCAGCAGTACGGAGACAAAAAGAGTGGAGACAAAGCGGTAAGACAAAGCGTGGTACGAAGACAAAACAGCAGTAGCCCCCTTTAGCTGTGGCAATGTGTCCCTTTAAATCCGGCGCACACGATCAGCTGATGCCGAAGTCACTCACGCATGGTTCGGCAAACGACGCTCATACAGTCTTGGGCGGCTGGGATCTGAGGACCCGACAAATAATCAACTACACATTCACACTTGCTTACAACAATTAGGAATGCTGGAGGCTACATACCGTTAGCAGGGTTGGCTGGATATGACACACCAAAGAAAGAGGGAGATAATCGCGCAGCTACTGGCGTTCACCTACAATCAAGCAATTATTAGCCGCTGTCATGACTAGCAGTTTACAGAGAGGGAGAGAAACTCACCGCAGCAGGCCATCTAGGTGACACACACACAGGAGTCTCTGGAAGCCCCAAGTCAGCCGCTCTGCATGACACACAAATATTAACTCCCTGCCACATGAGCCAAAAGCAGCAGGTGAACAGACAAACCGCGCTACCTGTCCACGCGCAAAGGTCCGACCCGGAAATGACGTCACCGTCAGGAGCAGCGAGAGAGAACTGGCCGGGAGGGATCGACCCCTTTTATAGAACGGTGCGCCCCTAGTGGTTGGCTGTGATGTTGCCAATTAGGCAGGCTCACCCACAGGTCTCTATCCTGCCACAATTAGTAGATGGGTTTTCTTGCTGAAAAAGGAAATTGAATTATAAAAAAAAAAAAACAGCTGAGCAATCAGCATTTTCAGATTTTTATATTAAATTTGGGACTGGAAAAGCTGTTTAGCTCAACGCAGTTGGCTGCATGTTTAGCTTGCCACAATTAAGCCAACCTCAGCGAAATGTCTCATAGTACAAGTGCTTTATGAGATGAACCCTGCAATAAAAGTCACGTATTGGATCCAAACAATCTAAATATATGATGTGATTTAGAATCAGTCACTGACCTGCATACACTTTTACTAGCCCTGAGCCACAGTTTATGTCCAACCCTGACAAGACAGGAAGCGTTGACCATCTGTCCCCTAACCTGAACTGGACTTTTCACATCTTAAACTTGGCAACACGAAGGATGCCGAATGTGAACCTCAGTCTGTGGTGTCAAAATCAAGTAGTTAGATAGAAGGCCGGGGTGAATGCTTGGGTGAACTATGAATTCAGCCCAGTATAAGGGTGCTACACTGATAGATAAGGTCAGAATTTATTGTCTCTATTTTTATTGTTTTGGAAGGTACAGATGAAGCCTACTGACCTTTGCAAAAATGGCTTATATTTCCTCATTCAGCCCTCTCAGGCATAAGTGCCCAATTTAGCAAGCCAAAAGGCCTTTTAAGGAAAGAAGTATATATATTCATGGCTAAATATAATTACACAATCATACAGCAAACATTAATCATAGATGCTGGATGTACTTTTTGAATGTCAAATGCAAAACAGAAACGTGCATAACTTTCAATTTAAATTTTGTTATCAGAAGCACTTTTATTTACTGTATAATCGCAGTGTTATCAGGCTCCAACCATGAACTCCTCTGCCATTTGGTTTGCCCTTTATATTTGCCAGAACTTCTCGCCTTTTTAAATGCAGAAAGAAGATGAGCAACCCCAGTGTGTGTGTGTGTGTGTGTGTGTGTGTGTGTGTGTGTGTGTGAGTGTGCAGCACAGCACACCAACAGCCCCAAACATACATTCTCACCTCATTCATTCACATTAGCTGCTTTTCACCCTGCTTATGCAGAAAGCCTCCATTTCCAGGTGTACATTTTTTTCATTACAAGGGGAATTGAAAAGGAGATGGGGACTACTTTTTTGCCTTTCTCCCGGTGATGAGTTCATGCATTTGAAGAGGATCTTTGTCACCCGGGAATTAGCACTCCATGCATGCACCCTCGCTGCTCTCCCAGACGGCCTTTACATCATCTGAGCCGGAGCGAGAGCTGGGAAGAGAGCAGGCTTCACGCTCACAGAAGGAGAAATAGAAAAAAAAGGGCAAAGAGAAAAAAGGAATACTGTCACTGACATGCATGCGTGTACAACTCTGAGTAAAACTAATACTCCTTATATCAATAAATCTCTGTTCGACCAGTGCAGATTCATAACGAGGGGTTTGTCAGGATATATTTCTTTGATTTATTCCTTTTCAATACGATTGGTCGTATTTAACCGCGGAGGCATCTTTGGAGGGCCATGAGCGACTGGAAGACAGCACCTCCAGTGAATTTAACCCTGCAGGCTGCACTGTTCCTCCCACACATGTCAGCCATGGCAGACAGTCGGTATTAGAATAGGGAAATAAATAAATATTGCACAGGAGAGGAAACTTCAGATGTGTAAGCGCATGCGTGAGGATGTGCGTATGTATCCTACATGCGCAGCTTTTGAAAGAGAGTGTGTGTCATGTCATGTTTCAGCTTGTGCCGGTGTGTGTTTAAGCCACGTGGGTGAATATGTGGGCGACTGTGTCCGTAGCAGATACAGTTGGCGTCAGAGCCGGCCGCTTCCTTATGATGGCACTGCTCATTAGTCGGCTGCTAGGTCTACTCTGACTCTGAACTCTGAAGGGGCGAATACATAAGAGGATTTCACAGTTGGCACGGTACCGGTAAGACACCTGGCGTGGCCGGTGCGCGCGCGTGTGTGTGCACATGTATGCCAGTGCCAGTAGAAAAAGGAAGCCCTATGTGGCAACACATCAAAGTGTGCTCCCATAGGAATGTGTTGTAAGAAAAAAATGCATGATTGAGCCCTTTGAAGATCAAGCAATTTTTTTTTTTTTTTATGTAAATCTGGTGAAAAGGTTTTGAATCATCAAACTGCCGCATAATAATAATGTATTGTCATCTAAACAATCAGACCCCCTTTTCACTTTTTGACAGAGTAATTAGCAACCATGATCCGAAATGAATGTTCAGATTATGAAACTCCTGAACTCCTAATTCTCAAAGTTTCTCATAATTGGGCAGCGGCGTCATGTGCAGCGCATTCAAAAGTTCAAATTCAGAAAAGCATGCTGAATAAGGAGAGGCGTTCTTTTTTCCTTTTTCCATTGAATGCGTCTTTGCTTCCCGCGTGGACCCTTATATCAACTTTGCTAAGTCTAATTTATCGATGCAGGGTGGTTTTACATTCATCTGGCATTGACATTATGCTCGTGAAAAGCAGGGAGAGCTTTGTGGATTTATCTTTGACTCCCACGCAGTTCTTGGCTTCTAATTTTCTGATAACGGCAGAACATGAGTCCCCCCCCCACGCCAAAAGACACAACTTGAAACTCGAATGTGCAATTACAGCAGAATGAAAGTCTCCGACTCTTCCATAACGTAAGACCACAATGGAAGCAGTGAAAAAAATCCCAGTGCTGCTTTGTCCAACTGCATTTCTTGTTACAGGATTGTATTCGGAGGCAATAGATGTGCTGTTGATTTTGGGAATTATTTTCCACTCGCAGTTGTGTGTGAAACTCTTCCCTGAACCGCTGTGGCTCAACCTCCAAATCCTCCGAAAGCGTGCCGCCAGAGTCAGTTCCTGCCCTGACTAGCCCTTATCTTAGGATACAGCCTGTTCCAACGTCTGACAAAATCCAGACAGATTAGCCCTGACTAGGAGTTAAACGAGTCACCTTCAAAGCCTCAAAGACTATTATCTGTTACCACTGAGCCAAAGGTCCTCGAGAGCGCGAGCTGTGTAGTCCAAAATGTTGGAGAGAGATCACAATTTAGATGCAATATTTTCTGCAATGAAAATGACGGAATGGTTACTGATAAAACGCAGACGGGGTATTCAGAGAATGACAATGTAAAAAAAAAAAAAACACGAGGTTAGACGCCGCCTGTTTTTATTGTGGTCAGAACATCAGCCGATATCCTTGTTTCATACACTTTATCTACAATTAAAAACGCTGTTTGTTTTTTTTTGTTTGTTTTCTTTTTTTTGTACAAATAGCTGTGCACGCTATGAACACGACTTTGCTTTACCCAACCTCACTAATTTCCTGTTCATGTGTAATCAAACAACAGCTCTTTATTAAAAGATTCAGGCTTGTTGTACATCAGACCACACCCAGACCCACAGGCAGGTGTAGTCCTCTGAGCACCTGACCACACCCAGCGTGTTCCACATACAGAGAACTGCACAGAGGAGGCAGCTCTGTATGACTGATCAATGGCTGTGCAAGCTGGGTTACTAGCCTCAGTGTAGGTCCACTGTAAAGCAATTTTATATAAATAAATGATGTTTCAGTCATTAATTAAATGAATTTTCATTTAATTCCTGTGCGAGTGTTCTATGGTAAAAGTCTGTTAACTTCTGGAAAGATCATTCATTGGTTAAAAAAATGTTGACTGTGAGTAAGAGGCGGGATGCAAGCGCTTGCTTGTCTCTGCTGTCGAGGTCACACACTTTGCGAATGAAACCATCCGCTCTGGCGTCCTTCCCAACTGTGACGACCCACTGGGAGTGATAAAAGAGAGCAACAGTATAAAAAGCCATTTGGCTATAAACACGCAGTTATCACACAAGGTCTTGGGTCAATTTATTGACTCTTAGCTGGTTAAAATCGAGCTCCCTAAGACATTAAAAGCATGCCAATATGTTCACTGTCAGTATCTTAACATGCTCAAAACTGGGAAACTACTGTCGGTGTGATCTTGGGGGAGTTCAGTGAGGCAAGACCACTGCTTATTTACTTTTGGTGTGTTTTTTGCATCACAAAAAGCTTCACAGGGTTTGGAGGTCAGTAATTCAAACTACTGTTTAGATAAAACATATTTTTCTCAATTGAAACTGACAGATTTGACAGAATAATAAAGGATGTGGAAACCATGAGATGAGATTGTCTAAAGCAGCGGTGGCCAAACTTTTTCCCTTAGAGGGACAAAACTCAATTTCAATGGTGGGTCACAAGCCAGAAGCAAACACCTATTGTATAGTATTGTATCGCTAAAATGCAATAATTCCCTTAATGGGCTGACTTCCTGTACTGAGCTGACTTCTCTGCCTGCCGTGCTCAGATTATGAAAAGTAATTAATGCTGTAATTAGGGATCCTACTTATTTAAACAGCAGTTTTACCTCACAAACAATAAAACATGGATTTATATGAGCATTTTTAAATCATCTATTTGTTTATTTTCACTAGGAACATCCAGCAGAAAAAATCAAAACTTATGGCCGGTCAATTGTAGCAAGCTGGCCCCACTTTGGGTAACCGTGATCTAAAGGGATTTAGTAGATCAGTAGGAAATTATATTATTCATCACTCAAGTACATTAGTAAGTCAGTAGTAAGTGCTCTTTATGCTTGTGGTGTGTCAACACTTGAGGGTGTTGCAGACATTGTGTTAATAAAGTCCATTAAATGTTTAAACTGGAGTCAAATTCCCTGTATGTGCACACTTCTGACAAGCATTTATTTTTCTTCATAAAAGGGAAATACAAAGGACATCACAGACTGTGCACTCATTATCTCCTCCAGTGCATACAATTTTCTATAGCTGCTGGAGATAAAACTTCCTGGTCTGCCACTTCTTCTTCGGCTTTCATTTTTTTGGGGGGTTGAACTTCAGGTACTTCGAGGTTCAGTCTGCCCTCGTGTACTTTGTTCTTTGAGTTTTCAACCCCTCACTCTTGTGCCATATGCTATTCTAAAGTGACTTGAGAAGTGATTCAGTCAAGATTCAAGAGTCTTTATTGTCATTGAGCATGTCAATGAAATTTTCATTGCAACCCCCATGTAAGGAACAGATAGTAAAAACGGATACAGGGCGGAAACAGCTCCTTGTGTCGCACCCCGCCTTGCCCTTGGCCTTGCCGATTACTGCTTCCACGCTTTCCTGTGAATGTCAGAATATGTCATTTAAATACAAATGTTGCTGTTGCTGTAACAGTTGTTATTCGCATAAACCGTTTAAACACAACTTGTTCTATTCATTCAAACAAGCAATCCAAGCTGTTTTTTGATGGCTGAGGACAGCTTTCTCTTATGCCACTGACAGATGTCAACTCATTGTTCTTCTTTTCCAGCCTGCCACGCCTGCTCTTATTTCTAAATGATGACCATCTCTCCAAAAATAATCGATTGCTTCAGTAATTGTATTGTTAATTACAGTAGACCAGAGGCGCCTCCCACTCATTTTCACTCTTTCTCTGTAACCATGAGGAATTAAGTTGGAACTTGATTGATGTTGTTTGCCATCAGCTCCTTAATCCTGCGTAGTGCTCCTCAACTGTATCACACCGCATTACAAATTGCCAGCGTGCTAATGGAGAATCATGAATAATCCAAAAGAATGAGTGCTCGACAGTTTGTCCCGGCGCACGTAAACATGAGCCAGACCTCCCACTTAATTTATGAACGTGTGAAATCCGCGTTCGAGAACTACCACAGGAAAAGTCCCTTATGTAGCGATCGCCATTACTTGAAGATTTACCCTTGCTCTGGAACATTTTAATCACTGGTAAACATGTTGCAAGCAATGGGAAAATAATGAAGATTAAGTCAGGAAGAAATTGAGCAGGATTTAAATTAAGCTGCTGACACTCCTGCATTATGGTGACATAGAACATTAATTATTACAATATAAAAATGCCCTGAAGCCCGCTAAATACTTTATCTTTGTTGCCTGCAATGTTTCCATCTCAACACTGTTCAGCGCTAATTTAGCAAGAACCCAGAAAGGCTTGGAACAGCCTGCTCGCTAATGAATGCAAAATAATTGTCCGGCACCACCGTCTCGTGTTCAAATGATTGCCTTTTTTGTGTGTGCGCTTGTGTTTGTGTGTGTGTGTGTGTGTGTGTGTGTGTGTGTGTGCCACATACTCACTGTCACTGATTAGATTCCTGGCTGTGTTTTTTTAATGACTTTTAATGAAAACCTTTCTACACTTCGTCATGATCACCTGATGTATAAACGAACAGTAAAAGATTTAAGGAGTATCATTACCAGTTACCATTGGCATGATAATTTTATTAATTACAACCATGTGATTAACTGTCTTTCAGGGCTAGAAGAGGGCAGCCAAGACTTAATTTGGAAAAGCGCTTCCACTGGAAATAAATGGGAGACAGAGCCATGGTTAGCCCAAAGACTGCTTCTGTGAGGTTTCACACTTAAAAGGACTGTATTTAATAGATGTGATGGCAGCTTAAATGTGTACCTCAGAAATATAGTCTTACTCACGGACACCTTTTTGCACCTTTGCCAGCTGTGCGAATGCTGTCCTGAAGTACCCATAAAAGTACGCTGAGCAGGTTAGTTCTGTCTGAATTGTAAAGAGCATAAAATGTGCTCACCGTGTGACGCCATCTTGCCTTTTAGTTCAAAGGGGTTAAGTTTAAAAAAGCTGGCTGCTACACTTCCCATAATGCAGCGAATTAGCATCCTTTTTGAGCACCTTCACCAGGACACAGTAAATGCTCACACTGGTCAGATTTCATGCCCCCAGTTTTTGCCTTCCATGCCCCCAAGATGATTAATACTCCCCATGACTGGTAAATTTACTATGTAATGTGCACAATTTCTGACCACCTGACGACCCTCAATATTCGCCCTCTTTTCAGTTCTAGTTTGGCCTCTATCAACTCCTAACACCAACATCTGGCCCTTTAGCAGCTAGATGCTCTCCATTCGTCACTGATTTTGCCTGCTGATCGGTGCTGAACAGGTAGCACACAGCAGGTTTACAGGAGCTTTGTTTGCTGCAGAACATTTGGCTGATCTGCAAGACTGAGCCAATATAGCAAATGTCTGCTGAAACCAAAATAATCAGCTAAAAGAAGCTAAACAGCTTAGTATAGCTGCAGAGGAGGCCCTGACCCCTTTGACATTACACATAGCTATTTGATCCACTGTTAATATGAAAACTATTATACAGTGGAATTTCAAACATAAGCCATCTGATGCCGGATCACACTGAAGAGTGAATAAGTGGCTCTTTTGAGAGGCATCAAGTGCAACATTCCCGCCTCCCTCTGACGGGCGTTTTCTCTGATTCGTTCTGAGTATTCAGAGCCTCTAAAGTTCCTGACTGCAGGCATTACACTAAAAGCAAACCCATGTTTTTTAAAGTCATTTTCCTAACCCCGCCACATAAATTTAATAATTTGCCCTCTCGGTTGACGTGCTTTCAGGCAGTCAGGCGTGCCATATGACCCCCGGCAATAACTCCCGAGAGGGCTGGAAAGGTGACCTCTGTGAATTGCATGCATATGACTAGGCATTGTCAGTAAGGGGTGATAATAGTATGCACAGCTGAATTCTCCATCATACCCAGAGGTATGTATGTGACAAATGGGATATGTTTTAATGGTGGGAAGGGAAAATGGAAACAGTTTGGGGACATGCAGCGTGCCCTCCTCAAAATACCTGACAAATCTCATTGCAGTTAATTTGATTAATGTGTCACTTTCTAAACAAGCACGAGAGCGGCAACTTGTTGCAGATGGACGTCGGCCACTGCTCGCTTGATTACAGCAGTTTGTTGTGAAATTATTGTAATCAGACCTGACACACAACATGGCTGTAACTCATTAGCGGGCTAACACAAAGTAACTGCATAATAATGCGTGCCCTTTTCCACTGCGTTATACAATACGTTTGACAAGACCAGACTGGCGTCCAGTTAGTGAGAAGCAGCATTTCATGGTCTTTAAAATTGTTTGAGTTCTGATTTTAAGAATGCTTGCTTTAATTTAATCAAGCCCGCCCTGTCTAGCACTCAGACCTGAGCGCTGCCCAGTTCTCCCGCAGTCTGTCATCTAAAGCCAAGCGAGAGCTTTCTTGCTTTGACTTCCTTCTCACCTCAATACGTGCTCTTCTCTCTCCTTGAAATAAATGCTCCTCATTTGATCTGTGTTGAAAGATGGTTATGAATCAGAAAAAAACATCTCAAAGCGGGAAATCTGTGCCACGCTCATCTGTATGTGTCAGAAATGTCACACAGCGGCGATTCCACCAGGAAAGCCGTTCCTCTGGTGCACAGGAAGTGACGGGTTTCACATTCCTGCCGCCAGCAGTTCTGTTTTGTACATATTTGTTAAATGAACGAGTTGAAGAATGGGTGAACTCATTACTGGCCACACTGTTTCATTGACATGTGATCTGAGTCAAAATGCTCCACCAAGTCTTCATTATCAAATCCATCACACAGGCTGACGTGGTCCTGTCCATGACGACGGCGTTCCACAATGACAGCATCAGAGCTGGAGTCTTCCTAAGCTTAACTCCGTACACACAAAGTGGGAGCAATTTCCTCCTGATCCATCACTGAGGTTACACCGTCCTTGGTGTGATAACCCATTTAGCTGTTAAAGCGTCCTTATCAGACATGCATACGCGAGTGGTACATGAGGTTTTGGGACCAGTATCAAATTGTGAGAGAATGGCGCTCTTTTCAACTGAAACGCTGCTGTTCCAGCTTCATAAAGAGTCATCAGTACCAGTGACAACAGTGCAGCAGGGCAGAGGGCTTCTCTCTGTGGTGGCTAGTGGCTTGATAAAATGAGACAAAGCTGGGATGAGTCAGTGACCATGACACAGGCCCAGTGGCTGTTAGGTATTGTTTTGCAATATCTCTGCAATTTCCTGTGAAGTTCCTATAGCCTGACAGTCCAGTCAACATTAGTGAACTTCAACAACTCTCATAAAGCCAGGAAACACTGAACTAAGAAACTGGAAAGTCTGTAGTCATCAAGATGTAGAAGAAAATCCTACTCTCACACTCTATAATGCTGTCATTGTATTTCTCAGTCCACTTTGTTGTTCGGAGGCGCATTTTCCTGTTTTTGTGGCCGAGACATGGTGCAACACTGAATGAAATATCTCTGCAGCGGGCGAAATAAAGTTTGATGAGTGAAATGAGTTTGACAGTGTGAACATCCTCACAGCTGAAGTGAAATTGCTCCCCTCTACTCGCCATTTTGCATGTTCAGCAGTCATTCAGGGAGAAATCCATCACGGATGAGGCAAGAGAAGCACATTTTCTCCACTGGAAGTAGCCTCAACAGGCCGGAATGCAATGCCACCCACAAGACATCTGAGTAAGACACATGGTTCATTTTGTGACAGGCAACTCTCCTGCTGATTTCTGAATTGCTCTTTTTTTTTTACCTGAGTGTACAGTAAAACCTGCTGATCAGATGAGCTAAGATGGGGGGGGGGGTGTTAGAAAACATAAGAAATCAGCCAGTGAGGTAGAGGAGAGAGGTGACAGAAAAGTGGACAGCCCCGCAGCAAAAATGTTAAATTAACCGGGAGACCATTTCCAATGCTTCGGGTTAGAAAATCTGTCTGCAAGCAATGGTGATTATAAATTCTAGGCCCCCTGACAACAGCTCACTCGGGGTCCTGAAACATTGGATACTGTAATCCAGCTCTGGGCCCCTGACTCATTTAAGGTTTTCCTCCAATTATGCACCCATGTCTGCAAGATCATTGATTAAATAGTGTTACTACTAACAGAAGTGAGGTTTTCAGATGAAAATTTTGGGTGCTGTGTCACGCCCTCCACCTCTGCCCTCTCCTAGTGGCAACCCCTCTTCCCTTTCCCCTCCTATCTCTCCCTCTTCCTCTCACACTCTTTCCTCAGGTGGGCGTGTGCAGGCTGGTGTGTGAGGCTCAGACAGGTGCTGTGAATCTGCCTATTAGTAACTCAACTCACCTGTGGCGGGGCGTGGTCTACCTCTGCTCCATTGTTCTCCCTCTGCCATAAATACCGGCCTCAATCCATGGCTCGATGCCGGACTGTAAACTACACTCCGTCAGTTTATTACCAGCTCCTCCAAATTAGTACGTTTGCTCTTTGCTTGATTGTGCTTGAAAGTAATTCTGCTTTTCTTTTTGCTCTGTCTCAGTTTGGATCACCTCCGCTGCCTTCTGCCTGACGCTCCTCTGATTCCTGATAACTCGGCCTCTCCAACTCTCCTGCCCATTCTCCAGTCAACCCACTTCCTCTGCTACACCTACCCGCTGCCATCAGCCTCACCTCCAGCCACTCCGTCCAAACCTAACCCACAGCCACCCTCAATAAACCCTTTCTATCGTTGGTCCTGTTTTGTTAGTTGTTGGTAGCCTTAGTAGCTCCCAGTTAGTTGATAGTGTGCCCTAGTTCCTTTGTTGGGTTCCTGTGTTCAGCATTTTATGTTCCTTTACTAGTCTGGACTAGTGGAGTTATATGTTCCCCTCCAGTATTATTGCCATTTGGGCTAGTCATTGAATTGTGAAATTATTCTGCTAGGAATAGTTTGGTAGTTGGTCTCACTTCACTGTTTATTGTATTAAGCACTCTGGGGTTTTTGTATTCACTTATTGTAAATAAATTCTTGTATAAAGTTATTCGTGTACTGAGTTCTTCATCTGTGCCTCTGCCATCCGAGCCATGACATGCAGTCCCATTTACCACAACCATGTTAGTCATGTAGCTATCTATACGTGCCTCAGGATTCTTGAGATTCTAGGCCAACCAAGGAAGGAAATGTTAAGCAGAATTGAACTCTTCAGGTAACCTCATGTGCCAGATGCTTTGTTACACAGAACCATCTGGGAAGTCTTTCTTGGAAACTGGAAAAGGGCGAGCACTTTCAAAATAAAACACCTGTCAGGTGATTGGATAAACCATCTGCCTATGACAGGCTATCACAAGCTAACTTCAACCAATCAGATCGATGAACCTAATGACGCACAGTAGCAGGAGATCAGTGGAGCCAGATGGTGAATCAAACTCTTGCTGCAGCCATCAGTTATCGTTCCCATGGAGACAAGCCTTCAGTGGTGTTTTTGCTATTCTTTTAATGAAGAAATATTCCAGTTCTGATATAATTGTTTAGACTAACGTCTTAACAGCATTTAAACTTACCTCTTTAGGAACCGCCATTGTTGTTTTTGAAGTGAGATAGCAAAGTAAAATAGCACTTTTATGTGAGTGAGATGTTCACGAAGACAGAGGGAAGCTTAGCCTGCTGTTGTCAGTGGGATACATTTACAAATATTTTACATGCAGAGAAATAGAAAAAATGAGAAATTGTATAATAAGCAGCAAGTTTATACAGTAGAGTTATTTACTGACCACCAAGAGCTGGGTAAGGTGAGTGCTCTCTTTAGCTCTAAGCAGCGTTTTATTTCACACACCACATCTCTCATAGCCAGCTTTAGTGGCATCAGGCTTTATATTTATTTCATAAGCAAAGGCTAGAGGGTAGAGGACACAGTGCAGCTCAGTGCATCCTCTACCAGGACAACAGTCACTGGTAGAGGAACTGTGTCAGCAAATGGTCCGGTTTGGGCCTCAGTCTCTCAAGTTGAAGGATCCACATAACACATCATGTCCTCCACAGTCTGACTGTAACTACGGAGGCCGAGGTGACAGACTCAGAAAAAACTGGAAAAAGTGTGTTATGTCTCTAATGTTGTCTAAAGGTGGTTCTCACAGCGATCGGTCGGCTTCCTCCGACCTTAAATCTCCACTGTGAACCAGTGGGAATATCTAAAGCAGCACCCTTCAGATGTTTGGAGTAGAGGTCATCTTGTCTCTGCTTAGAAGCTGGACGATTCTCATGTTCTCTGAGTCCTTGCATCAAAACCCACCCACTGTTCATGAAGAAATGTTAAGAAATGTCTTATCTGGCACATAGCCAGTTCTCTCGTTGCCTATGTGCCGTTGTAGGTGAGGCTGAAGGACTTCAAGGAGCAGGCCTGAAATTATTTGTTTAGGTAGCCTCAACAGTTTGTTTAGGTATGAAGACTTCTGAAGCTGCTGGTTTCACCGTGTCATCAATCTGAACAAAATCCAAGTGATTCCTGGATGACTATGGCTTAGATCAAACTAATAGTAAGACTTTAAATAGATGTCAAAATTAATCCGTTGCACAAAGCTGTCAAGTTCTTCTTAAGTAGGACTAATTTGCCATAAATTAAAGAAACCACTCAGCTCCTGTCACTCCAGCAGAAAATTACAGTTACAAGAACATTTTAGTCAGAAAGTTTAGTGAACAGTATAACAATAAAAAAAAAAAAAAAAAAAAAAACTTCAAGCAGCATGAAATCTCTTAGATGATGTGGCTTCAGCAGATCTCGTCAGTCAGGCTCAGGAGAGCTTCTCTCTAATAACTCTGTCCCCTCTCATGGCCTGATCCACAACATGAGTAACAAACCACAAAAACATTGTGAGCTATGTTTCTCTTTTGTCGTCTGGTGCCACTGGTCAACAGCTGTCCCTGACCGTTATGCAAATATGGCTCTGAGTTCTAAGTTAGCCTGTGGCAAACGTTTTAAGCTTAATATGAGTCAGTCTTAATTATGGTGAAACTGCCTAAATTGTGTTAGTTTAATCTAACTAAGATTGGCCTAACACTACAAACCAGTCTGAAATATCTGTGTGAAATAGACCCAATTCATTTCAAGTATATTTAAGCATATTTTCAACACATTGGTGATATGAAACAATTCTACTAAGTGTGTTGTGAATGCTCATGAATCCTGATTTTCACTGGTGCACTTCAGCGCACTTAAAGTTTGTAACAAGTTGTGCCAATTTAGCAGGAATTTACACATCAAGTATACTCAAGTATTATTGAAGTGCACATCCAAAAAGTACATTCTTCAAAAGGTATGATTGACTACAAATAATTAAAGCATTTTGGGCATGGATGCATTCAGGCTTAGGTGAAAAAAATATTATACTACTGTCGTAGGAAATATCAGTACCCCCCTCTGCTAACAAAACTCTTTCATTCGTCGACAGTAGAGCTACTTCCACACTACAGTTCAATGAATCAAACCCCCTGAAGTCAAAGGACACACCTATGTAAATGTGTTATTATGTCAGCATATAAGAGGGACGAATATAATCAGCAGGAAAGACAAGAATTATGCACAGATATAGTAGAATGGCCTCCCCAGCAGCTTCCTCAGTATGCACTTAATTACCACTGATATATGTAGAGATGGAAGAGTTGCTCAGTTTGCTAACCTCCCGATACACTCAGAGAGAAGTGGGATAAGGGGGGGAAGTACATTAGCACTTGACATATGCGTTTCCCTTTTGTAGTTCTAGATGCAGTCTGTGAAGCACGGTGATATAAAATGCATAAACAGACTAATAGCAGTGCTACAGTAGGTAGTTCGCTGAACACCACAAGCATCAAGATAGCTGTGTATCCATAACATATTTATGAATGCAGGGACATTTTTCTGCTTTCTTTCCAGCACGCACACCAGTTAATAAACAAACACTCATTAATCATTTTCATGCAGCAGAGTTCAGGGTGTGAGGGGAAAATATAATGACAGTCATGGAACCTGCTATAATTCCAATATCCTCTATAATTTACCTTGACCAGACTGTTTTGAGCGGGGAATCTGTTCCAGCCGTGAAGCTGGGCCACCATGAAACGGTTTTAAATTAGTATTCATGGAGAGTTCATGCACATTTTTTTTCTGCCTAGGAAGTGATAATCAGGAATTCAAGATGCATATCCTGTGTTTGTCCTTTTCACAGAAAACAATTGTCCTGCCGTGCACCCCGTGTTTGGAAAGCAGCTGTCTTGGGTATACAGGATTTGAACTCTCTTGCTTTCAATCTCTCGACTCCCGGCGCAAACGTGCGCTCACACGGGGGCACCGCAATAATCTGCACGGTACATCGCCACGGAAACCAATCCCTCCCTCACCAGATTCTGTGTGACAACAAACCTGCGAGCCGCTCGTCATGACTTCAAATGGATAAAGATTACAAGCCGGCGAAGAGGCGAAACAAAGAGGAAGGGATGCAGGAGAGACAAACAAATGTAGCACGAGAGCAAACCTCAAGCGTGGGGGGTAATAAATCACAGCAAAGAGGATAGTCTAACTTCCTCTCCTCCTTTACAGAGGGCCGCTGCTAAAAATGCTGGCAAGGCTATTCCCAGCAGGAGGAAACTTCTGGAGATTACTGTGTAATAAGCCTGAAACGGGCTGCGGGTGAATTGAGACTGAGCGTTCACCCTTCCTCCAGGGTCACGGGACTCATTCTCTCAGGAACCAATTTCTGGTCAGACGTGTTAGTGTGGAAAAGAGGAAGGGAGAGAGGGTCATTTACGGGCCTGCAGGCCATTGTTTGCCTGCCTCTGCTCAATAGACATTTTTCAATCATCCGATGTCGACCCAGAACTGTTGGATTTAGAGCTAATTTGAATTGTAAATAAGGGTGCGAGCTTGACATCTCCTCACTCAGGCCAATGACAAGATTTTTAACTTGTTTCTTGGGCTTTTGTTCACGTCACTAAATTTCCCTGAAGCAGGTTATATGTTACAGAATACAATAAACCTGCAATAAGCATGAACTCATTTAAAAGCACTGTTTCTTCACACTAGTTCTTTAGTTGTTTGTATGTTACTCAGTTCAGTGGTATGTTTCGAGATGGTTTGTGGTGATGTTACATTAGTTTTGCGCATATTGAAAGTTATTCCCATTTCATAATAGAGTGGTGCATTTCATTGCATGTGCAGAGCTTCATTTGCTCATGGTTATAACGTTAACATCTGTATCTTGATATGTTATCTAGATAATGACGTTTAATCACTGGTCTTTATATCTACATCTGGTATTAAACACTCTTCTTATCTCAAATTTGCTGTGATCTGTTTAGAACTTAATATGCAAATTATGTTTGCAGAGTTGGAGGAGTTAAAAAGCTGTGGCACGACCCCGGATCATTTGCTTTTGTTCTGGGCAGCTCGACGTAGCAGGAAGAAGCAGATTCAGGTGACCTTTGACCTTGTTGTATTCATTCTTGGCTTATACGTAACCAAACTGTACAGATGGCATTCACTTATGTTTTTGCTAAAATCAAACTGCGAGCCAGACCTTCATCTTCAGGTGGTGAAAAAAAACATGCATCTCACAATTATTTCCCCCCTGGATTAGCTTTTGAAGCCATCTGCACAGAGGTCGACTCCCACCTTGCCAGAATCTTCATATATTGAATGTCTACATTGGAGGCGGTGAGTGCTAAGTTAGCGTGAGCCACAGTTGTCTTAAACTCGTACCTGTTGCCACTCTGACTAACAGCGCAGACTGGATCCTGAAACTAATGTCGCTTTGTCAGGATTTCATTTCAGTTAATGCTGAAATCTCTCTCTGCCTGCTTGTGTTTGCAGTTCACTGGCTGTTGCTCCTCTTCAGCTATTCTCACTGCACTTCATTCCCTCTGCCAGCTTTTTTCCTCAGCAGTAACTTTATTTTCCCTCTGTCTTCTCCGCCTGTCTCTGTTTGAATCTCTCTCACTACCTCTCACTTTCTACCTTCACAGTATATATCATGTCAAGCCAAACAATCCCCAAATCCCCAGCAAGAGGTGGTTTGAGCGTGTTCCCTGACAGATTCTCAGTTATAAGGTAGGTTTCCTGGTTGCACCAGTTGATATTACAGAGATTCCTCATGGTTTAGGAGCTAACTCTCTGCTCTCTGGCTCTCATAGCCTCTATCATGAGTTGCTGCGTTGACTGTCACTTGAATACGGTTAAGACGCTTTCCAAGCACAGAACAACCAGTGTAAATGTGCTCACAGACATGAACACTGGAATAAGTGGCGTTATCCATTCAGCTTTTCTTCATGCAATCATGGCACTGACTCTGGTTATTGAAGAACAGTTTTAGGGACTCACTGACATTTTGGCAAAGCTAACAGGGAAGTTGGAAATAGAAATCTAATTTCAATACTTTAAAGAGAGTGCGGTAATAAATTAGAGAGAGAAAAAAAAACTGATTTGTTTCAGTGAGGCACACAGCACTGACGCACTTTGACAAGTAAAGCCTTCATTGGAGCTGATAATGGCTTTTCTTGCCAAAATATAATTAAAGAATGTCGGAGCTTAAATGCTCAGCATCATTGTGGTAGGAATGGTTGATATTGCTTTAAATGATCTTTATTGTAGATTCAAGTAAATGAACATCAATAATAACAATGGGATTTGTTTTGGCAATACCGAGCTCTTACACACTGAAAAGTGCTGCTCACTTGAAGCTCTGAAAGAGTATCTCGAAGGCATCATTCAAGCATTAGCAATATACTTCAATTACATAGCAGTAAACATAGATATAATCCATAGCATTACCATAACACCTTGGTGTAGAGATATTTCGTTGCCTTCCAGTCTGATTTTAACTCTCCATGCTGGTGTGGGTTTTCTCCCAGAGTGTTTCCTTACCTTAAACTGACCCATACTACTGACCGAAACTATAGTAAATCAATGAGACAAACGCTGTACATATCTGCACCTCAGCACTTTCAATCTCATTCGTAACAACTTCCCCTCAAGGTGATGATCAAGGTGATGTTTTTATTTTCTTTATTGTGGTGACACCTTTACTGATACCGCTGTCACTGTTCTACTGCATTTCCCAGTGATCGCTTGTCAGAGTGTCACCAGTGGTTTGACGCCACTGGATTGACAGCAGCTCCCCGAACCCCAAACAAGCATGCATTAGCTTCTCCATAGAGACCAGAGACTGCAGAGGAACAGAAATTCAGATGGTGCCAGCAAGTGGCGATATATTTAGACGGCAGACATTACAGTCTCTCTAGACATCAAGGCAGTAACGCCATTGTTGCATATAATTTACAATCAATAGCAATCACAACCGTATCACCATTATAATGAAGACTGCAACTGCTTCCTGGAATTATCCCCGTGTGAAGACTCTTCCCACCCAAACTATCACTACATTCAACCTAGCAAGTGTGCTAAACAGATCATTTGAGACAAACACCCGCACTTTGACCATTAAGAACGCCAATTCTCTGACAAAGGTTGACAAGCTGCCAGTTTAATATTGGCGCGCACATAAGCAAAATCAGACGCTTAATGTGGACGTCAGTGAATAGAATGAGATAAAAGAGCCACATCCGCATCCCTCCACGTGATCCCTTCACATCATTGAGTGTCTGACATGTGGTCTGTTTTGCAGCCCAAAATGCACGAACATATCACATTCTGTGGACAGTGACTGCTTTGCATTTCCTCTTTAAACAAAATTAGGGTGCTTGAATCGTTAACTGGCAAAGAAAGCAGCAAAATGACCAGCTATATCTATGAAAGACTTGCAGTCTTCTTCATACAGTACAGCAGGGAAAGTTGCCACACTGTCCGCCCAGTATGGCTGTAAACAACCTTAAATTACAGCTAAGAGATGGTAATTCACCCTCGCTGTCACTTCAATATTTCAAATGCAGCACGGCTGAACACAGAGCCAGAAAATGTGTAAATGTCGAAATATTTACAAACTGCTCCATATATAGTACAAATGTACTTAGATTAATGTAATTTGCATGTGAAAGGAACAGCAAGAACGTCCAATGTTTCGGCTTCGTAATTACAGCCCAAAGAGGATTTTTGCAATCACAATTATCAGTTTAATTATGTCTGATAGCTATCAGGCCCTACGGCTTTATCAAAAGGATCTGCATTTAGAGAAGTGGTGGGGGACTGGCTTAATGAATTTCACATTTGTGGCTGGAGCCAATTATTAGCAGTGACATCCTAACATCTAATAATCCCTTTTAATACTACTTTTAAATGAAGCGAAAGAGTTCAGTGTTGCATTGTGGGATAACCCGGGACTGGTGCATTTTGACATGGAATAGGCCTCCGCAGGATGGGCAGAATCCATTCCTTCTGGTAATTGAAGTGTTTTGATATGCTGACGACTGATTACTGGCTACGGGGCATTGCAAGTCATCCTGCAACATCCGTTTTCCCAAAACACCACCTCCACCATCTCATCCATGCTTGCCACAAGTGCCCAGAAGCAAGAGTCATAATAAAACAAAATGAGAACAGGTTTTGCAGCATCATCAATATTCCTCACTCATCCCTGTTGCCCCTCAAAAAAAAAAAGAAGTTTTTAAGTGAACTCCTGGCAGGACTACAAATGCAAATGGAATCAATCAAAGATTGTCTGCTGATAGCCCAACTTATATGTCACGACCTTCTAATCCACCAATCACACATATTGCAGCTGGCCATGATTTAGTGGTATTGCAAACAAAAAACAGCATATTACTTCATGCGTCAGGCCTCTTCAATGCCTGAGCTGTTCATGCATTTTGTATAGCTGAGCTTTATGTTGAGCGGCTGGATCTCTATGCTTGTGGCAATGTCTGAGAGCAGGAGAAGTATAGCACCAAGCGGCAACCTCCAGGGCTGAAAAATGAAGCCAGCTCCGAGGTGCCGAAAGTGCCTTTCATTAAAAGTGTTCTGGGTAGGATCTTTGCACAGCACACTCTAAATTATATTAGGGCTTAACATTATGCATGATTCTGGACATGGCCACTTTGAGTGACAGCTAGCTGCTAGGTTTCAGCAACCAGGCCTCATTTGGCCCACCTCAGTTCCACCCCTTTGCCCATTTTTGGATTAGCAGACAGGCATCGCAGCCGCTGTCGCTGAGCTTCACAATGGCTCTTCAGAAACCTGAGGCAGACACCGCAGAGACCGGGTCTATGTTTTATACAGTCTGCGTACAGCACCCATTGAAAGAGAGCAGAGAGCTGACGTCATGCAGCAATAACATTTATCCACTGACCTTGTTTTGTTTCGCTTTTCCTGCTCTCAGGTCTCTGCTCTGTATTTCTTTCCTCATGTTGAATTCAGGACACTCACATTCACTTCCCCCTGCTCATCCACTCCACCGTTCACCGTTTTTTTTTCGGGGGGGTCACTCTGTCCAGAGAAGTCGACACTTCTTCCAGTGCTGTCACCATGGTTACCAGGACATGGACATTTAGGAGATTATGCAATTTCTTCCAAAAAAAAAAATGTCAGCCCTAAGCTAAAGAATGCAGAAGCGCTATGCCATTAAATCATGGTCAGCGCTAATTAAAAACAGCTCCAAAGGGAAACAGGACCTGTTCTATTTTCTTAAATCTTTTTAGACTTTAATAGGGTTACATAATGAATAATTAAGGGACTTTACTCTAACACATAACAGGTGTCTTTTTATATATATATATATATACATTGGAAACAATTTGGTTCCTGCAATATTACATTTAATGTTTAAAACGAAGATGATGACGTATTTAGGAACATAAATGGACAAACATCTGTACATTACTGGACTGTGTAGTCACGCAGGAATACCAGGTCACATGTAGCGCCTGCTGATAATCAGCTGATCTACTCGTGCATTACATAACAGAAGAAGACCATCTACTTTAAACACCCAGCAGGATACACCTGCTACTCTGCTGCTGAGCAGACCGGCCTTAACTCACAGGGTTTTACGTTTCAGCACATTCACGGACTGTTTAATTAATCGTTTCACTTACAGCGTATCTACAGTATCATAGACCAGGCATCTGCACCTTTGAATCAAACTCCTGTATCCTGTTCTGTGTGTTCAGTTTGCACTAATAGTGTAATGCACGGTCGCCGGCTGCTTTTATGAGTGAAATTGAATAGAGCCATGTCAAAAGATGCCAACACATCTCTTTTTAGGTGGAAAGTTTTTCTTCTCAGAGGTTATGATAGCTGTCATAGACAACACTACACAGATGGGAGGTTATTGATGGGGCATTGCGCATATGTCATTAAGCTGTAAATGGAGATCAGCTGCAAATACATGTCCGCCAGTTAAAAGAACATGCAGCACCCATCACTGTTAGAGGGGAAATAATTCAAACATCTCAATTTAAAAAACTGTATGGAGAAAAAATAGATTTGTAAAGAAAACATAGGCTCTTTTTCTCAGCTTTAATCTCAATGCACTCAAAGTTACTATTGTCCAGTTATGATAGTTGAACTAAATACTCAATCCTGAATGAGCAAAATATGATCAATGAACGTTTGCCCCATATTAAGAAGCAGCGTCTTTCACAGTTCACTTATCAGCAGTCTCAAAGCAACGCCGTCTCCGAGAATTTATGTTTCTGCACAGTTAATCTGCATTAATAATTGTGATGACAAAAGTAATCGCTGCCTGGATTATGTTCAGAGACAACGTTTGTTTGAGCGAATGAAATGCTGCGGTTTGTGTAATCTGCTGGAGTCACAGGGAGGTGGTCTGGATGGATGGGGGCGTGCAAAAGGCAGGAACTGTGACGCCAACACTGCACTGTACAACCACTGTATTAAAAGAGATTATAATCCTTGTCTGGCATGAACCACATGTGCCTAAACACAGCCATTAAAAAGATGAATTAAGTTGCAGGATTGATCATTTCACAAATGAGATACTTTGTCAGCAGCCACACATTCAGTTTCAACGTGTTTGCAAATTCCCAGGTATGATAATTAACACATTTCCTTAATTCATCATAACCTCAACACTTATGAAGACCTTATCAACATTCATTCAATTGTGCATTTGTTATATTTACTGATTTCTGGCCAGTTTTATGATACAGCTGCACAGCTGTCTCAGTACACGAATCATGCCCCGTAGCCAGTAATCAGTCTCTGTCGAGAAGAGTTGTTGTTCTGTTCAAGAACCTCACACAGATATTGGCAGGATTAAGCGTTTTAGTTCCATCGCCCCTTTTTTATAAAGGGTCGAGCCCCGACAGTATTACCCAGTGAGCGACTGTAATTAGCAGCAGATACCCGCACCCCGCGCGGTGCGCTGAGGTTACAGGACTAGCTGTGCTCTGAGCTCCTTCCTATAATGTGGGACAAGCACAGCGCTAAAGGTGCAGGAGCTTGACAATAGCACTTTGCTCACAACTTCCTTTCTCCAATTAAAATATGAAGTTCAATTATGGGTGGCTAACACTGTGTGGACCTGTTGAGAAAGGGGGAAAAGTCTCTGTATCAACATTCAGAGCAAATGTTCTCCAGTCAGTAGCGCACACACACAAGCATCACCTGGGCAATGGCGGGTCCCGCCATGGGAAAAGCCCACCCAGAGTCCTGAGGATGAACGCTGCTCTACGAATATATGTACATATATATAAAAAAATTGCTTGTCCTCTTTTGAGAAATGAGAAAAAAAAACAGCCTTCGGTCTCATTGGTGTTTATTTCAGGAATTCTCAAATTTCATTTCCACTTTAAAACATTATTATTTTTATTATTGCTCTTACAGCCAACTCTCTGGACACAGCACTTCTCCACCACATAACTTTTTTTTATTACTTTGCCTTTAAACGGAACACACTGTATTCAGGTAATGGAAGGTCTTATTAAAGCGGACAAGTTCATTTGTTTAAGTCATTTAGGGCATTTAGGTCCCTAATGGCTAATGATTTATTACAGGAAAGAATTCAGCATTCAGGCATCCTTGGACCCACCCGCCCTGCCAACTACAGAGATGTCATGTTACATAGGAAATTAGTGTCAGAGGAAGTTACTGTTTTGGACTTGTGAATTAATCACACAGGAGACAGTGAAGGAGGAGTGGACGGCTCTCTCACACTGCTCTCCTGCACTCAAGGTACGCCCGATTTCTGGAGAATACATCAAAGAGTGGAGAAAGAAAGGCGGGGGGCCAGGAGAGCTGGCAGCCTGCAGAGGTGTGCGGTGGGAATGGCAGGTCTGCTGTGTTGAAGGGTGATTAAGAAGGGTGCCCTGACAGAGAGAGGAAGAGCGGAGGAGATAGAGAAAAGACATTGTTCTACAGCACTCATCCCCAACTTTGGACTCATTACAGCTGCTCTGTACAAGTCCTTTGAAATTTCACTTTTCAAACGATTCGCTGAAAGTTGCCAGTGTCTCCTCAGAACGAATCTTTGATTACCATTACAAAAGGCGCAGATAGGAGAGGAGCGAGACACAAAGACAATGGGGGAGCTTACAGTACGTCGTCTTGGCTGGCCATACGTCATTGTAGCAGATGGGCTGTGCAGCTTTTATTTGGTGTCCTTGTTCAGAGCGTTGCTTTGCAATATTCATGTCTCGCTAAGTCAAAGTTATATTGGCCATTTTACTTCGACAAAGTCAAAAAGTCATATGATCATTTGTTATCAGCTTGTAGGAGAGCCACCAGCTGGGTCAGCAGACTGTGCAGAGCGCTGTAAGTCCTTGGCATCGCTGTTTTCTTAATGTGTTCAGACGAGCAAGTCTTCATAGGCCTTATTTGATGTTTTGGTTAAAAAATTCATCACAGTTTGTTACTATGAGCAGAATTTAAGGTCAACACTTGGAAGGTGTTTGAATTAGCTCCAGCATTTCCAGTGAGGCATGTAGGGAGATGATATCTTTTTAATTAATTTTGACTCCTTTTTTTTTTTTTTGTAAGGAAAACATCCCCTTAACTTCCTGTCTGCCTCACTCACTCACTCACTCACTCACTCCCCAGCTCCAACTTACATAAGCGTGCTCATGCAAAATTCAATTCATCATTTACTGGCAGAGTACAGAGTCACAGATGTGACGCCGAAAATTTGAAAATCACTCGGCAGGAAGATTCTCACACGCAGGCACAGAGAAAACACAGTGCCAGAAATCTCCTCCTTCCTAAAGGTGATGTTCTATGAAAATTTGATTTGCGAAGCTGTATAATGTGCAAATGACGCAACGATGCATGCGGGCCTCTTTCTTGTTGGCGTCTCAGTAGAACCCGACCGGAGATTTGTAAATTAGGGAAGCTATGAAAGTTTGATCAGCATTCAATGGCTGGTTAAAGGAATTGGTTAATTCAGGGGAAAAGCAGATTGGACCGGGTTTAGTGGGACAGCTCTGAGAGCATATTATCCCCTGTCACTCACCAAATACACACATGCTGGTATACATAATGTGCTTTAACACACAGACACAGATTTTTCCTGCAGTATATTCTACCCATGAGCAGCAGTTTATTCCAGGAGCTGGCTTGCCCCCTGCTGTGTGCTGGCTCGAGCTGCTTCAACAGCCTCCTCTGCTACCTGGATGCCACAGCATACCTCCCTGCAAAGTCATACAATTATCCAGAAGAGTGAAATGACGTCTTTATTTGGACACATGTTCTTATGACATCGCCCCACAGCCTTGAAAAGGGGAGAAACAGCTTCCATTTGTTGTCAGGATTACCTAATTATTTTATATTCTTCTAATTTAAAATCTTAGGGAAGCTAGTTTTAGGCTTTCTGTTAAGATATGGTTTCCTCCATCTTGTCTACAGGCGTGAATTATGACTTTATGTCAATGTGATCTCTCATTTATGGGAATACAGCAGTCGGAACAGAGGAGCGGGGCTTCAGCGGCGAGCAGCTAAATGGTAAATCAACACTGCCACCCTTAGGCCAAAAGAGAATAGCACACAAACAACACCAAACCCCAGTGCAGAATCCATGATTTTTCTTTACACTGAATATCCAAACCACAGGTTTTCCCCCAAATTGCCCTTTACAGATGAGGTGACACAGCAGTTTTGCAGGTGTGCAAAAAAAATAGGTGACTGTGAAGACGACCTCAGCGGAGATCTGAAATTATTATGGGCTTGTCATATCTTTCAAATGTTGTGAACCCAGTTTCAATAACCGATTCAGAAAAAACAGAAATATTTAACAAATTAACAGCTTCAGCAGTAAAATTGAGCATCAAATGAAAACAGTCAACATGAATATATGAATAATGTGGGCTCCATCTTTACAGCTGTACCAGAACACAGACTCAGAGACAGCGGTTGAATCCATCAACGATTTGATCCCTGTGCTGCCGCGTCTGCTGCTGGAAAGAAAGATTGACAGGGTTGATTTAATAGTCAGAGAAAATATTTGGAGCACATCACTCTGTAATTTTTAGAGCTGAATGCCTGAATGTCAGAGTCACCGCGAGCGTTAGAAGTGTTGGAATCGGGGCAGAGTGTTAGCAGAGTCATGTGGTACCCTCTGTGGACTGACAGTTTTCATTATTCTTTCTCTCTCTCTCCCATCCATTACTCACCGTCTCTCAGCCGTCTCTCTATTTCTCCCTTGCTCTCCCTCCCTCACTCACACACACACACACAGTCCAGAGACATAAACAGATTGTTGCAGCTGACCTGAGGGCATCTTGAGATGCTGAGAGTAATGACACCCGATGCCACATGATCAGCAAGGTGAATGTGTGTGCGTGTGTGTGTTGAGTGCTGAGTGTGATATTCTGCTGAAGAAGCTGCATTTCCTTTTAACATGTAGTGTATTGTTGGTCAGATCTCACATAGTAGAGTAATTATCTGATGGGCCTGTATTTATATTGAGGTATTTGGATGTTAGACTTGGATAGATGTAAAGATGTGTCTCAGTTTCACAATTTAAATAAATAATAACATTAATGACAAAAAAAAATAGCACACAGCAAGAAAAACAGGACATGTATTCTATTGCATTGAGTTATTATATGGTTTTATAGTAATGTACAGTATGTGATCAGATATTATGGTCATCATATAACAATTCTAAATTATTTGGTGTAAATCAGGGTCTGATTTTGATTATATGAGGACAACCTGCCCTAAATGATTGCCACGCATTTGTTTTTTCAGTGTGAAAGTCCATCACATACCCGTGGGTGTGCCTCTGACTACTGCACACTCTTAGCCACTGAACCTTTTGTGTTGGAAACAAACCAGAAGCTTTTCGCACGTCCGCTCAACCTAGTTTGTTAACACAGGGGACCGTGCTCTTGCGCGAGCAGCAAAGTAAACGGAGTGTTTTTAAATGTCAGTGGCAGTCCTGGTGAAACCTGACAGATGGTTAAGTAGATGCAGGAGTTTAACCCACAGCAATTAAAGGAGGCACACTGTGGATTCCCACTCTGTAGCATTTAGTCTTTACTTTGAGTGACAATTTTTGCATTTGTTAAAAGACTTGATTTAAAATTAAAATAACAGTTTGAAGGTCTTGTATGCATCTTATTTCAGACTCTGTATGGTGTCTGTGTTGTGTGTTTGTTTTTTGTTTTTTTTGTTCTGTTTCCCTTGAAAGCAGCACAACAAAATGGCCACTGTATAAAATTAGTTTCATTCCAAAGCAAACTGTTAAAAAAACAAAATGCTAACATTTTTGACACCCGAATGAAACCTGACTTTCTCTGGTCTTGCTTTTCGCTTCGACCTCCATTTAGTCTTTAGCTCAGACCCGGCTCCATTGTGTCGTCCTCTTCCACAGTCCCGGTCAATCCTCCGGAGAGATCCGGGCTAACAGTGGCTGCATCTGTCCGTGCCTTTGACTGCCCTCCACGCTACAAAGCTCCTTCACAGTGTGTGCTGGCAAATCAATAGCTGTATATTCCCTATAGCATACAACTTTGACAGGTGTCCTTCCGCGCGTGCTGTCATACAGGACCTTTTCCCACAACTTCATGAATCCTGAGCTGTGCTGCGCCAAGTCCGCTTTAGCATTCCCCTCAGTGCACCGGGGACAGGATGATCCGCCCATAGCAACACTCCTGTAGGTCAAACCTGCGAGAAAATGTCTTGGCAATGGTCAGGTTAAAGCTTTACTCGGGACTTCAAATTCTCACCTCTGTTGATGCTTTTATATCGACTTTGTTTTTTTTCTGCAAATTCTATCCACATTTTGTAAACCCCAGAGTGAAAAAACAGCCAAAATAAATATTGTTTTTCTACCACTCAACCACAGTATTTTGAACCCAGGGTTATCCAAATTTGGCTTTCATTTTAGGATGGTCCCATTTGTTTTGGGCACGTCATGCAACATCATCCTACCTGACGCTATGTAAACCAACCTTCCTCCCACTCAGGGATGAGCCGTCTAACTTGGGTCAGCTCCAGCTCTTCCGGCTCACGGGGGCCCAGTGTCTCACACCTCTCCCCGCCGCGCTATGTCATCTGCTGGCTCTGGCAGGCTGGCAGTCAGGCTGCTTTTACCGGAGGGAGGCTTTTGCTCTGTGGCAGCTCCTGTGTCACTAACTATAGGCTGCTCCTTCAGTTACAACTGCGGCACTGCAGTCAGCCAGTCAGTGAGATATTTAGCATAAATGAGGAATGCATGAAGTAAATGTATGCTATAGCAAGAAGTGCAGGGAGTTGGACTATTGTTACAGTCGGGGGCTGCCAAAGTGAGTGCTGTATCTCATTCAGCACATTGATGCCCCTCACCAGTGTTTTGGCACCAAGGAGCCTTGTGCACTGAGAGGAGACATTGTTAGCTCTCAGCGGGTCTGTTTATTCATCATAATGAGAAAATGCAGGTGACACTGTCAGACGGCTGAAATGCAGGTGGTGGAGGTTGTGCGCGAGTGTGTTGAGCAATGGTTTTCATTGAAGCCACTCTGATAATGGACTGGAGAATAAAGATGAGTTTACTCACATTCAGAAGCCCTTTTGAGAGGGTTAGCTCTTTTTGCCTCTTGGGTCTTTTGTGGCTCCGAGGCCACGTTTCAACCTTCAAACAGCCCCTGCAGCCCTCACATGTATACACAGTGTTAAGCTCAGGGGCGGATCTACCTGGGTGGCACAGATATATAAAAAGTGTACAAGAGTGAACTCCAGTGTCCAAGTGCCAGTGAATGCAGCAAGAGACTAGGTTCTGGGCACTGGATAAACACCGGATATTGGATAGTAGGCAACACCCAATGTGAGTATATGTAAATGGAAAGGAATGCATATCATTTAATGATGTGTTCTGGACACATTTTAGGTTAGGTGCCACCTTCAGATCTTTTAAATCTATGTAATTTCTTCAGTTGTGGACTTTTCCAAGCGAATACTGTTGTGACTGTTTGTGATGAATATATTTCTGCCACCCCTTAAAGTCCCCATGCACCCCTCTTGTCACCGCATGAATATTTCTCTGGACTCGCCCCTGGTTATGCTGATTGAAAAGACCAAGATTGAAAGGTCCTTTTTTTTTTTTTTCTCTGGGGTCGAAATCACTGAAGCACTTGTGGCTTAATCATATGCTTGGTGAAGATCTGCCACTTTTCAAACACTTGGGCCTCTTTATGTGACCTGCTTGACTTTCTTTTGCAGATTTTATACAATGTGTGAAAGGCATGCAGGCCATTTGGGAATGCATTGAGACAGTTGGTCCAACTGTGGCACATTGATTTGCCTTGAAGAGAGACAACAAAGCAGATCAATGGTCATTTTAGTGATAAGAATAGATTCAGCGTTAGCTTCCTTTTAAAAGTATGCAGCCAGTGTCACCCTCATTAGCAACCATGACATCAAAATCTGTTTAATCTTGCATAAAACCTTTCACATCTTAGACCCCATGCAGGGAGGCTTTTATTACGAGTCCTAGAAGGTCGCAATGCACTCGCACATTAATTACATTCCATATCAAAGATAATAATACACACACCGGTGGGCTGGGTGTGTTGCACCTTATGTTCTGTTCAAGGACAGCCCAACGTGAAGTCAACGTTAGATGGATGGAGATCCGCAGGCGAGCCAAGAGCGCTGGGGCTTCACTTGTTTGTTTTTAGCTTTAGTGTCTGTTTCGTTCGCTGCTTTACCGTGACAATAAGAACAGATGAAAGGAGGGAAAGAATCGGGCGGGGGAACAGTGGAAGATGGGCGCTTTCCATCCACCTCCTTTGCACGTCAGGAGGAGTTTGCAGAGAACACACAGCTAATGGCAGATTTAGTCTTTAATTACAGCGACCGTTTGAAAACACGAGGCCTGTCTCGCTGGCTGTTTCGTCAGATGCCATCACACTCTGTCCTTGGTGATGGTGCAGAGGAGCCCGGCTCTGAAAATAACGCCTTTGGTTTGCTGATCTGCCAGTTGGCTAATTGTAAATAGGCCGCAAAAGACACAGCATGAGCCCTGTCGCGTCATTGTCTTTTTTATTATTGTGTGGGTTGTAAGTAGAAGCTGTGAGCAGCGTGCATGCGGCGGCACTGGCATGTCGCAAATCGTCTTTTCAGCTTCCTCAAAAGGTTGTGTGAGCTTGTGCGCGTACCCGAGTGCGTGCGTGGTGCTTTTGTGCACGCTCAGACGCATCCGAGCTCGTGTGGATGCGCTGTGCATGCAGAATGAGAACAGTGTGTGTACGTGTGGACAAGTGTCATCTCTCTTTTTTTTTTGTCAACAAACACCTGTTTATTCTCTGTTAATTAATTGTTTAACATAGTTTCAATTTGTCAAGCAGTTTGCTCTTGGTGAAATTGGCTCGCTCGCTTGCTGACGCCAGCTAGCACGCCCCCTAATCAGTGTCCAGATGAATTATAAGTGTTGATGTGGCCAGATGTTGCTCTGCCATACATCCACTATAATATAAATAATAAATGGCATCTGCTTATTAAGCATCGTGCAACCACACAGATGAGCAGAAAAGAAAGGAGGTAGCAAGATTATTGTTACGTGAGACTTTGAGATTGCAGAAAACTCATTAAAATCTACACTGGTTTTGCATTAGTATCAGCACTTCTCACAATTAACAATTCATTGCAGCTGTATTTGCGTGTTCTCAGACGGCTGCTGGCTTATCTTTTGAAGTATTTCTAGGTTTCCACGTTCCTCTGCAATAGTGTTGAGATATTGAGTCTGTTGTCATAATAACAGTGAATACTGTGTTGTCCCAGAGAGGGGCACTGCAGCAATGCAAACAGCTCTGAGTGTTAAGCCAGCACTGCATCAATATACAACACATACACAAAATAAATGGATTTTTCTTCAGCATGAGGGATTTAGACTGGAACATCAACAACACTTGAATTGTGAAGACGATCCAGAACCCAGAATCCAAAAAAAAAAAAAAAAAAAAAAAGTTGGGACGTTGTGCAAAACAGAACAGGGAAATTTGCTCATCTTTTTTTGATACACGCTCAATTGAAAACAGTACAAAGACAATACATTTAATGTTTTACCTCATCAACTGACAACTGATTTTTCTAATATATATCTGCTTGTACTGAATTTGATGCAGCAGCACGTTTAAAACAAGTCGGGACAGGAGCAACAAAAGACTGGGGACGATGTGGAGCGCTCCAAAAACACCTGTTTGGATCATTCCACAGTTAAACAGGTTGATGGTAACAGGTGATAGCATCATGATTGGGTATGAAAGGAGCATCCTGGAAAGACTCAGTCAAAGGATGTTACGACATGGACTCAGGGACACTTTGTAAAACCACTGGTGGTAAACACAGTTTGTTTGCATATGGTTGCATTCTGTTGTTACTGATGTTTTACACAGTGTCCTGACTTTTTCATAAACGCTGTGTAACTGTCTATATTAAACAATACATGTTGAATTGAAATGAACATCTGTTAGGTTTGAAGCGACAAACTGCTCCTCTAGCGTGAATATTCTGAGCAAATGCAGAGATGTGAGAGCATTTAAACAGAAGACGACTGCTTCACAGTCCTGCGCAGGGTTTTTCTCCACTCCGTCCTCTGACCAGCCTCATTATCAGGTGCCGCTGACAAGTGTGATGTCCATGTTGACAAAGAAGACGAACCTCTCTGAGTCCATTTCTGAGTCCATTAGCAGCTGCATCCCTCCGTCAGTCAGAGTTGGTCAGTCTTTTGCATCGGCTGCAGCTGTTAAGGTGTCATCCTTTAATGGCACGGTGGCAAATACCACACACTTCGAGTTGGCTCTTTTAATATGTATACTCCAACCTATTCATGTGAGTCACACTTTAGAAAATGCTTTTGATAGCGACGCATGTGTCTTTGTGATTGTATTTTACTATAATTTCCTTTGACTTCAGTCTACTGCAAGGCATACTGTGCAGCTTTGAAATACCAATACATTCATCTTAACTCAATGCTAGACTCTAGTGGCACAGAAAAAACGGATATTATTATGTGTTTCAACCATATATACAGTTTTTTGTTTGTTTTATTCATCTGAAGTTATTCAGTCCAGATGGTTAGTGTCTCAAAGATTCATCCACATCAGTAATGAGTGCTGAGCATGCTATTAACGACAGCTTTGTTGCCCAGGGGAATCCTGCCCACTGTAGTTTGCATAGCGCTTCAAAACTAATCGCTGTATCAAGAACGAGAAAAACACTCTGCACAAGTGCGAGTGAGATAAAAAACAGGACATTTTCTGATGTGATTTTGTCTTTAAAAATGCAACACAACCCCATGTCGCGTGTGTTCCTTAAAGGATGAGGCTTTTTCAGCTCGGTCACAAAGGATCAAACATTCCCCTTTGTTCTTCAATTAGAAATGAATACGCCAAAGTTCAAACTGTGTTCATCTGCTTGTTAAAAAAACATGAAACCACTTTCACCATCATGCATTCCCATCAGGACTGCCACGGGCCTTTCAGTTTGTAGTAGGTTTACAGGTCTTAAAGGACACTTTAATGGATGCCGGCAGCTTTAAAGTGACATATTTTCACAATAGAGATCAACAGGCTGTGTGTAGATATAATATGTGTGCCTTGAACGTAATGCAAACTAATACAAGACCACGAAATAGGGTTTCAAAGATGATTATAGCTTTATATCAACACTTGTATCACAGTGGATTGTATTAGATTGCAATAATGTTCATGACATTGTATATATGACTGATTATCAGTTTAAAATCATATTTATTCATTTTTCTTTTCATCTGGTGAAAAAAAAAAACATGTTGCCACACAATTTGCCCACTCACAGCAGCAACAGCCGTATACCAGTCAGTAGAGAATGGCAGTATATGTGCGTGTGTGTATGTGCATCCACAGTTTGTGTGCATGAGTATTTGTGCACAAAGGATCTGGGTTCTTGCTACAATATTGAAGCTGTCTCCACGCCACTTAGTATATATAAATGCACCTTCTTTTCTCTCTTCTGGCCTTTACAGAATTTAGTGCATGCAGGAGCAATTGTGCAGAGACATATTTTGTCAACACTTATTTGCCATTTGTGATCAATCAGTATAAATCAGGAATTTGAGCCAAGGAAATGCTGTTCACCGTGGCTGAAAGGCACCATGTTACCTGTACAACAATAAATCACTATATTATACACCACTGTGTCAGTGAAAAGCATAGCAATTGTTTGATTATGCTGATACACAACAGTGATGGCTGTGATATAGAATGCATTTTGACAGCTGAAAGAGGAGGAATAAAAAGAGGTTTAAGCATTTTGCTGTTTAAGTTTCAGTATCAGCTATCTGAAAAGACGAGTGTGAACGGAAACCTGTTTGACACGTAATCAGCATTTTTATCCTATATTGCTGTGGACATGGCATGAGTGCAAACCAGAAAGCCTTTTATGAAAGCCATAAATCTGAGCAGCTGGCTCAGTAATTCTTGAGTCGCTGGTATTGATCAACAACCTTATGAATCCCCTGAACATATATCATGATCTTTTTTGTTAGGAGATGACATCAAATCTTATTTATTGTACTTTTAGGGTTATCTGAGATGATGGTATACGAGCAATAAGAGATCAGACAGTTTCTTTATGACTTTAAATTTTTTTTTTTTTTTTTTCTCCATGCGAGATGCACCCGCTCGGCTCGATAATTCCTGGGAAAATCTGCAGAAGAAGAAAAACAGAAAACACTGGCATGAGATGATACACTTCCATTGACCAGCAGAGAATCAGCATATTATTGATGCTTCTTGTGTCAGTGTGTGAACTGCACAACAAGCATCTCTTCAGCTTAGAAACGAAAGCCAAGGTCGTTACCCCCCGATTTTGTGCGTTTTCCTCTCATATTACAGTACAAAGAAAAGCACGGCACCGGTGACAAAGCATACAGATCAGATTAAGATTAAAGGTAAGACATGACACCTGAATGTCAGAAGAGACAAGACGTCACATTACTACAGGGGAGATTTAACATGTTATCAAAGGGGGGAACCCAGTCGAGGTACAGATAACATCAAACCATGTGAAACACAGTGAGAAGTGTGCTTTAAAATATGCAGCGAGGCATTGTATAGTACAGGTTTTCTGAGCAAATTCAATATTAATTATTAAAAGTGCAAAATTTGACCTTTTCTTTCCCGCTTCGACTGCTAGATTAGCTTGATCAACTCCATTGGCTCTCAGGTAACTTACATAACATAACATACATACATGCATCCATTATATATTATATAATGGTTATAAGCTGTTGAGTGGAATTGATTTTCTAAATGCTAAATATTTGCTTGTTTGTAAGGATTTCATCGCCCAGGTGCTGAAAAGGACGTGGGGTGCTCAGAAAATAATTGTTTTTCATGGCTTCAGAGTTACTTGAAGTTCTCACTTTTTTAGTAAAAAGAAGATATGGCACACAGCACCTTTGATATAAATTGAGTTTTTAATTGAATTTGACCAAACAATATTCAGCCAAATAGCTTTAAGTCTAGTACAAGTGCCTTTACCCTTTTCCTGTCAACTGTGCACACATGGTGTCAGACAAGCAGCTATCATCAGACAATTTAAACGATTATATCTCTACTGCAAAAACACACGTAGGCCCTGGATTTTCATTCTCTACCCGCCTGCTTCTGACCATCAGAGAACGGTGCATTGCTCACATAACGTACAGCCTAACGTGCACAAGCCCACGCACACACCACACATCCTAGGGTACACATGTGGCACAAACACGCAGCCAGGGATTGGACTTGGAACAGAATGACTGGTAATCATTTTTAGATGTTTCTATATTTAAAAATTAGAAGATAAACGCTTGAGGGGGCTTAACTTGGGCTTCACAGATTTGTGATGTGGCTGTAGCACTCCATAGCCCACTGGCTGATCACAAGCCATAATCAACCACACCTTACACCGACTTTCAGGCTCAGCCTTGACCTACACTGCTGCACTTGTAGCACATTGATGGTTTTCCTGTGTATGGGACATACCTCCAAATAAAATGGTAGCTAATCCGCCACCTTGTTTACAACCTGCGTGATAGTGTTTCCTGCCCTGTTGGCCTTGTTTTAAGCAATGTTGCCATGAAATCTCAGCGGTTTGAGTCGTTGTTTGAGTATGAAGTTGGGATTCTGGCTATAAAGCTTGATTAGCTTTTAGCAAGTTGCAACAGCAATTACACCAACATTCACACACAGACAGACACACACACACTCACACTCAATGATCTAATGAGGTTACATGGGACAAGCTTGCATGAATTAGTTGTTACACTGAAAGGTTGAGGAGCACGTGGGTCAAATGTTAATTACAAATTGCCTCAGTTCATAGAGAATAAAGATTGTAATTAATCCTTGACGGGACAAATTCATAGTAATTTACTGCACTAATGTACCTGTGTGGTCCACAAACAGTGTCTCACACATTTCTCAAGAGCATAATTACAAAAGTTATTCACCCCATTTTAATGTTAAAGCCAAAAGGTGAAAAAACATTTAAGCCTGACATCATCTATGACTGCATCCAGGTTGGGCATGACCTTACATGGGTAAGATTACGTTTTTGACATTAAAAGCAGAGATGCACCTTAAATGAAGTATAAAAAGGTCCTGAGTGAAAAAAGAAGTCCTAGAAATAAACATCACTTTAGTTCCTCTTGATTTATAGTGCCATCATTGCATCAAATAATAACTGTTTCTGAGGCGTCTGTTAGTGTGCAGGGATCCACAAAGTCCACTGTCAATCCAAACATGCACAATATGATACACACCGAAAGAAAGTATATCAAAACAGCTTTGAAAGCTGTTTGAACAGATATCAGGAAGATAGCAGCATCTGAAGATGACGACTTTCATCTCAGTGCTATATTTGCACAGCTTTCTGGCACCAAGCATTGTATCATCCACTCGGTATCTTTCCTTTTCGCCTGTTCTTTCCTTGCTGGGCACTTTCACAGCCTCGGCTCTAGAAACTCTTTATCTGGATCTGCACCATTGACAGTGAATGGAACATTAATTTTTTTTTTTTTTTTGGGGGGGTGGGTTACAAAGTTAGTCTGAGCTCTTACACCCAAGTGACCTTTCTCTTCTCAGTTCAGCAAAAGAGAAATAGTTCCTTCCCATATCCTCCTCATGAAATGCCCTGGAGACTATCACAGTGTCGACTGTGTGGGTCTCCCATACAAGGTCAACGACTGCTGTTTCAGAAGGTGTCTCTTTCTCGTCTGGAGCCGGGACACTGGCTCGTAGATGGCCACAAGTCCAGGCTGTTGACTCCAGACAAGATCACATTTAATACACTGCATCATATCCAATCACCCTTAGAGAAACATGCTGTAGTTGGAGAGAGAAAGCCTTGCCTTACAGCTGTATGGTGTAGCTGGAAGGGAGCTAAAAATTAGCTCCCCTCCAGCTACACCCATGACCTTCAAAGTCGCAGCTTCACAGTGTAAGAGCATAATGACTGTAATTATTACAAGGCAAGACATCATTGCAAAATGACTAATGTGACCATTAGAGCTAACAACGCGTACAGTGCTCCTCAAAGCAGGCCTACGCAGGCATCAACAAAGTCTCACAATGCAGCCACACAGCTAATTAATATATAGCAGAGTCAATGGGTACAAGAGAACCAGCTTCATCCCGGCCAGCGTTAATTGAAAGGGTTCTTTTTTTTTTTTCTTTTTTTTTTTTCCGTGCTGGCCCTCTCAAGGTGACGGAGCATGTTGTGGTTAGATTAAATATTTATTGAGGGGTGTCATTACATTGCCATTATCATTTAGATCAGTTCATTAAACAACAAGATACACCAATGATGAGACAATTACGGTTGTTAAATAAAACAGGATGAAAAGAGATTAAAAAAAAAAAATAAGACTGCTGCACCCACACATACTCAAACAGCAATGCAGATGTGCGTTATGTACACAAACATGTTCTGCTCACTTCGTAAGGTCACTGAGCTGGGTCCCATGGTGATCGTTGAGCAGTAGTTCTTGACTATGCTTGCAAAAACAATGACTCTGGTAACCATTAACCCCGTCTGGGAAGTCCAGGCAGCGCAACAAATGCACACTTGTTATGTCAGAGCCTTACGTTTGCTGATATTCAACAGCTATTGAAGGTACCCTCTTGGTGATACACTGGGTTTGCACGCTGTGTGACTCACATATGGTTTGATGCATTATTTACAGATTCTTTTAACCTTGAAAATTGCCGCTGCGTTCTCTGTGTGATTGCCTGCTAACTTGGGACGGTGGTGCTCGCAGAATTTCAATGTTGCTGACAGATTTAGCATCAGTGTTATGGCAGTGACTCATCCAAGTCATGTGAAGTGTTGGAGTCATGGGCGCTTTAGCTTCTTTGTCTGAGCATTCATTCATACGTGTCTTTCTCCAAACATAGCTAAAATTTGGCTGGGCAAAAATATCACATCTGCAGTAATCATCTGGAGTCAGTCAGTATCATTCAGACTGCAGTAGCCTCAATAAAATGAAACATATTTCTACGAATGGAAAAAAAATACCTATATCGTACATACATACAGCAAAACCCAGATGGCCCACTTTGTTCTTTGTGGTTATCGAAAGGCATTCTGGGAAACAGCAGATCACTCATGTTCACCACAGGTAAGCCAGGTCTGATGAAAAGTAAGCACACCGGAGGAGTAAATTACAGGTCACGGCTGGAGTTATTCTATCTTTTTATCATTACCAAGAATTCCCCTGAAGAGACTTGATCTAGCTTTTGCCTCCGTGCCATAGAAACCCTGTGTCGTTCCAAACCTCAAACACCTGAAAAACTCAATGAAGTCTGAGGAGATGAAAAATAAAAGAAAGAAAGTAAATAGCAAAGTCATATCATGGATGGTTTAAGTCTCTCCAACAGAATTGTTGATAGTAATAAATTGAGAAAATGTCAGCCTTATCCTTTAGACAAAAAGTAACTGCTGAATGCACATCACATATCGATGAATTACGGCACTGTAAAGGTACGAGCGTGTGATATTTCTTGGAAAGCAACACCTACAGTGGATACTGTTTTCTCCTTGAGTGCCTCTGGCTCACGGGTAGATGTCATGTTCTCTCTGCAGCTGTGCGTTTGATGTCTTGCAGTTATAAATGAAAAGGTGGCATTCACTGGCAGATTATTCAGAGGCAGGTTTCTTCAGTCAGGGCATGAGCAGGGGTGAATGCACAAAAAAAAAAAAAAAGCAATGATCTACAGTTGTGGCCCTTAGAAAAAGAGTCTGAAAGATGCCCGCTGCCGTGTGTGACAGGTGTTTAATGTGAATGATTGCTTAGCCACGTCCAATGGATCCTCCGTAAGGGCCCTATTTTTAGAAAAGTACTTCTAAATGTCCAGCAGCTTGATGTACATCTCCTACACAGTGAGGGAACAGAGCACTTTATCTTGATAAGTGCAGCTATTTGATGGAAGTTGCAAAATGTAGCACATACGTACATTTGCTTGGCACAGGCGGAATATATGAGACCTTACAGATGCCTCACAAATAGAAGGATGTCTGAGAGGTAAGGCGGATTCTTTATAACCAAAGCAAGTGAAACATGCTGTGGGATATATGGTGTAATCAGCTGGTGGGGTCAGGCTTTTATTTCTGTCTTAAATTAATTCTGTTTTTAGCAGAATTTTATCCTTTATTATGGCTTTCTTAGCATTACTTTCTTTTTAATATTGTATTGTGGACGTAGGATACATACATTGCTCTGGTGTTCATGGACGTCAGGTAGACCAGTAAATGCATTGGTTGAATATAATGAGCAATGACAAAGCAACCAATTACAAACAAGCAGTACTTCAAATGTTGCACTTTCCAAACTGACTTCTGAACCTTGAGAGTGACGACATTGAGGAATGTCAGGATATTTTGGGAAAGTACGAACACTTTGACCAGTCCTCGCTTTCCAATTTAAGTTGTGAGACCTTGAGAGTCAGGACAACGTGGGAGCGTTCAGACTGTTTTAGAATGTGAGGATATTTTAGCCTGTTGTCACTCTCCAAATTGCAGACCTTGACAGGAAGGACACTGGGGACTGCAAGGACTTTATTGGAACAGCGGGACATTTTGAACGGTGCTAAAATCTCAAATTCAAATTCCAGTAAGTGAAGATGATTGCAAGTATATTTTTAAAAAGTGAAAACGCTGTGGAAAATGAGGACATTTTGGTCAGCTGGTCCCCAATTTCTAATCCAGAGTCCTAGAATTTAAGAGCAAGAGAATTTGTTTTGCAAAAAAAGCATTAACATTGTGGTCCTCACTTTCCAATTTAGATTTCAGACATTGAGGGTAAGGACATTGTGGATTATGAGCACATGTTAGCTCAGCCCCACTTTCCAATTTGAGTCTTAGAATTGAAGAGCAAGGGTTTTTCCAAAAATAAGGGGCACTGTGGAAAGTGGGGGCATTTCTGCCACTCCTTACCTTTTCAGAGGGCTGTTTGGAGGCGAAGACTTGGTTATAGGATTCAGGTCAGAAATAGATTAGAGTAAAAGTTGCGACATGTGATAGTTAAGGCTGGAGTTAGGGGTGACAGAATATATTACGTTAGTGTAAATTGGGGTGGATGTTACTGTGCTTTCACCTTCAGAAGTATCTGCATTACCTTCAAACACTAACAACACATTCAAGGACAGCTGAAGCAGGCCCAATGTTAAATTATTATTATTCCAGTGTATGTAGAATTTGCATCAAAATAACTTTGCATAATTACTGCATTCCAGGGCCAATTACAGAAAATGATGCATATGTTTAAGTATCTTGTAGCTGAAACTTTGTGAAAATACACAGGCATTTCCATGCAGGCTTTGAATCCAAAAGCACAGATGAAGACCACACTGTAAAAATATTCAGAAACTACAGAAGCCTTGATTACTTTTACTCATAGAGGTACAAATGAGAAAAATGAAAAGCATGCACATTAAAAAAGGGACACATTCTTCGCCTGTTGAACAATAAACAACAACAAAAAAGAAACACATAACCATATTCAGAATGTGCTGCAGTCACTTGAGGAACCACACATGTTGAGCACACAGAGGCTGTCGCTGACTCAAGCATTTATCTGGACAGATTGGTGATTTTATGGCCATATTCAAGGTGATATTTTAGCTCGGTGATATCAGTCCAGGCTTCCATAACACCGGACAAGATTGGGTTTTCATTTTAATGACCCATCACAGTGAGTGCCCACGATGAGTGAGCAGGAAAAAATGAACACTGTACACTTGAATACGCAGCTATATTTTTTGTTGTGTGAAGGTCACAACTTGTCCTTTGAAAAAAAAAAAAAAAAAAAAAATCTAACAGCTTCCCAAAAAGCTTTTTGAGGTCACCGCAAAGTGGAGAAGGTGATCTTGACACATTTTACACATTCCTCAAAAGCTGCAAGCGCAGAGGGAGACTAGATATCATTTGTCCAGAGCGAGAAGTGCTCAGGAGTGTTTCTCTGCGAAAGACTGGCGGGCAGGGAGTCTTTCATGCTCTGGCCGGGCTCCTTCTGATTTAGATATGTGGTCATCGGAGGCTCCTCTGACCCAAATGGCTTTCCAGAGGCGTTCTGGGTGTGAAGATGTGAGCCCGACCAGGTAAAGAGGATCTGTAATTGGAGTAACTTTAACAAGGCTGTTACTTTGCCATAAATCATGACAAGTGAAAGTCCTGTGCCCTCTATTCAGTGCCCTGAAATAGTGCTGGAGGAAAAATTAACTGTGCTCCACTAGAACTTTCCTCTTCAATCCAGTGGGGGTTTATCGGATTTTATCCTGCTGGGCTTACAGTGCGGTGTGTGCTCTGTGGTAAAACCCTCTCTTTTCATATATAAAAGAAAAGAGCACAATTATGCCGGTAGAGCATAACGAGATTTAAAGAAAAAGTTAAATAGGCTCCATGACTTTTTTTATTTGGCGTACACTCATTTAATTCAAACGTCGCCTCCAGTTGGCTCTTTAAGCACCCTGACGGTGCCTGACTGCCTCCTAATGTAGACATTGTTAAAACTTTTATTTTGGCTGAGTGCTTAAATTTAAGAACGTTGCGTCTGGAAACATCTGTCACATGGCGCAGGCAGTTTCAGAGAGTATCATCAATATACAGCAATTATTTCTGATTGTCTCTTCGTATTGAACGGTTGTGAAACCCCATCCAATAAGAGCAGCTTCTGATTTGGCGAAATCCTCAAAGCTCCTACACTCAGCTGCTTTCTCTCTTTGAAATAAGAGCCGTCTGACAGTATGAGTCCAACATGTTTACATGCACACACATGCTCCCAGTTTTCTCTCCTATTGCGTTTGAATGTATTTTTTATTATCTATTCATTCAGATATTATTTTCATCATTGCTTCTGTCAGACTTTCATTTCAATGAGTAGCTCATAATTGCATGATTTGTTTGCTCACACTGGTCCAAAAACAGTTTTCACATGCCGCAGACTCCAAGTTTGTGTGAGTGCTCAAGCTTGTTTATTCAGCTTTCTTACGCCCACTCTGAAACCAGGACATGATGCTTGCATAAGGAAACATAGCCACTCATACCAGACAGTGTGGACATAAACACACTCAATGTGTATATTCTGCCCATAAGGACGATGATGCATTATTTATGTGCGAACGGCAGCAGCGATTGCAGGGCGTAAGGTCGCAAAAGGTGTCGGAAAAGGTCTGCAGAAACTGGAATAACACGACAACACGCAGGGACTGTGCGAGGTGAGACGTGATGGAAACAGGGCCCCACCTGCCTTTCGCTGCTATAAAAACTCATTTAGTCTGAAGAGAAGTTAGAGGAGCAGCTTGTCTGTGCATGTATCTCAGTGATCCATCTTCTCGCAATTATGAATTGTTTACGCAGGGAAATTAATTGAAGTGTCACCATGAATGTTTGGTGTCAGGCTGGTCTGGAGGCTGACAAAATAATGCAATCTAATACTGAGGAGTGTACCCGTGACAACATACACTGTAGATATGGCAATATAGAGAAGGAAAAACACACGAAACATCCTTAGAAGACAAAAATACATCTGGGCAAAAGGAGCAATAATGATTGAGCCGTGCAATGCCTCCACATGTAAAGTATAGCGTTACATTAAAATGTATTAATAGTAACATAATGACGGAGTGCAATACTGTCACTGACAGGTGTGGGTGAGAGATCCAGATTGAAGTGCGAGTGCAGCGCTGTGAGTGGAGCATTAGAGTTCAGTTTACTTTCAAAAACACCTCTTATTTGCATAATTTGGGAGCAGCCTCCTCATGCCGGCCTGCAAAGCATCCGCAAATACGATTCTGAGTGAATCATAACTCGGGACCCTTGTGGATGGAGTCAGCTGCCAGCCGGAGACATCTGAGCCCCAGGAGCCTCATTTATCGAAACACATTCAAACCAGTTGAGATTTATATATGACTACAATGCTGCATAGGTAGAAATGTAATTATTTTGTGAACTTTGAAGCAGAAACTTCCAGCGAGTTCCTTGGCTTGATGAGCTAACCTTTGTGTTGCCAGAGCTCAGGTTTGTTTATCATCTCAATACCATCTGCACTAATTACTCCAGGCACCGACTGACGG